>NC_056000.1:22604310-22918893 GCF_018446385.1 Zingiber officinale | reverse complement strand
GAATCAACATTATACGAGCTAGAACTCAGCTCAAATATGACAAGCCATCGAATCAATATTATACGAGCTAGAACTCAGCTCAAATATGAAATGAGCCAGCTCAAGCCAAGCTTTGACCAAACGGCTCATGAACACTTGACTCATGTGCAGCCGTACTCTAGTGCACTAATCAGTAATTCAGTAGATAAAGAGTAGAGAAAGATTCTAAGTCTTATATTATACAGGGTACATGATTCATCCAGAAAGGCCAGAGAAAGTGCTGAAAATCAACCAATGCACTTGTGGTGGACATTTCTTCTGGTAATGCCAGAGAAGGCGCAGAAAAACCACTGAGAGAATCGTTCTATGCTTAAAGAAGAACATCGTCACACTGCAGCTTCCGTGTCTGACACCATGGGTTTCACTACAGAAGCATAACCTGCAGGGGTCACTGCTGGTTCGCTGTAGTGTTCAGCTCCAACAGAAGGTGCCCTCATTTGAGAGACATTTGATTCTGTGTCCGCAGCAGAAGCTGTTCTAGTAGGTGACACTGGTTGTACCTCCACATCCGGATAAGCAGCCTTGAATCTTGCCCGAAGGCCTTCATCCACTAGTCGCACCCCATTGAGTTGATTTCCTAGCGATAGCCACCTGATTGTTGAAAAACAACCATTATAACAATTGAAAGGCTACCACAAAAGACAAAAAAGAAAAAGGGGCTAGTAAGAAACATATACGAGGAGGCACTACAATTTCTAGATACCAATACCGTAAAGAGACCAAGATATTTACGTAGGGGAACAATATCAGGGTTCCAGATCCAAATTTAAAACAGTTAAATGAATAACCAGGAAAGGGAGATTGACCCACTGGTGTGTAACTTTATAAGTGAAAAGAAGCCGCTAGGGCGTAGCACAAACGGTAAGCGCATGACATATCTAGCGTAATGGTCAGAGATCGATTCTCAGGAGCTAACGATCTAGGATTTATCCCATCATGTGCCTGACACCTGTGTACCTACATATATCTCTCTTTATATCCATGGGGTCGACACTAGAGGGCCGCCGTCAATGTAGCGGATCTATATTTTTTTTATAAGTGAAAAGAAAGACTGCCCCACTGATTATTCACCAAACTAGTCAGGCAATATTTAGAATAGAAGAGAAAATCCACATGTGTATTATTAAGCATAAAGAGCATTAAAACCAAGCAAACACAAATTAGAATGGAAGAGAATACCCTGCATGTGTATTGTGCATACGAGCAAAGAGCTCCAATTTTCGCGTCCTCGGGCTAATTCTCTCCAGCATAGGGTACATCTGCAATTCAAAAATGCATTAGAAGTTTGCATCTTCCATGTAATTAATATAGAAGTATGTCACAAAATTCAAGACAATAGATTACTAAATAATTATTTAATATTTCCACAATGCATTAATAAGAATTAAGAAAAGAAGGGCAAGGGCAAGGGCAAGGGCAAGGGCAAGAGAGTAAACTGAAGAGTTTTTATATAGTTCAATCTCAGATGCATGATAGGAAACTCGCATATTGATTCAAAAGAAACTGAAGAGAGATCATCCATTGTCAAATTTTTACATGGTTATTGATAGATAATAGATGAAAAACTACAAAATTTAGTACCTCGTCCGGTTTCCTACTTGTTTCCCGAACTTCAGCAACAATTACATCAGTGTCAATATTCCTGTTGACCTCAGGATTTCCCTTTATTCCAACAAGGCAATGTTCTTTACTATGATTGAGCCAATGGCCTGTTCGTCCAGTTCTTATGATCCGCTGAAGCTGATTGGTCTTCACCCATATGATTTCTTCAACACGTTCATATCCCCAAAGCTCCAGGCTGGCAATAATATTTAACTGAGATGAGCGAACTTAAGATCCTCAAATCATCATAACTTAAGGTTCTAAAACACAATTGTACGTCTTGCTACAATTGTAATCCAAAAAAGATACTTGAAACCAAACTCATAATCTTAACAATGAGAATTCAGCAAACCAAATCAATTTAATAATAAATCAGAACGTTTCCCAATGTGAAAGAACTGTCACATTCCAGAACCACTAATACCTAACTACAATTATGTTTGGTGAGTATCATACAAATTCACTACAAACTGTTGAGTGAGAGCAAACCCAATTATACGATGCATATTAGGAAGTAATAAATGTTTCAATTAAAGCTTATAAAAGATATGCCAAATTAGTACTAAACAAGTTTAAAATGTCAATACACTAAGTGAGTTTACTCCAAAAATGAGGTCACTATAGCATATACCTAATTGTGTTACTATTTTGAAAATTGACTATTTACCTTACAACAAGGTAGGAATCCCTGAACAAGTTTGTCCTAATGAAATCATCTGTTAGTGGTTGCTTCTATAGTACAAGTTAATTGGTTTGACCACTCAGTGTGAACCCCACAAGATCAGGTTGTTGTTACACTGGATTATAGAACTAACCTCTATTAATCTCAAACCCAAGTAAGGGCAGCCCAGTGCACGAAGCTCCCGCCATGCGGGGTCCCGAGGAAGGATCCATTGTCCACAGCATTACCCTGAAGGGGAGCCGCAACGATAAAGTTGTTGCCATATGAAGTAGCTAATTAATTTTTATTTAGTAGGCTAGTACCGCAGTTCAGACCAAGTTCCAAGAGGCGCATATGAAGAAAACAGTTGGCGGAATTTCAGATCTACTGTGACTCACTGGTCCATAAGAGGAATGACATTCTTGTATGATGACAAATGGGTAATTTGAAGAACTACAGTCGATGGTCTTGTCCACCCTTATATTAAGGATACATTAACATCAATATTGTCATCGACTAATAGGCTATGTCAAGGAGCATTATGAAGTTTTAGATATTTCAACTTGAAAAGTCCTAAAAGAGGATTTAGACGAACATTGATATACACTCATTATGCAAACTGTCATACATGTATACCCCAATATAATACACATTCAAGTTCCTCAAACAAAGCAACAAAGAATATATTATCTAAGTGAAATTACTTTGGATAGTCAAATATGCTTGTCAGGTAGCACAGATAAATAGTGGAAGGCACAAAAGATAAACATAGTAGAGGTTGCTTATTTTGGATTGTCAAATATGTTTGTCATCTGAGTTCATCAAGTTGTGATTGGCTTCAACTATCCATCTACCAAATTATTGTATCAAAAGGATTCTATGAAAAGAAGGCAAATAATAACTCACCACTCACGCCCAAGTTCCATTGCACGCCCAGTGACCCAAAGAAAAATTAAACCATCAGTTTGCAATAAAGGTACATTCAGAGTTCTCATTTCATCATCAGCCATTGTACCATAAGGCAATTCCATATGAATATCCCACGGAGGGTCAGCCATAATGACCCCGAATTTTCCCAAAATGTCCATTCTAAATGAACGGATGTCACAATTTATCCACTGGGGTTCACCAAGCTCCACTTCTGAACAGTATTCAGCCCTTCGGAGCTTTAGTTCCTTCGGAGGTGGAGCATTGGTAGATCCCATTATAATTGGAGCATCTGGTGTTTGGTCAAGTTCATAATGAACATATTTGCAAGTCTGCCATGAAAATTTTTTATAATATAAATGGGGGAAGAAAAGAAAAAGAGAAGCAACTAAGACAGTAAAAAAACAAAAGCTAACCTTTGTATGACGGCAAGTATCCAGAAAAGAGCAATCACCTAAATTCGTATCAGTATGTGGAGCAATAATACGACGGAAATGAACCTGTTTTTCAAAAAAAAAAAAAAATGAAAACCTTGAGCAAGGAAACAAGCAAACTTAAAAAGGAACCAAAGAGAAAGGATAGATGAATAGTCCAAGCATCGAAGAATTTAAAAAAAAAAAAAAGTAGATGCAAAATTACAGGCACAGGGAACATTGCTTTAAAAAAAAAATGAAACTTAATGCTCTAGGTTCACCATGATCTGAATGTTGAGACTTTTCACAACTGCATATAATATAGAAAAAAGTAGGCTTATATGCCTGCAGTAGACACTTAATCATTAAACGGTTGAGTATTACCAAGTAGTTGATTATCAGTTGCAGATGTCATTGGTATAAAATTTTATGAAATCTCATATGCAACCAAATATATAAATGCAAACCTTCACCAATTGGACTTCTCATGAGATTGATAAGTGACTATATGTGGACCACATACACTAATACTACCATGTAATTACTCAGATGCACCCATAAAAGAAATTAAGCAAACACGCTAATTTTAACTCCCTATTTACTTGGAGATGAAATAGGAAATAAAGAAAAACTAGGGAATATTTGAGGGAAGAAAGATTTTCAAAATGTTGTTTACTTGGAAAGAAAGTGACGCAGGAAAGCAAGACAGGAAGATGAAACACTCAACTTTCTTCCTAACACAAGGAAGAAAGTTACTTTCTTCCCCTTCCCTAAATTTAATTACCTACCTAGAATCTCCGACTTCACTTCCTTGTTCACCTCTTTACCAGCCTAACCAAGGGAAAAATGACATGCCTTTTTTGAGAACAGGAATGTCATGAACAGCATCATCAAGGCTGTTGTAAACATCTGCTGGATGTTGTAATCATTGTCATAGTTACAATCCCAAAGGTCCACCCTGTCATTGACATGGACAGCAGAAACTTGGTAATTGATACAAAGATAACATTTCTATTTCAACAAATAACAAACTCGTCAAATGCTGATCTTTTTGTCACTCCACTATGTGACCTTATATGAATATAAAGTTGATATTTGTTAAACGTTTTCAGTCGCTTCTTGATCTCCTCAGTTGGTTATTAGGTGATACGTATTGCCCATGTCAAACTTCCAAAAGTTGGAGAATAGGATAATCTTTTTCATCTTGCTATTTATTGTGACATCATAACATAATTCTAGTGCAGGCCTTCCATGATATGAAGGGAAACAAATATAGTAGTTACTGCAAAGATCTCCCCATCACCAAATTTCTACATGTTGTCCACCAATAATGAAAGTAGAGGAAGTGAATCAGTGTCCGTGCCTTCTTGACCATCTAGTCGACAATATCAATTGCATGCAGTCTATTGCACGGTTTAAAAGAAGTGAGTTGGTTCTCTCTCCAGGAGTTCAGAAGTAACTCAAACTTGGCTCTGTTATATGTGACCATCTGCATTTCATACATTACACTAGTTTCTTGCACTGCACTATGTAGTATCCATCAGCTTTGTTATGACAGACTTTCTGTTATAGAAAATAAGAAAGATGAAGCTTCATGTTGATTCCATCCAGCTACCAAATGAACATAACTCTATACGTATATCCAGAGCATCCAGCTATATATCCATGGTTGTCAAAATCACACAATTCACAGTTTGAATCAACCAATTAGATTCAATCCACCATCCAAATGATTTGAACCGGTGGGGTAAATCAGAGTTGGATCAGAACGAGTTTGTACCAAATTGCTTTAAACCAGATTCTGTGGAGAGGTGTAATCCCAGTAAAAGATATATAGGGTTAGCCCACACCTCACATCATCCATCCTGCCTCTTCATGCCATTGCTACATCAATTACACATCTTCTGCATTGGTGAAATAAAACTTTGATCACCATCGACGCTGGCCACCACCATGGGCCATCATCACCAGTAGTAAAATCAATCTCCACCAATAGTCCTTCCACATGTGGAACTAATGGTAACATCTACTTGATGAAAGCATGACACTACGTTTTTTTTTATGCCAGCGATTCTTCTTCCCCTTGTCCACAAGGAGACAGTGGCAAGTGAAATCCCAACCAGCAAAGCACCTGCTGCTACAGCTTCTTCAGCGTGCAGCACCAACCAATAAAACTCTTCTGCGGGTACAACTACAATAGTCTATGCCAGTGGATGCCTATTCTCCATGTGCTTTTCTGAACAACAGTCGACTCTGATGAGTGTGAAACTCCGGCAACTAAAGCATTGATTGTGGTGTATGCAACACCAAGCAACTTATTTTTCAGTTGGGTTTGGCTGCAGGAAATTTAAAATTGGTACTGCAGAACAGCCAACCTATTCTTTGGCCAGAGTAGGTGTTAGGTATTGCTTTTGTGATTCTGTGAATGTGATATTGGTATTGCAGAGCAGTCAATCTTTTCAATCATAGGATATTCTTATAATTTTTCTAAGGCAGACCCTTTCTTTTACTTATTCATATGTTTAATATCATTCTGATGATTTACACTCAATATGATTCATGACTCGAAAAATTACCAAAATATTTTGACCCAATCCTTGATGTGATAACCTTGTTTATTATTTTTCACCTCATGAAGGTACTCCTCAACAATTTAATATAGGGTTGCTTGTAATTCATGAATCTTGATGCTGAATCATAGATAATATGTTCCAGTAGTAGGTTATATTCAATGGGAATGGACTCACTTAAGAGACGGCCTTCTTTACGAAAGTCTTCTTGTTCATCATGGAGGCATCACTTATTTTTGACAGTTTGTTGGCTTAGATTGCATCAAGTAATATTCAAACATTCAGATTAAACCTTCTAGATGTAAAATGACTCATCAATCTCTACCTTGACAGAGGTTATAACTAAGTTGCTGACCAAACTCAAAATGGTCCTGTTTGAACATACACATATTATAGCCACTATACTCCAAAGATGGTTCATGATTGAATATATACCAAAGATAGTTCATGGGTGAACAAGAAATAAGAAGATATACCACTTCAAAAAATTCAGTAAAAGTAGCTTTTAAAATTTGCAAATAGAACTCATGGAATTTTAGTGACATAATAACAGTCAAGGATTAGCAAACTGCACCTGTAAAACATAGACCACCACTAACCTTATCACAAGCAACAAAAGAACCAGATTGGCGCCTGCAGTCTTCTTTAGTTAAATTAGAACAGTATTCCTTGAGTTGAGATCCACCTTTCGTTTTGAACTGAGAAATGAATTTTAGACATAAGATTTGGCAGATACAAGGAAAACCATCCAATATTTCATCAGAAAACATTCATCATACTCAAGACAAACAGGTAATGCATTTTCAAGAACTTTACCAACTCACTTAGTATTTTCATTTTTCAAGATAATTGAATCTAAAGACTACAATGAAAGGGCAAAAGACCAAATAGGTTCCTTTTATTAATCCCTCTCTCCCTGTTACCTTTTTTTTCAAAATTTCCCAGATGTGTGCAATGTTTACTCGAAAGATCTTTAAGAAAAATATAAAGATAAACTTGGAAAGTCATTTCAGGAATCCTGGCATAGCTTTGGAAAAGTTTGTGTAAATTATCTTCAGGGACCTTTTTGGCTTAGCAAAAAAGATATGCTTGTACTCAACCCATCAAGCAAAATTCCCTAGGCTATTTGCTATCTAGATAACAACATTATTACATATCAAAATTAGAATAAGATCAACTTTATATCAAATATCAATACACATCAAGTAAACAATGGAACTCCACCGAAACATAACACTCCATTAGCCAGATACCAACAGAGGTGGAAATAGTATCTTCATTGTTTAATGGAAATTAAGTTGACAAGTATATCTAGAAGACTGATTGAAAGTCTCCTTATATGTGATTATGCTCTTTTTTCATAAATAAACTTTGTTTTCCTCACAAAAAAAAAAGGGGGAACCCGGTGCATGAAGCTCCCGCCATGCGGGATCCCGGGGAAGGATCCATTGTACGCAGCCTTACTCTGTTTTTTGCAAGAGGTTGTTTCCAGGATTCGAACTCGTGACCTTTTGGTCACATGGCAACAACTTTACCGTTGCGCCAAGGCTCCCCTTCTTTGTTTTCCTCACAACAAAATGAAAATTCATTGCTTATTAGAAATCTTGTTATATTGGTTTTCAGAACTTTATGTCACTCTTTAAGAACAAAATTGAGAAACAACACTTTCAAAAATCTGTAACTATTGAACAAAATGTTAAATCTCTTCCAAGAACCCTCTGATCAATGAAATTTCAACTATTTCCATGTACAGTTGTTGGAAGACGAAAATCGGTGCATAGTTTAAAATCCTGCATCAACTCTAAGAGGACAAATATAGGATGAGATGACAGTAACTAATGTCATCTTAAATTTTAGTAATTATTGTCATATTTTCATTTTTTTTAGCAAGCACTAGGTATCAAAGGACTGACTAATCCTGGGGATGACTGGCCGGTCCCACGGAAGTTTTCCACAAGCTATCAAGGTAAATCCGAAAATGCTCACAACGGGCGGCCGCAACTCAACATCCCAGGTTTGTCATCCCATTGGAGGAAAATGCCCTCTAGTGCGCTGTAGCCGGGAATCAAACCATGGGTGATTGCATGGGAGCCCCACCGCTGCACCATGCCCGGGGGCGTAATTACTGTCATCTTAAACATAGGATGAGGTGACAGAGCTTTTTTATTTTATATTTCCATTACTTGTCAACTCATAAATTCGGCCATAATAAATGGAAATACTACTGGGAGAGATGTCTATGTGTGACAACTTTGACTCAAGATATAATAGCATGGAAGATGAGCTTAAAGCCCTAAGAACTTGAGTGAATACCTAAAATGATTTAAAGAACACACCATACAGCACCATGCAGTTACTCAATAAGATGAAAAAAGAGAAGGATCCTAATGTAGCAAAACTCAGTCTCATCAGTGTACAACATGTAACATGATCATTCGACGCTAAGAACAAAGGTTATTTTCCTAAGACCAATAGCATATGGAGGCCCAAACATAAGATAGGAGATGTTAGCAGACATTTAAACTTAAAGAGCCTAATTTTCATGATCCATTAGATCAAAATGAATTTGTTCAATGGACTAATTGAAATAGAAGACTATGTAGATTGTACCCTTATTGAGGGGGTATGATAAGCCAATAATGAAATTGTCAGTGCCATTCAGCAGTATTAGCAAAGTTGTCTAGCCTACTATGCCAAGTTAGGAGTGGAAGCCATTGCACAATGAGTTGAAATAAAACAAAAATCAATGGAAAGGTATATTCTAAAACATTTTGAGAATACTAGTAAATGAGTTCTTGTAAACACTTGATGTTGATGACTATATAAGCAAGATGATTAAGATTAAAATAGTAATATATTCGCTATTGTTCTCAAATATTAATAAAAAAACTTTCTTTAATTGGTATACACAAATATTTAAAAAGTAAGTAAGTACCAAAATTGTATTAGCATGACACGGTACAATACCAACACCACATCGTGCTGGTCAACAGCTGAAACTCCAGTCTTGAGATTTTGAACATTAGTTTTCAGAACATGAGATTACAACCAACCCATGTATATATAGCCTCCAGCCCTCCATACATTACTGTTATTAAAATGTATAGGTATAAGATTAAGTCTAGTATTTCCTATTATTTAGAAAACTACCACTAAAAATAGGAAGACAGTCTACAACCTCTTAAACAAGATCTCAAAGAATTCTTCTCGGACTAGTCTGACAAATAAAATAAACAATACAGATTAGCAAGTAAACAGAATACTAAACCTCTGAAATAATTTCCAGTTACAAAAGATACAATCCAAAAAGTAAATCAAAATCATAGAAATCAAATATAAAAACACAGTTACAGTTCTGAAATTTCAAGAAGAAAAATATTGTTGTTTTCAAAATTTAGAAATTTTTTAACTGTGGTAGTAAAGGCCGTAGGATATTGAACATCTATATTAAACCAGATGAATTGAAGTTTCATGGAGAATCTTTAGTAATCCTAAGTGAAGTAATAACTTTAGGTGAGCTACTAAAACCTTTGCAGCAACAGCAGTCTCTCTTGCAGTAGGCCGGTGAATCAAATCCAAAAGCTCCTCTCCTGTCTTTGACATCTGCATCTCCCTAAATGTCTTTTTATTTAACAACGACTCGAGATCCTTTAGATCATCTTCCTCTGTTCTTTGCTTTGGCATTGCAGAATTTGGAGCACCAGGTGAGTTGTCAGGTCCCATGATGGGCCTATGGAGTGGAGAGAGTCCCATCGTCCTTGGCATCCCCATCATCCCCATAACCCTAGGCCCACCCCTTGGACCAACCGAGGGCGGGGCACCGCCACGAAACATATGGGGCATGCCGGCAAGATGAGAATCAGAAAGCCCCATCCACATATCGGGTGACCGGCTTGGCATCATAATAGGAGCATTGTCAGCTCCGGTCACTACCGGCCCCTGACCGTGAGTATTCCCCCTGCTTGAGTTGGGTTCCGCCGATGACAAATGCGATGGGGGTTGCTGACCATGAGAAGAGGTCTCGGGAAGTTCCTTAAGAAGCTTGTTCCGATCGATGCCCCAAATCATCAGCATGGATTTACCGTTCACGGTGAGCTCTTCCAACTGGACTCCCCCACCCTCCTCAGAGATTCGCCGGAGCGCCATTTCGACGGAGGAGATTGGCCCAAGATCCCCACCAAGATCAGTCAAAGCAGCCTTCTCGGCAGGAGTGGCGGAAGACTGGTCATTCTCCAACCGCCGAAGCAATGCTGCGGAGTCAATCTCAGTGAACGGTACGAGCTCCAGGAGACATACTGCAACAATGGTGCGGACGATGGAGAGGCGGTCGCTGCCATTGGCAGAGCCGCCTCCGGCGCCAGGAGAAGGCGGTGCCGCCTCGGGGCGAGTGCGAGGCAGGGGGTGTGCATCTGGAAGGGGGCGGCGCCGGGGCGTGAGGGGTTGGTGGTGATCGGCGGTAGATTTGGGGCTAGGGTTTGGGGTGGGCGAGAAGGGCCGGCTGTTGAAGGCGGAGATGATGCGGCGGGAGGCATCCATGGAGGATACGAGGTCGGGGACGATGTTCTGAAGGGAGGAGACGAGGTCGAGCTGCGACTGGCGGCGGGAGGCGACGACGTCTTCCATTTGCTGTCGCAATCGCTTAACGGATTCGATGTCGTCGCCTCCATCATCGCCGGTATGGGTTTGCGGCTCCATGTTTCGCTTTCAAGATGGAAATCAGCGATTGGAGACGACTAAGGGCGTCGGCAAAGTTCCCGCGTACCTTCTTAGCTGATGGAGCGGACCCGCTGTGAATCTTCCCGATTTATCCTTCCGTCGAGCTGAGCTGATTTTCAAGATTAATCTATCTAAAATGAATATCTGATGTCAAATTAAAAAAAAGATAAATTAATCAATTATTTGAAGCAACCCTTTTATAAATTACAGGGATATCAATCTAAACAAGCCTTTATGCTCTAGATCAAAAAAGCTATCAAAATGGGTCCTATGCACATTTTTAGATTTTCGATTAAGGAAAGTGTTTTCATGTCCATTAGCCATATAGTAAACAAAATTTTGATGAGCTTTTTCCTTGCTATTACTCTTAGTGAAAAAAATAATCATAATAAACTTCTTTTGTTTGATGACATTCTTTTATTATGAGTTTCGCTCTATACATCTATGCATTTTTTCATCCCTGATAATCTTCTTATTGAAGACCGACTATACACTAAACACATTTTACCCCTTTAGGTAGATCTACTAAGGTTCAAAGTTACTTAATCTACATGAAGTGTATTTTTAGATTTCATGGCTTTGAGCCACATCTCACTCTCGAGTCAATATATATGGTATCCTGTCCCTGTGGATTGTAGACTCATCACACTCTATCAAGAGCACATCTCTATACCAGGAGATGCAAGATTCGTATCATTCAAATTAACATAGACTCAAATACATCAAAACTTGTATATCTATAACCCTCTTTTCCACTCTAATAATAATCTTTCCAAGTAAATAAGATTCACAAATATCATATGATTTATAATCAAATGTGTGAAAAGCTTAGATATGCAACTCTTGTTTATGTGACCAAGTCTAAAATAAAGCAAATACATTTTGGTTAGATTAATGACTTGAGTAGTTCGTTGTTACGACTATATATGTTGAGTAGTACTTAACTGCCTTTTAGTAATTGAGTCTTCCGCGAACATTTGAACTCATTCATCAATCCTTTCTCATTGTTTATCATGCCTATTTGCTAACTTGAATAATAACACCATCATCCTTCGCAGCTAGCACCCCCATTAAACAGAATAATTTCATATTCTTAAAGGGCAAAAAGCATCGTCATTATCTTGTCTTGAAACATAATATGTTCTCCTTTGTCGCTGTTGTGACCATGCGTTGTCTCTTTCCTTCTTATTGACGCTTGAAGACGGCAGTCCTTTTGATCCTCTCAAAAGCTTCCAGTAGCTTTCAAGATACGTTCCCCTGATAGAAAGTGGGAGCAGCGAGTGTGTGCTAGACTTCTCCTTCATCTCTTTTGTAGTTGCAAGTTATCTCTCTCTTTGGCTGACGTCCAAAAATGGTCTATTGAGAGGAGACCAAGCAATGGTGTTAGAGGTTGTAGAGCTTTCAAGGTATTGTAGATTGATACAAATTGAAATTTTATGAAGATATTCCTACCTAAGAATACCAATAGTCAATTCGTCGGTGAGGTGTCGTTGATATCAATTATGTCGCCATGACCCAAGAGAGATGGGGCCAAGTTGTCCTCTATATGTTGACCAAGTCACTATGAGCTAGAGGGTGGTAGGCCCATCGAAGATATTTGTGAGGAGTAACGAAGTGAAGGAGGGATTATGGATATTCTGTCACCCTGGTCTTCCACTCCGACTCTCAAGTCAGACTCTAGTGAGTAGGTAAACAGTATTATAAGGAAGTATATAAAAATTGAATGTAAAAACATACCAGGACTGCGAGAGTGGGTTGGAGACAACATGGAGCTGGAGATCAGAGGTCGTAACATAACAGTGGCTCGCAGGATAGAACACAGTAATAACTCGAAGGTCATAACATAGTAACGACTAGATGGTCGTAACACAACAACGACTAGGGTTTCAGGAATCGAATTGACCGTAGAGGCGAGTACAACGATAGTGCACAATGAGGGCTCGAAAGCCTGATCTACGACGATTGCAAGATCTAACTCGGGGGAGAGGTGTGCTTGATGTCAACGGGAAATGTGACAGCAACGACGATATATGCCAAGGTGGTGACTGATCCGGCGGTAAGAACGGGGGAACCCCTTTCCGAGGAGTCAACGCCACGTGGAAGTCAGAAGGCCAGGTGGCCGATCGGATAAGGAGGGACCGACCGGACGATCGAGAAAAGGTGGGAGCGGTAGGCCGACCGGAGAAGGGGGGCTGACCGCCCGGCCGGCCGACCGGTGTCTAACTGATGGCAAAAGGTGCCCCGGCGGGAGTCGGGGTTCCGACGCTCGCTGAACAGGATCATAGGGCCGAGCGGATGGCACGCTCGGTCGAAGACATAAGATAGCATACTGCGAACAGTCCCCACATAGCACATTACCGAGGATCTCCCAAGCATACCAGTGCATATAGAGGGTCGGACGTGATGTGAGTGACGGCCGACCGGACATGAGGTGAGTGCCGGTCGGCCGGACGCACCGGCATGGAGCGGGGAGAGAAGGACAAGGAACATCTTTTGACAACTGTCATGCTCTATGACTAGGCCATACTCCAAATCTGGCGACAAGGTGCTCTGCTGTCCCATCGAAGACGTGCCTGGACTGTAGCAGTATGGTATCAGGTAAGCTTTCTAACAAACACATATCGAGGTATGGGCTAAGGACACGTATTTGCCTCGGTAGGCGTGCGTGAGCTTTTTCACCGCTCTATATAAGGAGCTTTATACTTCGCCGAAGGTACGCGTTCTGCAATATTTGGAGCCACTTCTTCGTTGTTCGCTTACCTGACTTGAGCGTCGGAGGGTCGCCGCTGGGAACCCCTTCCCGGCCCGACTTCTGTGCAGGTTCACCGGAGGTTCGTACGACCAGTCGGAGATCTACGTCAGCGACTCGGAGAGCGCCACGTGCCCAGCGTCCGTTGATTCAGCTTTCGGACAGGATCAATTTGGCGCCGTCTGTGGGAACGTTCCTGCATCCGAACGGAAGCAATGGACGAAGCTGGACGACAGCACACGGTGACGCTTTCCACGGAGGAACTCGACGCTTTGATCGAGTTGAGGGCCGCTAAGCTTGTGGAACAAAAACAGAAGGCACCAGCCGAGCGGCCTGAGCAGCAAGCAACATCAGCATCTGGTGGCCGAGCGGAAGCACCCCCAGCCACAGTTCCATTCCATCGGGCTCTATTCGCACTCCTGAAGCCCCAGCAGTTAATCGTGATCGAGGATCATCCTCAGATGAAGTACCAAGACGAGACAGTAGAAAAGGCAAAGCCCCCCGAGCGGACGCCTCTCCCGAACGGATCAACCGTCAATTCTCAGAGGCTATTCTACAAGACCCTCTGCCAAAGCACTATGTGCCCCCGGCGATCGGTGAATATAATGGAACCACCGACCCGGATGATCATTTGGGTAAGTTCGATAACACGGCTACTCTTCACCAATATACAGATGGAGTGAAGTGTCGGGTTTTTCTTACCACCCTCTCTGGATCGACCCAACGGTGGTTTCAGAGACTGCCGGACGGATCTATCTCAAGTTTCAAAGACTTCCGAACGGCCTTCCTTCACCATTTTGCAATCAGTCGGCGCTATCAGAAGACTAGTGTTAGTCTGTTTGCCATCAAACAAGAAGCCCGCGAATCTCTTCGAGCTTACATCCAGCGATTCAATAGGGTGGCCATGGACATTCCTACAGCCACCTCGGAGACCATGATGAATGCCTTCACACAGGGTCTCATGGACGGAGATTTCTTCCGTTCGCTCATTCGGAAGCCACCCCGAGATTACGACCATATGCTATACCGAGCCAACGAGTACATCAATGTGGAGGAAGCCCAAGCGGCACGAAGAAAGGAAACTCCAACCGAGCGGGCTCCCCCTGCCGAGCGAAAGCCGCACACCGCTCATCAGCCGCCAAGAGGACCGAGGGCCGAAGCAATCCGCTCCCCCCATGTGAGGTCCCACGTGCAAGAGGTAGATGCCGCACGGCCCAAGCCAAAGAAAAAATGGACCCCGATGTTTTGCTCCTTCCACCGGACGGACACACATAACATCAGAGATTGCCGGAGTCTTCCTCTAATCGCCCACCCCATCCCCCGGAGTGGCGGCCGTCGATCGCCATCAATTGACAGGCGACAGAGGCCTAGTGAAGCCGATCGGACGATAGTCGACAGGCGACAACAACCGACTCTCGAGCAACACCACACTCCTAGGCGTGAGAATCCCCGGATGTCTAGGGAGCAGCCCCGACCGTCCGCTCGGGAAGAAGAAAATAGAAGTAATACTTCCCGAGGCGAGATCAACATTATAGCTGGCGGGCCGACCGGAGGTGACTCTAACCGAGCAAGGAAGGCGAGCGTCCGGCAGCTCCAGATCCATGCAGTCGGCTGCAGCCAAGAGCAGGCGAACGGACCCGAAATCAGTTTCGGGCCCGGGGACTTGGAAGGAGTTGAAGTACCCCACGACGACGCTCTGTTCATCAAAGCGGTAATAGCCAACTACACTATTCACCGCGTTTTTATTGACACAGGAAGCTCAGTCAATATTATATTCAAAAAGGCCTTCGATCAACTACAAATTGATCGAGCCGAGCTGCTGCCCATGACAACCCCCCTCTACGGGTTTATGGGCAATGAAGTCCTGCCGGTCAGACAAATCCGGCTGGCTATCTCACTGGGAGAGGAGCCGCTCAGGAGGACGCGGACAGCAAACTTCGTGGTGGTCGACTCTCCCTCGTCATACAACGTCATTTTGGGACGACCGGCGCTCAGCGAGTTCCGAGCGGCTGTCTCCACCTTCCACCAGAAAATCAAGTTTCCAGTTGAAGATAAAGTGGGAGAAGTACGAGGAGATCAACTAGCGGCTCGGCGATGCTACGTCAAGATGGTCCGATCAAAAGCCAATTCCGCTCGGAAGTCGCCACGGATCGAGGTGAACGCTATAACTGAAAAACCTCCCTCTTTAGTTTATGAAGAAAAGGAAGAAGTGCAGATTCATCCGACCCGATCGGAGGCCACAATGTTCGTTGCGTCCGACCTGGAGGCAAGCCAGAAACAGGAAGTGATCAAATGCCTCCAGAGAAACTGTGATGTCTTCGTCTGATCGACGCATGAGCTGCCCGGAATTTCGCCGAGCATAGCGCAGCACGAGCTACATGTCCGACCGGACGCTCGGCCGGTGAAGCAGAGAAAAAGGGATTTCAGCGCCGAACAGAATGCCATCATCCGAGCGGAAGTTGAGAAGCTTTTGGAGGCCGGCCATATACGCGAGGTTCAGTTCCCGAGCTGGCTGGCGAACGTAGTATTAGTCTCCAAGTCGGGCAACAAGTGGAGAGTGTGCATAGATTTCCGGGATCTCAACAAAGCTTGCCCGAAAGACTTTTATCCTCTGCCTCGAATCAATCAACTGGTGGACTCGACAGCTGGCTGCGAGCTGATAAGTATGCTCGGCGCTTACCAAGGCTATCATCAAGTGCCACTCGCCCGTGAAGATCAAGAAAAAGTCAGCTTCGTTACAGCCGACGGCACCTATTGTTATAATATGATGCCGTTCGGATTGAAGAACACGGGAGCCACATATTAGCGTCTGATGAACAAAGTGTTCAAGGAGCAAATCGGGTGAAATATGGAAGTATACGTGGACGACATTCTCATCAAGTCCGTCCGAGCGGCCGATCTCTTCGAAGACATGGAGGAAACTTTCCGAACGCTATGGAAATATGGAGTCAAGCTAAACCCTCAGAAGTGTCTGTTTGGAGCAAAAGGAGGGCGTTTCTTGGGTTACATAGTGACCGAGCGGGGTATCGAAGCAAATCCCAGCAAGGTGAAAGCTCTACAAGATATGCCGCCTCCAAGAAATCTGAGGGAAGTGCAGCGCTTGACCGGTCGGATAACAACATTGTCCAGATTCATCTCAAAGACCGCCGACCGGAGCCTACCTTTTTTCAAAATCTTGCACAAAGCCACTAAGTTTCACTGGGATGAAGAATGCGATCGGGCGTTCGAAGATCTGAAGGCATACTTGAACTCTCTGCCTGTGCTAGTCAAGCCAGCTGCGAGTGAGCCGCTTTGTATCTACCTATCTTCGACCGAGCAAGCAGTTGGCTCGACATTAGTAAGGGCGAGTGGAGAGGAGCCTGTATATTTTCTGAGCCATATTTTAAAAGATGCTGAATCTCGCTACACTGGGCTCGAGAAACTGGCTTTCGCATTGGTCCTCGCCGCTCGGCGCCTCCGTCCTTATTTCTTGGCTCATACTATCATCGTCTGGACGAATAACCCATTGGGAAGAGTGTTCTTGAATCCCGAAGCGTCCGGGCGGCTCATCAAATGGACAACAGAGTTGAGCGAATTTGACATTCAATACCAGCCCCGTTCGGTGATAAAGGCGCAGTCCTTGGCGGATTTTGTCACCGAAGTACAAAGGCCAGAACCCGAAGCCATGTGGAAGATATTTGTGGACGGATTGTCCACTCGACTCGGAAGCGGGATTGGAGTACTGCTGCTCTCTCCCCAAGGAGAAAAGATGCATCTATCCATTCGGTTGGATTATAGAGTTATAAATAATGAGGCAGAATATGAGGCCCTTATAGCCGGTTTACAGGCAGCCCGACATGTGGGAGCCGGGCGGGTAACCATACATTCAGATTCTCTGTTGGCCGCTCAGTAACTTTCTGGTACTTTTGAGATTAACAACGCTCGGCTCAAACTCTACGCCGAAACCTTCGAAAAGCTCAAAGCCAATTTCAGAGAAGTCATTATCCAGAAGATACCCCGAGCGGAAAACCAACCGGTCGATGAGTTAGCCAAGCTCGCAAGCTCAATAACGTCGGTCGACATCCAGCAGCCAATTGAACAAGTTTCGTTGGTGGCTCACGTCGACCGGATGGAGGGCCTCTTGTTTTCGAGCGACTGGCGGACACCCATCATGGAGTTTCTCCACTCGGGTGCTACACCGTCCGATCGGGATGAGGCCCGGCTATTAAGGAGGAGAACCGGTCGGTTCACGCTCATTGGAGACCAACTATACAAGAAAGCTTTCTCCCGCCCCTTGTTGAAATGCGTGAACTCGGAAGACGCGGCGTACATCCTCCAAGAAGTGCATCAAGGATCATGCGGAAGGCATCCGGGCGGACGATCGCTGGCTAAGAAGATCCTGCTGGCCGGATACTTCTGGCCAACCTTACAAGCAGACGCCGCTCGGACCGTGACGACGTGCCTATCTTGCCAGAAGTATCACAATGTCTCCCACCGACTGGCAGAGGAAATGAAGGCATCCACAGTATCCTGCCCGTTCGATCAGTGGGGAATGGATATTGTTGGTCCATTTCCTATGGCGACCGGGCAGCGGAAATTTCTACTGGTGGCAGTCGATTATTTTTCCAAGTGGGTGGAGGCCGAGCCGCTAGCCAAGATCACCGAGCAGATGGTCAAGAAGTTCATCTGGCAACACATCATCTGTCGGTTCGGCATCCCTCGCCGACTTGTTTCCCACAACGGGCGGCAATTCACAAGAAAGTTGCTCGAAGATTGGTGCAGAAGCTATGGCATTGAGCAACACTTCACGTCTGTGGCATACCCCCAAAGCAATGGTCAAGCCGAAGTAGCCAATCGGGAAATTCTTCGTATTCTGCGCGCTCGGCTTGACCATTTGGGAGGAAGCTGGGCGGATGAAGTGCTGGGAGTCCTATGGGCCATCCGAACGAGCCCAAAGGAGGGAACGGGCGTCACGCCATTCCAATTAGTGTATGGCGGCGAAGCAGTAATCCCGGTTGAAGTGGGGATCGAGTCCGTCCGGATCCAGAATTATGATGATGGCAACGCTGAGCGGAGGAACATGGAACTAGATTTGGTCGACGAGGAGCAAGCCAGGGCGTCCGTCCGGCTGATGGCGTACCGGCAACGGATGAGGCAAAACTACAACCGGCGCGTAATCCCCAGAGCATTCCAGGTTGGTGACCTTGTCTGGAAGAAAGTGAAGTCGGTCGACAATGTCGGCAAGCTAGAAGCTCCTTGGGCGGGCCCCTTCAAAATCATCGAAAAGCTCCGCTCGGGTGTTTATTATTTGGAAGATGAGGATGGGCGGCAGCTAGATCGACCATGGAGTGCCAATCATCTCCAGCCGTACCGAGCGGGATGAGAGGTGCGCTAATGTAATTTCGCATGTACTTTGGTCGCCTATGTACTTGTAATGCAGGAAGCAAAAAACGATTAAGGATGGCGCATGGTTTCGCGGAACGGCGGTGTTAAAGTTAGCCTTAACGGCCGTCGAGCTCCGACGTTAAAAATCGAGAGACGAGCCGGCGTCTATAAACCCGCCGAGCGGAAGACCGTCGAGCTCTGACGTTAAAAATCGAGAGACGAGCCGACGTCTATAAACCCGCCGAGCGGAAGACCGTCGAGCTCCGACGTTAAAAATCGAGAGATGAGCCGGCATCTATAAACCCACCGAGCGGAAGACCGTCGAGCTCCGACGTTAAAAATAGACCATCGAGCTCCGACGTTAAAAATCGAGAGACGAGCCGGCGTCTATAAACCCGCCGAGCGGAAGACCGTCGAGCTCCGAGGTTAAAAATCGAGAGACGAGCCGACGTCTATAAACCCGCCGAGCGGAAGACCGTCGAGCTCCGACGTTAAAAATCGAGAGACGAGCCGGCGTCTATAAACCCGCCGAGCGGAAGACCGTCGAGCTCCGACGTTAAAAATCGAGAGACGAGCCGGCGTCTATAAACCCGCCGAGCGGAAGACCGTCGAGCTCCGACGTTAAAAATCGAGAGACGAGCCGGCGTCTATAAATCCGCCGAGCGGAAGACCGTCGAGCTCCGACGTTAAAAATCGAGAGACGAGCCAGCGTCTATAAACCCGCCGAGCGGAAGACCGTCGAGCTCCGACGTTAAAAATCGAGAGACGAGCCGGCGTCTATAAACCCGCCGAGCGGAAGACCGTCGAGCTCCGACGTTAAAAATCGAGAGACGAGCCGACGTTTATAAACTCTCCGAGCGGAAGACCGTCGAGCTCCGACGTTAAAAATCGAGAGACGCGTCGGCGTCTATAAACCTTCCGATCAGCAGATCGTCAAGCTCAAACGGTAAAGATCTACGTTAAGAGGCGGGCAACCAGAGTCTGTAACGCCACTGGACGGGTAACGTTCTGCGTGATCCTCGGCTGTAAAGGTCGACCCATGATCGGGCCTGCCAATAAGGCGAGAATAAAGGCAACGTGTGGCCGAGCGGCTCCCTTATAAAATATACTTGGCGCAAGAAAATTAGGACCGAGGCAAAAGTTAAAGATTGGATGCTAGTCGAACAAACAAATAACAAAAGAAGAGAATTCATTTGCGCCGAACAGAGGAAAGACAAAATTTATAATAGTATTCGCCCCGAACGACCAACTTACAAAAGACAGCAAACACTTAAAGAAAGTTCATAAACCCTTCGTGCACTATCATCAAAATTAAAGAGAGAATCAGGGATGGAGCCCATCATGACCGCCAGATCTTCGGGGGGGATCGACAACTCGGTTGGTATGTGGCCCTTGGTCTTCAGATATTCGACTGCCACTTTGATCGCCTCTTCAAAAGTTAAGGACAGCTTGTCGCTGAACTTTTCGCCAAATTCATCCGAGCGGACGAATGCTTTGCGCACCTCCGCCGACCGACCGGGCTCCCCGTCTTGATATTCTTTAAAAGTAGCTTTAGAAGCGTCGAGGGCAGCTTGAAGATCTTTCAGAGCCCCTTCCGCTTTAGCTTGGTCGGCCGAACGACCCTCCCGTTCGGCGGACAACGAGACGTCCAATTCCTTCACTCGCTGCTCCAGCCCCCGGTTCTGTACCTTCATTATATCCATGTCGTCGATGGCTTTGCGCTTCCGGGTGGTCGCGGTCTTTATCTCCTTGTCCCGCTGCTTGACCAAAGCCTCAAGCCGAGCCACTTCGCTCGACAAGACGGAGGACTTACCCCGTTCGGCTTCCAGCAGCTTTTTGGCCTTCTCCAGAGCGGTCGTTGATTGTCTACTTTCTCCCGAAGTTTTGAGCTTTTTCAGCTCGTCCTCCAGCTCGGCTAGGCGGTTGCTGATGGCAATCTGCTCCACCCAGTTCTGCAAAACGGATAGGAGCAAGTTAGAAGCTAATTCAAAGTATATATATATATATATATACCCCGGTCGCCTATTGTAAATTGCTGTCGCCTAGCTGGCTGGGAGTCATAAGTGCAATACGGAGCCGAGCGTCCTCCCAGGCTTTGGCGAGAGGACCCGCAAGAGTGATCTGCTGCTCGGGAATCGTTGGCCGATCAGCAGCTGCTAAGTATTCCTCTGAAGGAAGGCGCAGTATAGTTTTTATCAACCGCGGGCCGCTCGGGTCATCTTGGGGTGCAGCTGCTTTACTAGACGGCTCACCGCTTGAGGAAGGAAGGTCGCCTAAGCGTCTAAGGCGACGCATAGGCCGTGGAGGACTGGAGGGCGGCACTTCAGAGGTAGCCAGGGGAGAGCCGAGCGGCGTAGGGGTACTCTCTATGGAGACCGTCCCGGAGATCACTGGAGCTTCATCACCCCGCTCGGAACGCTGTTCATCAGATGGGGTCGGCTGAGAGACTTGCTCTGGCCATTTGCGCTTCCGAGTTGCTAGGGGCGCTTCATCGGCAGAGCGGCCCTCCACCTCGACTTGAGCAGACGCTATATCGCCCGCAGCCTCGGTGGGAGAAGCAGAAGCAGCTAAGGCTTCAGGGACAATCGGAGTCCCCTCACCCTCTCCAGTGGACGGGCCAGCTAAGACCAAGCCCCGTTCGGCGACTTCCCTATTCTTGGCCGCCTCAATCTCAGCAGCTCTCAATTTCAGCCGCTCGGTAGCCTTGGCACGCCACATGACTTCGGCTGTAGAAGCAAAGAATAAATCAGTTAGAACAAAAGAAAGAGGACGATAAGAGCACTTACTCATGCTGCAAGGCAAGTCGGCTGGGACGGGGGACAAGCCGAATATATGCAGCACTCCCGGAAGGAGCAGCTTGTCGATGTGGTAGCGCTGGCCGACCAGCCGGTCGGTTGCATGAAGATAGGCCGGATCGCCCCTAAACTTGCCGAGCTCCGGTTGTGCCGGCATCGCCGTCTGCCATTTGATACGGAAAGCAGGTGGCTCGGGAAAACGCATATAGAAAAAATTCTCCTTCCAGTGTTTGTTGGAGGTTGGCATATTATCGAAAAGAACAAAACCTATCCTAGATTGGAAAACGAAGGCACCCCACTCGGCTTGCTTAGGATAGTAGAAGTAGTGGAAAACTTTAGGGTCCAAGGGAATGCCATTCAGTTTAAAGAGAATTACCACCCCGCTCAATAGCCTAATGGAGTTCGGAACTAGCTGGCCGAGCGGGATGCGAAAGTAGTTGCACACTTGTAAGAATAATCGATGTGGAGGAAAGCGTAGCCCGGCTAAAAATTGGTCTCGAAAAAAGAGGACAGCGCCTGGCGGCGGTTCATGAGGCTGGTCGGCGGGGGTGGCTAATACTATGTGGTGGTCGGCAGGGAGTTCATTGGTCCGAGCGAGGCGCAGTGCGTCCTCCTCGTCAAACCGGCTCTCCATGGTCGCGTACCAAAGACCAGGAGCGCCGGCGGTCGGTTGGGAAGTGCTAGTCATGGGCGAAAATAAAAAAGAAATGCAGGACAAAAAGAAAGGGAAATCAAGGAGGGAAGAAAGGTGGCAGAACGACAAGGGCAGCTAACAGAAAGCGTAAAGGAAGGAGGAAGTGAAGAAAAGAAGGGCTTACGAGTAAAAGGGTGATCGAAAGGGGTTGTGAGGTCGTCGGAGAGCTGAGAAACGGAGTCGCCGGAGTAGAAGGAAGCAGCAGTGCGTCGAAATGCGATGGAGCAGGAAGGCGGCGGAGAGAAGAAATCGAAAGCTTTATAGCGTTGGCCTCTGATAGCCCTAGCCGTCGGATTCAGGTTGCAAAAAACGAAGCTATCATCAAACCGTTCATTTCAAACGGTGGCTGTCCCATCGGAGGTAACGCCACCGCCATACGCTGACAAAAGCGAGATCGCCATGTGTCAGCAGGATACGGGTCACATTTAATGAACGCCCCTTACTGCGCGCAGTGCACCTGCTTGGCAGTAAAGGAGAAGATTCGGTATGGATTCCAAGGGAATACAAGGCACGGGCAAGACACTGCCGAACGGGTGTAACGAAGAGTGTGAGCCGAGCGGATGAGCATCTCTAAGCCCGGCTGAGCGGACTAGTGTAGCGGCCGTTACTCAGTCAGAACGGCAGTCCAGTCAGTCGGACTTCGCCTCCTTCGACTAGACTTGAGGGGGAGGCGAGTGATCCGGCGGTAAGAACGGGGGACCCCCTTTCCGAGGAGTCAACGCCACGTGGAAGTCAGAAGGCCAGGTGGCCGATCGGATGAGGAGGGACCGACCGGACGATCGAGAAAATGTGGGAGCGGTAGGCCGACCGGAGAAGGGGGGTTGACCGCCCGGCCGGCCGACCGGTGTCTGACTGATGGCAAAAGGTGCCCCGGCGGGAGTCGGGGTTCCGACGCTCGCTGAACAGGATCATAGGGCCGAGTGGATGGCACGCTCGGTTGAAGACAAAAGGTAGCATACTGCGAACAGTCCCCACATAGCACATTACCGAGGATCTCCCAAGCATACCAATGCATATAGAGGGTCGGACGTGATGTGAGTGACGGCCGGCCGGACGTGAGGTGAGTGCCGGTCGGCCAGACGCCTCGGCATGGAGCGGGGAGAGAAGGACAAGAAACATCTTCTGACAGCTGTCATGCTCTATGACTAGGCCATACTCCAAATCTGGCGACAAGGTGTTCTGCTGTCCCATCGAAGACGTGCCTGGACTGTAGCAGTATGGTGTCAGGTAAGCTTTCTGACAAACACATACCGAGGTATGAGCTAAGGACACGTATTTGCCTCGGTAGGCGTGTGTGAGCTCTTCCACCGCTCTATATAAGGAGCCTTATACTTCACAGAAGGTACGCGTTCTGCAATGTTTGGAGCCACTTCTTCATTGTTCGCTTACCTGACTTGAGTGTCGGAGGGTCGCCGCCGGGAACCCCTTCCCGGCCCGACTTCAGTGCAGGTTCGCCGGAGGTTCGTATGACCAGTTGGAGATCTACGTTAGCGACTCGGAGAGCGCCACGTGCCTAGCGTCCGTTGATTCAGCTTTCGGACAAGATCAGTGACCATGACTGAATCTTCGCCAGGAGTAGTAGAGGCGACAGATCTGCAATGCATCTGCACCGGAAGCATACAACAATGTAGATCGGAGGCCAAATCGACATCAGAAGTGGAGCCTAGCGGGCTCGAAGGATGAAGGCAGCTAGCGACAAATATCTAACAAAGGCGGCATTACGAGATAGCGATAGGGCTGCGGGTGAGGCAGCATTGGACGGAGAGACGACGACAAGGGCCTAGAGGCCCTCAAAGTAGCCTAAAGAAGAGGGAAGGTGACAATGAAGGAGGCATTGAGTCCACAAGTTGCAAGGTCATCAACTGGGGCCATGGGGTCAACCGATGGAGGCCTAGCAGTGTGTGGCATTGGGAAGGGCGGAGGAAGAGGAGAAGACATCATCGTGACAAAGGAGGCGCGGTCGGTTGTGATCGCATCCGACAGGAGGGCTTTGAGCCTTCGATGGAGGTAGTGGTAAGTGGATGATCACCGACGAAGGAGGAGTGGGATGTGCCCGTGAGGAAGTGATCTTCATTCTCGAGCCCTAGCGGTGGCAGAACAGTAACGGAGTGGCAGCAACAAAGGAGGCTCATCTGAGCACGACGCTGGGAGGAAAGGCTAGAGGTGTTTGATGTCTTCATGGGAAACGACAGCGGCCCTAGGAGCTCATTAGAGGAGAAGAGCTCGAAGAGAGAGAAGTTGTGACGTCCTTTCTTCTTTCCCCATTGGAAGATGAACCGTGTGGCACTTTCCCCTCCTCTTTTCCATTCACGAAGCCAAACCCTCAAAAAGAGATCAAACAAGTGAAAAGACTAAAATACCCATGCTCCACATGGCATTTCTATCCACCCCACATCACAAATCTCCCCCTCAAATCTAGTTAAAGAAGGCACGTGTACGACTGACTAGATTGTTATGTTAGTAATGCGATGAGATTGCCAAAGGGTTCTCGGCTGAGCGCATAAGAAGTCTCCAACTAAGAGTGAAGGGTTTTCAAATTTTTTACTGAGTTAGGGAAATGTGTCTTTGGGCCTATCGTATGGTGAATGACTTTCGACTGAGGAGCTGATAAAAGAGATCTAAGTTTGTTGTAAGGTAATATGAGCCTGTGATAAGGCGAAGTGGAGAGAAAGTAGGCCCAGCAAGATCATCATGCTCAATTCGCAATTCCTAAGTGTCTACAGAGTCAATGAGAGACTTATTAGAATCATGCTCAAAGGAGGCACGCCGACATATATTACTTCACGTTTGATCTGTGACTCCCAAGTGTTCGCTAAGTCGAGGAGAGAAGCTTACCAATTCACGATTGTGTCTGAGTCGGGAGAACATAATTGCTCGATCTTATGACTCCCGAGTAGCGGTGGAATCAGAGAGAGAATAATTTGATCTATAATTATGTCCAAGTTGGGAGATAATAATCAACTATATCTTACGACTCTTGAGTACCGTTGGAGTTGAAGAGAGAATAATAAGCTCAATCGCATGACTCCCGAGTACTAGCAGAGTCGGAGAGAGAATAAGTCAATCCACGACTATTTTTGAGTCGGGAGATAATAATAAGCTCTATCTCATAACTCCCGAGTGCCAGTAGAATCGGAGAGAGAATAATAAGCTCGATCTCATGACTCTCATGTATCAGTGGGAGAAAGAATAAATTGATCCGCAATTATGTCAGAGTCGTGAGATAATAATAAGATTGATCTCACAACTTGTGAGTACCGGTGGAGTCAGAGAGAGAATAATAAGCTCGATCTCATGACTTCCGAGTATTAGTAGAGTCGGAGAGAGAATAAATAGATCTATGACTATGCCCGAGTTGGGAGATAATAATAAGCTCAATCTCATGACTCCCGAGTACTGATGGAGTTGGAGAAAGAATAACAAACTCGATCTCACGACTTCCAAGTACTAGTGGAGTCGAAGAGAGAATAAGTCGATCCGTGACTATGTCCTAGTCAAGAGATAATAATAAGCTCGATCTCACGACCCCCCGAGTATCAGTAGAGTCAGAGAGAAAATAATAAGTTTGATCTTACGACTCCCGAGTATCAATGGAATTAGAGAGAGAATAAATTAATCTGCGACTATATCCGAGTCTGAAGATAATAATAAGCTCGATCTCACAACTCCCAAGTATATCAATGGAATCAGAGAGAGAATAATAAGCTCGATCTCATGACTCTCAAATACTAGTGGAGTTGGAGAGAGAAAAAAGCTTCATCTCACAACTCCCGAGTACTAGTGGAGTCACAGAGAGAATAAGTCAATCCCCGATGATCCTGTCCGAAAATCGTGGAGATGGCTAGCTGGGGATATGACTTCTAGGTTGACCGTGTGTAGAATCCGCTCCGCTCTGTAACACAAGAAACATCAGTGTCGAGCCAGGGAAAGAGTCCTCGGCGTTGGCCCTCTAACGCTCAAGTCAGTCACCAAAAAGATGGAAGAAAATAGAGCAACAACAAGCATAGGTGTAAATAGTAAATAATGCATACCTCCGCCAATGCATGGACCCCCTTTTATATAGTGCCCTGGTGGGCAACACACACTCTCCAAGGTGCAAACACGCTTTCCCAACCATTCCATGAAAGGACATGTCAGAAAAATATCTCTGACACTATACCTTAACAAGACATGCAAATCTCTAATAAGATAGTGGAAACTTCTGTCGTACGATCCGTCTGTTGACCATGCCTTGTATCGGCGGCACTATCTCCCAAAAGGATACTAAGAGATACGTCAATGATCCCTTTGTTCGGGCGAGCGGGGTAGCCACTCGGTTGGGGACCCCTCCTCTCGATGGGTTATGGTTGCACTTCCCTGTAGTATTGGGTCCAGTAGACTGTCTCCGCGCCGATCGAAAAAGTGCTCTGGTCTTGTTCCTCGATCTGTAACAAGCGCCTAACGATTTGGCCATAGCATTCTGCTCGGAGAAGCCATCTACCGATTGGACATTGCCTACTCCGATCAACAATTATAGGTGACCTCTGCTCGGCTACTATAGGTGGGCCCGTTGACACTCTGATGTTGATCACCTTGACTTTGACCTCCATGTTGACAGTTAACCCCGCTTTTGACCCGAATTGGACAACTCCCCTCCATTATCACCGCATCATAAGCCTTCCCCTTAAGTATAGTCGGAGGAAGCTGTAAGTCCAATTGTCTAGATGAGCAGTGTCTCAGGTGACATTCCGTCGATTGGGCATTCTTTGTGCTCGGGTCACCAATCAGCTCATAGCTTCCAAATTACCACTCTGCCTCTTCTTATTAACTTGAGTAGGTGGTCCTCCTGAGTAGCTGGTCAAAGTCTTTTGGTGATCTACGGATGAGAGAGCGGAAGAATTCCCCTTCGATAAGCCCCTAGATGAAGGCATTTACCAATACCTCTGAGGAGATCGATGGAATATCCATGACCACCTGGTTGAACCATTTAATGTAGGTCCTCAGTACCTCCTTGGGCCCCTGCTTCAGAGCGAACAGATTGACACTTGTCTTTTGGTAGCAATGACTTCTTTTGGTAGCAACGACTGCTGGTGAAGTGGTGTAAGAACGTCGCTCGAAAATCTTTAAAATTGTGAATTGATCTGATCGACATGCATCTGAACCAGCATTGTGGTGATCCTAAAAGGGTGGTGAGGAAAACCCGGCACTTCACTCCGTCGGTGTACTGATGGAGTGCGGTCGCATTATCGAACTTAGCCACGTGGTCGTCCATATCAGTCGTCTCATTGTATTCTCCAATTGTTAGTGGGGTGTAATGTCGAGGTAGGGGTTGTTCAAGATCCCCTAAGAGAACTATCGGTTGATCCGCTCGGGCGAATCATCATCCTGTGATGCTTTGCCTTTCAGTACATCCTGCATTGGTGCGTCATCCGATGAGGATCTTGGTTCCCTGTCCACTTGGCACTGCTCCTTTGATGGAGTATGGAATAGTGCCCGATGGAAGGGGATCGGTGCATTAGGCGCGCCCCCGTATGTGCTAGTTAACATCTTATTTTATCTCCGAACAAATACATGCTCCGCTCAGTCCCTATGTCCGGCTTGATGGCCTGCTGCTAATGTCATGGGCTCATGTACCTTGTGTTCGGACAGTACATGCTGCAGTTGTTGCTCCACCATTTACTGCTTGGGCTTGTATCAGCATATCCAACTCCTCCATTGTTAAAGTCATCGTGGTGAGTCGTCCAGTGTCCTCGATCTTCACGTATCGGATGTAGGCTACGTTCCCACAGACGACGCCAATATAATCCTGTCCGAAAATTATGGAGATAGCTAGCTGGGAATGTGGCTTTTAGGTTGATCACATATAGAATCCGCTCCACTTTGCAACACAAGAAGCATAAGTGTCGAGTCAGGGAAGGGGTCCCCGGCATTGGCCCTCCAAAGTTCAAGTCATTCACCGGAAAGATGGAAGAAAACAGAGTAAGAGCAAGCACAAGCGTGAATAATGAATAACGCATACCTCCGTCGATGCATGAACCCCACTTTATATAGTGCCTTGGTGGGCAATGCGCACGTTCTCTAAGGTGAGGGCACGCTTTCCAACCATCCCATGAAAGATATGTTAGAAAGGTATCTTTGACACCATACCTTAACAAGACATGCAAATATCTGATAAGACAGTGGAAACTTTCGTCGTATGATCCGCCTGTTGACCATGCCTTGTGTCGGTGGCACCATCTTCCAAAAGGATACTAAGAGATACATCAATGATCCCTCTGCTCGGACGAGCAAGGTAACTGCTCAGCTAGGGATCCCTCTACTCGGTCAGCTTCGACTACTCTCCCCTGTGGTATTGGGTCTAGTAGACTGTCTCCGCCCGACCGGACAAGCGCTCTGGTCTCGTTCCTCAATCTGTACTAAGCACCTGATGATTTGTCGTAGAGTTCTACTCGGAGAAGCCATCTGTCGATCGGGCATTGCCTGCCCCGATCGGTAATTGTAGTCGATCTCCTCTCGGGGACTATGGGTGAGCTCGTTGACTCTATGACATTGACCACCTTGACTTTGATCTCCACGTTGGTAGTTAACCTCGCTTTTGACCCGAATTGGACGGGCCCCTCGTTACCACTACATCACCTGACTTTGTACGAGTCGAGAAATAATAATAAGCGCGATCTCATGACTCCTAAGTACCGGTGAAGTCGAAAATAAAATATTTCGACCCTAACTATGTCCGAGTTGGAGGAATCTAGATCCGAAAAGGATATAGGTGATATAATATACGCTCGACCCCTTTGTAGGGGAAGGTTGATTTCGTAACTGGAAGGATCTCGACATTCATAATGTCTAAGTCAAGGGCGTTTGGGTTTTGAAAAGGGCACAAGTGATACGATATACGCTCAACCCTAATTCCTTTATAGGGAGAGGTTGATGTTGCAGCTAGAAGGATCTCAACTCTGACTATATCCGAGTCGGGAGAGTTTAGACCTGGAAAAGGACACGGACGATACGATATACACTCGACCCCTTTGTAGGGGGAGGTTGATATCGCAGCTGGAAGGATCTCAATTCCGACTATGTCCAAGTCTCGGAAGTATGGACCCTGAAAAGGACATGGGCAATACGATATGTGCTAGATGCCTTTGTAAGGGGGAGGTTGATATTGCAACCGAAAGTATCTCGATTCTGATTATGTCTGAGTCGGGGGAGTCTAAGCCCTGAAAATGACATGGGTGATATGACATATGCTCACCCTCTTTGAAGGGGGAGGTTGATATCGCAGTTGACAGTATCTCAATCTCGACTATGTTTGAGTCGGGGGGGGGGGGGTCTAGGCCCTGAAAAGAACACGGGGGATATGATATACACTCAACCTCTTTATAGAGAGAGGTTGATATCGTGTAGGGATGGCAATGGGTCGGGTTCGGGTCGGATTCTATATCCTCCGTACCCATATCCATCGGGTATAGGATATCCAATGGGTATACTCATACCCATTAAAGGACCGGATATATTCTATACGTGTAATTTTTCTTCTTTCTATCGAGCTATTATCATTCAACAAAAACATATTAAAATTAACATCCTATTAAAAAATATATATATAATTAAAAAAAATAGATTAAACATCTATATAGGCCTATTAATGTCAACAAAAAATAGTAAGTTGATTTTAGAAAAAGAAAATTTTCTTTAATATATGTATATATATTATTTAATCGGGTATTCGGGTCGGGTATCGGGTATTGATAGTCCCTCCATACCCTCCTCCATTCGGGTCGGATGTCGGATCATCCATCGGGTTCGGGTGAAATTGCCATCCCTAATATCGTGGCTAGAAGGATCTCGACCCCGACTATGTCCGAGTTGGGAGAGTTTGGGTCCTGAAAAGAACACGGGTGATATAACATATTCTCGACTCCTTTACAGGAAAGAGGTTTATATTATAGCCGTAAGAATCTCAACCCCGACTATATTCGAGTCGGGGGAGGTGAAACACCTTCAAGTAAAGTTGTAAAGAATAGCTACAATTCATATTCAAAATAGAAGTACTTGTACTCGAACCTGATATACAGTTTTGAGGTGACTTTGATTATTCGGGAGAGAGAATAAGCTCGATCTCATTGAGGGAGAGAATAACCGACCCAATCCATCTGAAGACTACAATAGGACTCGATTCCTCGACTCTCGAATACCTATGAAGTTAGAAAGAGAATAATTTGTTTGATCCCGTTGACGGAGAGGATAACCCACTCGATCCTATGAAAGGAGAGAATAATAATACACTTAATCCTGCTAGCGGGAATGAATTGTTTTTTCCCACGACTCCCAAACGCCTATGGAGTTGAGAAAATGATATAACAAAAAACCATAATGCCTAAGAGACTATGACTACTTGTTCTTGTATCGTAACTATGGCAAGTTTGTTGAAATCCTTTGGGGTCATGGTGAAGCTAGAGAGTTTTTCGGTGTCGTTCATCTCAACGTCTTAGTTTAGGTTTTAACTCAGTGCTTCCATAGACGACGTCAATTTGTTCTTGCCTGAGAACGCCAATGGTCAACTTATCGGTGAGGTGTCACTGATGTTGACTATGTCACCATGACCCGACGGAAAATGGGATTGAGTTATCATCTATGTTGACCAAGTCGCTATGAGTTGGAGGGAGGTGGGGCCATTGAATATATCTATAGGAGTAACGAAGTGAATGAGGGGTTAGAATGGAGATCGGTCTGTCCCGGTCTTCCACTCTGATGCTCAAGTCAGGCTCTAGTGAAGTATATAAAGTAGGTAAACAGTACTGCAATGAAGTATATAAAGACTGAATATAAAGCATATTAGATCGCGAGAGCGGGCTAGAGGTGACGCGGAGCTGAAAGTGACATGAAGCCAAAGATCAGAGGTCGGAACATAACAGCGGCTTATAGGACAGAACATAGAAACTACTTAAAGGTCGTAACATAGCAGTGGCTTGATGGATCTAACACAACAACGACTAGGGCTTTAGGAATCGGATAGACCGTAGAGGTGGGGGTACAATGGCAGTGCACAACGAGGGCTCGAAAATCCAATCTGCGACGATTGCGAGATCTGACTCTAGGGAGACACGTCCTTCGATGTCAGTAGGAAATGTGATGACAGCGGCGATCTGCACCAGGGTGGCAGTCATATCCGGATCTCCGCTGGGGGTAGTAGAGGAGGCGAACCTATTCCACATTGGCGCTAGAAGCAGACGACAGTATAGATCAGAGGCTGGATTGATGTTGGAGGTGGAGCCTAGCGGGCTTGGAGGCCGAAGGCAACTGTAGCGATGAATATCTAGCGAAGGCGACATCATAAGGTAGTGGTAGGACTGCGAATAAGGTAGCATCAGACGAAGAGACGACAACAAGTGCTTGGAGACCTTCAAAGTAGCCTAAAGAAGGGGAAGGCAACAACGGAGGAGGCATCGAGTCTATGGGTTGTGAGATCTTCGGTAGGGGCCATATGGTTAACCGATGGAGGGCTTGCGGGCGGCGCATAACATTAGTAAGGGTGGAGGAATAGGAGAAGTCCTCATCATGACAAAGGAGGCACGATAGGCTGCGATCGCACCCGACAAGAGGGCTTCGAGCCTTTGACGGAGGTAGGGAGAGAGGATGATCGTCGTGAAGGAGGAGTGGGATGTGCCCGTGAGGGAGAAGGAGGAGGTCTTCTTCTCTGGCACTGGCGGCGCTAAAACAATAGCGGGATGACAACAGCGAAGGAGGCTCGTCGAAGTGCGGCGTTGGGAGGAGAGGCTGGAGGTATTCAGTGGCTTCGTGAGGGTGATGACAGCAGCACTGGGAGTTTGTCAAAGCATAAGAGCTTGAAGAGAGAGGTCGCAGCACCCTTTCTATTGGGGTTGCAAGATTGCAAATATAGTCTCACATTAAAAACACATGGGAAATATTATGAATTTATAAAAGAAAGATATATCCATTGATATGAGGCCTTTTGGGTAGAGCCCAAAAATAAAATCATAAGGGCTTAGACTCAAGTGGTCAATATCATACCATTATGGAGTTATCTTAATTCTTTTAGTCCTAACCATCGACTGTGCATAAGAGCTATTGTTTAATCAAGTTATGTGAGTAGAATATTAACTTTGAACAAAGGAAGTGAGAGTTCCCATATCCGAATTAAGAGGATTAGACACCAGGTAGGAAGTCCTAGTTCCATCTAGGTAAGAAAGTCCTAGTAGGTCGATTAGACAAAGGGGCAGGAAGTCCTAGTTGTGACTAGGCAAGGAAGTCTTAGTAGGTTGGTTGGACTGAGGGGGAGGAAGACTTGGTGGGTCGAGAATCGGACGTCAAACGGATAGGCTTTCCGCTTAATGAGGGACCGTGTGGTCCTTCGTTTGAGGAGAGATTGTTGGGGTTGCAAACATAATTTCATATTAAAAACACTTGGGAAAAATCATAAGTTATAAGAGAAAGATAACTTTATTAGTATGAGACATTTTGGATAGAGCCCAAAAGTAAAATTATGAGATCTTAGATCCAAAATAGATAATATTATACCATTGTAAAAATATCTTAATTCTTTTGGTCCTAACACTTTCTTCATTCCCCCTTGAAGATGAATCGTGCAGCACCTCCCTTCCTTTTTTTTCTATCACAAAGCCAAACCCTCAAAAAGAGATCAAACAAATGAAAAGACCAAAATACCCATCCCACGTGGATCATTTGACGTGACCAAAATTTAATTTTTTTATTCTCTTCTCTCATCTGTAGGGATAACAATGGGTCGGGTTTAGACTGGGATTGACTAATCCTAACCCCCCCTCCCCCCAAAAAAAAAAATGAACTCAAACCCTCCCCGCCTATTTTTCCAACCCACCCACCCACCCAGACCCTGCTCAAAACTCGGCGGGTCTGGGGCGGATTGGACCCCCCAACCCACTAAGATTATATATATATATATGGGGAGGGTTCCTGTAACCCGTTTGATCAGGTTTAAATCCGCCCCGAACGAGGAGGGTTTAATATGGGGTCAGATTTAAGCCCAGCTCATTGTCATCCTTACTCATCTACATGTAATTCTCTTCTCTCTCCTACATGCAGGCAAGTCTCTCTCCTACATGCACATTGGTGCTGGTCTTTAAAGGTGGAGCTGATCTTTAAAGACCAGCTTCAACGTGCTAATTTTTAAAGACTAGCACCAATATGTTGGTGCTGGTCTTTGGTGCATAAATCAAGCACAAACCATATTAGTGCTGGTTATCACAAATCAGCACCAATAGTAGTGCTGATTTACACACCAGCACCAACGTGATGCTGATTTTTGCAAACTAGCACCTACTGGTTTTCACAAACTAGCACTTGTTAGTTTTCACAAACCAGCACCAACGTGCTGGTGTGCAAATCAACACCACAGTTGGTGTTGATTTATGTAAACAAGCACCAATGTGATTGTAGCGCATGCAAATCAATACCAACATGTTGGTGTTGATATTAAAGATCAGCACTAAAGTGCATGTAGGAGAGAGAAGAGATAAAGACAACCAAAGTGTTGGTGTAATCGACCTCTAGAATTTAGATGTTTAACAATATACTTAAGTTTGGTCAATTTGACCAAGGGTTGATCCAAACAAAACTTGATATTTGGAAGAGAGAAGTCTAGTCAGGACTAGATGACTAGCAAAGGTAAGTCCTACCTAAATGATAGACAGGTGAGAAGTCTACTGAGTGACTAGTCTTAACTGGAGGTTAGGTAAATTGGAAGCCATGATGAGTGAAGTCAGGACCTAGTGAGTGAACTAGGTGGTGGAAGTCCTGGTGAGTGAAGTCAGACCCTAGTGAGTGAAGCTAGGTGGTAGAAGCCCTGGTAAGTTAAGCCGGACCCTAGTAAGTGAAGTTTGGTGGTGGAAGTCCGGTGAGTGAAGCCAGGCAATGGAAATCCTAGTGAGTGATGTTGGGCAGCCTAGGGGAGGCAACCCTAGGTTATATATGACTGACTGGTTTCTGGTCAACGGACCAGCGAATCTTGAAATCGGTTAACAATGTCTTACTTTATTGCTTTATCTATTGTGCTGACTCAGTGTTGCAGGGAAGTCCAGCTAGGTCAACGGGTCGACTAGATAGCTGACACGAAGTCCAGACAGGTCGACGGGCTGACCAGATGTCTGGCAAATGGTAATTAAAGGTAAGTCACTGGAGGGGAGTGACTTGGTGAGGATGCGTTCCCCGTTTGAGGAAACTATAGGTGTCGATCCAACTTAGATCCATTTTGAAAATTTAAGTTGAGATCATGACTAGATTCTGGTCTCGAGGAGATAGAATCTAATTACTATTCTATTTGACTATAATTGTGCTAATACTTTATTTTGCAGGGTAGTGTAATTTGTATTTACCTCGAACTAACATTTTCTTGCAGGAAAGTGAGTTGCTAGAAAATGGTGGTTCGGGCACTCGGAAGGGATCCGGACGCCCGGAAGGCAGATCTTATCTCCGCCAGCTAGGAGCGAGCTGATTGGTTGGACGACGTCATGGTCCAGGCGCATGGAAGGGATCCGGGCGCCCGGAACACTTCTATAAAAGAAGCCTTCTACCTAGAGCAGGAATAACAACAACTTCTTCTACGACTGCTCTGTTGTGCACTGCTCCTGTGACGCTGCGAGGCTTCTCCGACAACATGCGACTCAATTTCCTTTTCCTGTTGTCGGTATTCTTTTAATTTTTGTACTAAAGTTTGTAATATTTTGCGAATTATTAGTGATTGCCCAATGAAAGCACTCGACGAGTGCGGACCTTGGAGTAGGAGTCGACGAAAGCTCCGAACCAAGTAAAATTGATTTTGTTAGCGTTGTGCTTTTTTGTTTCCACTGTTTGCTCGATAACAATTTTCGACAATCGCTATTCGCCCTCCCCCCTCTAGCGAACTTTACAATCCAACACAAAGTGCATGCAGGAGAGAGATTTGCATGCAAAAGAGAGAAAAGAATTGCATGCAGATGAGTGAGTGGAATAAAAAATTCAGTTTTGGATACGTCAGATGATCCATGTGGGAGGTCGCCCATGGTTGTGTAGGATAAGTCGCCAGGATATCATTTCCACACACACGCGCGCGCGCACACACACACACACAAGAATGATACCCTACACACTATTACCTGAACGATAGTGGGCGACATCCAACATGGACGATGTAATGAGGCCAAAATCAAAATTTTATTCCCTCTCTCATCTGCATGCAACTCTCTTCTCTCTCTTGCATGTAAGGTAGAGTTGGTATTTAAAGACCAACACTAACATGTTGGTGTTAATTTGTATAAATCAGCACTAACACGTTGGTGTTGATTTGTATAAATCATCACTAACTATTGGTGGTGGTTTGTACAACGTTGGTGCTCGTTTGAGCAAACCAGCATCACATTGGTGTTGGTCTTCTATTGGTTTACGCAAACCAACATTAATTGTTGGTGCTAATTTATGTAAACTAGCACCAATTAAAGACCTAGTGTCGATCTTCTGTTGGTGATGGTCTTTAAAGACCAACACCAACAATGGTGCAGGTTTGCACAAACCAACACCAAATTGGTGCTAACCAACACCACTATTGGTGTTGGTGCAGCTTCAACGAGTTGGTCGAGCTAGTATTTAAAGACAAGCTTCACCTTTGTGCTGATTTGTACAAATCAACCCTACCTTGCATGTAAGAGAGAGAAGAGAGTTGCATGCAGATGAGAGATGAATTAAAATTTTTAATTTTGATCATATCGTCCACGTTTGATGTCGCACACTGTCGCTCAGGTAAGAATGTACAGGATATCATTCTTTTGTGTGTGTATATATATTAAGCTCTTTAGTGATAAACAAGAAATCCGGAGTTCGAAACTCAACTGTAATGTATTATAGAAGATTTTTTCCATAATAGGTAGTCGACCTAAGAATGTTGACCGTTAAGATGAATCTCCATATATATTTCTTCAATTTATTCAGATGACCAACAAAAAATTTTCATTGTACCGGACAAGTCATCTCAAGATTAATCAAGCCAAAGGTTTGGATGGATAGTGGCAACTAAAAGAAATTAAAAAAAAAAAAAAGAATTATGTTACAACTGATAAGATTAACTTTGTAGAATAAAATGCATGAATATATACAGTTTCATAGAGCTTATGCTACAAATTGCAGGAGTAACTTTTTGGATAACGCCTATTCATTCATGTTTCACCATTACTATAACAATGTCTTCACAAGTATGTTAAAACACATTCATGTTGCTTGTGTATTTTGTAAACCTTTGGCTAGGAATAGCAGTAAATAATTGATGTAAAAAACGTGATAACGCCCCCCACATCTCCGGTGAGATGAAGGTAAAGACTCCAACCTTGCCCATTGAAGAATAGGAGTAATTAGTAAATAATAATTTCATTAACAAGGAAGAGAGAGAGAGAGGGGGGCGAACACTGAATCTGCTGCAGACTGTCGTGTTTGCATGAGAATAAACAAAAATATCAAGATAGAATCCTATACGATATATCATCTCCTGGATTAGAACAGATCCAAGTTTCCACATTTTTCTATTAGCTAGATTAACAAAGTAGACGAAGTATTAACTAAATCTATCAAAAATGGCATCGCAGTACGGTCGCTTGTTGATTCTATGACATGAATTAACCATGCGATTAATTCACCAACCTTACTACTGCTGCTGCACTGGTAACGTCCTTCCGTATCCTACGCCTTATCCCGTCCTCTCACATCACATTTACACGGAGCGGCTACTTTGTCCTGTACTTCACTATCCTTCTCTTTTGCAGGTCATATTAACCCAATCGTTCCTCCGACAGGTCACATCTCCGCTTCCTCCGAAGGAGGCAACGCCTCCAGCCGGAACCGAGCCGTCATGACCTCCGACGCGAGCCACATCCGCGTGGCCTCTTCCCGGCTGCACGCCGACGTCGACGGCGAGGCCTCGTTACAGTCCGCGTAGTACTTCCCCGATACGCCCTCCAGCCCGGGGTGCGCCGCCACGTAGCAGGTCGTCGCTGCCGCCTGCCGGAGCAACACTCCTTATTCCTTAATCTCAATCTGATGCAATTAGCATTCGTAAATGAGCGACTCACCTGGGGGATGGTTTTGAGCAGCTTAGACATGAGGGAAAAGGCCAAATCTGCCATGATATTGTAGTACAAGTCGAAGAATTTAGATAATCAAACTTTATCAATCATGGGGAAGATAAATAGGAGGAGCTGACACCTGTGACGAGTCCTTCCCGGTCGCGTGTGAGCCCGGTGCGTACGATGCCGGGGTGGACGCAGTTGGCCGTCACATTCGCTTCCATTTGCTGAGAGAGAGAGAGGAATCCCAAGAAAGGGCAAGCATGTGATGTGATGATGAAGGGAGGGTTATAATCAACGGCGGAGTTCTCAAACCTGGAGTCGCAGAGTCAACTCCATCGCGTGCAGGACGTTTGCGAGCTTGGACAGTGCGTAGACGCGCGTGCCATCGTACGGGCTGAAGAGGAACAAAAATATTTCATTCATTATTATTAATATTAACACAAGAAATTAAATGGTTTTACACTTTCTGGCCGGTGATGAGATCGAGATAATGGAGGGAGTCGCCGGAGAACCAGGTGTGGATGGCGGAGGTGACGTTGACGATGCGGCCTTGGATCCCCGTCTCTCTCGCCGTTTCCGCCATCTTATTCAGCAGCAACTTGGTGAGCAAGAAATGGCCTGAAAGAATCAAAATTCCAATAATAAAATGAATTAATATGATGCCGATTAATTAATGTACGGCTGGAGGGATGAGTTTCTTCGACCTAAATAGTTGGTGGCGAAGGTCATCTCGACTCCGTCCTCGGTGACGGCGTAGTCGTGGGAGAACTTGCCGGCGTTGTTTCTGTTAGACACGGAGCCACGGTTTAAAAGCGAGTAACGGGACAGAGCATAGGAATTTATTATGAAGAAATATCGAGGGAAGGCGTACATGAGAAGATTGAGAGGGAGGCGCAGAGCGAGGAAGCGAGAGACAAAGCATCGTACAGAGGCGAAGGAGCTGAGATCGAGCGGGAGCACGACGATCTCAGCGCCGGGAAACTCCGTTGCAATCCGCATCTTCGTCTCCTCCGCCGCCTTCAGATTCCTAGCCGGCAGCACCAGCCTCGCCCCCCGCATCGCCAGCACTCGAGCCGTCTCCGCCCCAATCCCCGACGTCGCCCCTGCGCCCCGACGGTGAGAAACAACCTAAATCGAAATCAAATACCGAGAACTCGTCCCGATCGTTCATCTCCCTGCTTGTCCTAGGGATCACTAAACGACTCACCGGTAACGATCGCCGTGATCGAGCGGAGGCGAGAGGCGGCGGCGGCGGTGACCTCCTCGCCGGTGGACTTGGAACCGAAGCCGCTCGTGCCGGCGGAGCCGATCAGGTATTTCACTGTCTCCAGCATTATTATTTGCTTAATATTCGACTCGATCCTCCTCCGATTCCCCTAGTTTAATTTTACAAACAAAAACTTGGAATCAAATTGAACAAAGAGATAAAGACAGACAAGAGAGAGAGTGGGGGAAAGGATGGTTTTGGGAAGTAACTGCTCCACCTTCTTCTTCTTCTTCTAATCACAGACGAAGGGGAAAGGCGCAGGCGCGGCGCCACTTTTATAGCCTAAAAAGGGGAGCACCGCAGAGCAGCGCGTTCCAGTTGCTATCGCAGCGAAAACGACGTGGAGGCCAATAAAGAAGGGGATGGTAAATGGCGGAGGCGTTTTCCCCCAACTTTGTTTTTTCTTCAATGAAGGCACAATTAAATGGCGTGGAGTAAAGGCGAAGGTGGTTGCTGTGGCATCGACACGGATATCGGGGCTGGCCGGGCCCCCCGCGCTGGCACTGTGGCACGAGTGCCGCGAAGCAAAGTGAAGGTGTGGTTCATGCGCCTCAGCGCTGCACTCTCCAGCCGAGACGTGTTAGAGCCCCCTTCATTCTCCTCACTCCAACGTCTGCTCCTCCCCGAGCACAGTGCTGAGCCGTAGAAACATCTCCCCAAACAATAGTGCCGAGCATCTTTTCTTACGTGCCCCATGTTTGTCATTTCATGGAGATTCCCTAAAGCGACGACCACCAAAAAATCATCTGCTTAATCCTGCCAATAATTGCGGAAGCCTCACTCTTAAACCTAACTTATTTTACCATTTCTTTTCGCTTTAAAGATCGTACCGAATCCACGAGTTCGGCCTTTAGTAAATGGCCAAAGTTGGGCTTCGATCAAACGATATGGTCGTGGTGGGCAATGATTGCTCGACCCCATTTTGCGTTATTGAGCCCCAAAGCAACAACTGAATTCGTCCACATGGCACTTGGGTTGATCAATCATTGCCCACTACACGCTAACGCTGCATACTTTGAATTGTCCGTCCGTTCAAATTTATAGTCAGTATTTTATTTGAGTATTTTTATTTTATTCGATGTGGGACAAATTGCTATCTAACCTACTGCTGCTTCGTGTCCGATATATGATCGACGAAGTGGGTTGATTAACAAAACACCATACATCACAAATTAGAAGGGTTTATAAATTTAATCCTGAGTTAACAACCCATACTAATTTAATCCTATTAGAATTAAAAATTGTTTTAGGACTGAATGGAAATGGGAAAAAATGTATATAAATTAAGGAGACTGCATTAAATTTCAAGAGATTAAATAATGGAGTCTCTGTAATTAACTACACACGAGGAACATGTTACTGAATTTCTTATTACAGCGATTTAAAAAAGAAAACATTGCTCTCCAATTAGTGGAGAATCTTCTTACATCTTGCCACAGCACATAGAAGTCACTCAAATTGTTATAAATTCACTAGCTTCAAATTAGGAGACGTCATTAGCCACCAAAACAAAGATCTAAAGGAAAATACCTGACTTTAGGCATCTTCTGCTTAGTTTATTCATTATTAGTTGATTGATTAATTATTTTGTGCAGAATGCATGCACCTAAAGGGTTCCAAATTGGACATATTCCACTAATCCATCCAATTTTTTAATGCATAATCTATCTTTCCTTCTTTCACGAATCACTAAACTCATAATTAACTTTTTAATGACAACAGTCGATGCATCCTTAATGTAGGTTATCTCCATGTCTCATGGAATAGTCAATGATTTCCACCTTGTGTGAGTCTTGGTCATCATAATGGGGTAGAGAGACCAAAGGGATATTTTAGAAAATTAATGTGCAATTGGCAATTTGAGAAGTAGATGTTGGTGCAGTTTGCACTAACAATCTAATTTAGGTTTTGATAAATGATAAATAAGTTAAGTTAGATATTGATGCGGTGATGATGAGGGGCCCCGTCTCGTCGTCACGATGTAGGTCAATGAAGGTCAGAGTCAGGACGGTCAACGGCCGAATGGTCTTGGCTGATCGAATGGGACATATCCCGACCGAGGGTTAAACACAGACCCACCGTCTCTGGCAATGAGTAATCAAACTGACGCTTAAGGGACACGTAGAAATTGAGCCGAGTGGCTAGCCGAGCCGAGCGGGAGAACCGCTCAGCACAACAGTGGATGACACGGACCGAGGACTTTCAGCCGAGTAGCTCTCCCGCTCGGCTCGACAGTGGACTTCCGGTCGAGCAGTCATCCCGCTCGGCCTAGCAAATGGATGACACTTTACATGAATAACACTTAGACCGAGCGGCTATCTCGCTCAGTGTGGCAGGGATATCAGTCCTGGTCGAGCGGTCATGTCGCTCGACCCAAACAACAGACAGGTGAGATGTCCTCCGACATCCTTTTGGGAGCTAGTGTCGCTAACAGGCGGCATGGTCAGATGGAGGATCGTACCGCAGAAGCTTCCACTGTCACTTCAGATACATGCTCGATCCGTTAAGGTACTATGTCAGGGATACTTTACTGACATGTCTCTTCAGGGAAAGCTTGAGATAGTGTGCCCGCTTTAAGAAGCGTGCACACACGCTACAGGAGCAAGGGGGTCCAAGCATCGGCGGAGATATGCTTTTCTCGTGATTTCTACTATTGTGCTACAGTTCTCTTTGCTTCTTGCTTCGCCGGAGACTAACTTGAGCGTCGGAGGGTCATCGCTGGGGACCCCTTCCCTGGCTCGGCACTGACGTTGCTTGTGTTGCAAGCGGGAGCGAAGTCCACCAGAGGTCAGCGAGAGCGCTACGTCCCCAGCATCCGTCCCTTCGACTTTCGGACATAATCATATTTGGCGCCGTTTGTGGGAACGTCACCTGAATCTAAGCCAAGGAAATGGAAGACGTTGGACGGCTAACCACCGTGATACTCACTCAAGAGGAGTTGGAGATGCTCGTGCAGGCACGAGCATCAAAAATTATGGAGCAACAACAACAATAGGCGATAGCCGATCGGCTAGCACCGCAACCTACAACCTCGGCGGCCGATAGACGAGCGGGGTAAGAGGACTGAGCGAAGCAACTCTCCATATGGGGACAGAACCGAAGGCCGACTGGCAGCCAAGGGGAAGTGCCACCCGTGTTGATCCTCTTCCATCGGGCTCTGTTTCAAACCCCCTCGAAGATATCCCAAGCGCATCAAGAGCGGGGATCATCTTCTGACGAGGCGTCTGTTCAGGACGCGTGGAAAGGAAAAGCGCCCTGAAGCACCACGCCCCCCGAACGGATCAACAAGTAATTCTAAGAGAAGATCCTACAAGACCCTCTCCCCGACACTACACCCCGTTGGCGATCGAGACATACAACGAGACGACCAACCCAGATGATCATCTGGATCGGTTCGACAATGAGGCTACACTGCACCAGTATATGGACGGAGTAAAGTGCAAAGTTTTTCTCACTACTCTCTTCAGATCGACGCAGCGCTGGTTTAGAAGACTGTCGGACGGCTCGATACAAACTTTCAAAGATTTCCGAGCTGCCTTCCAGCACCACTTCGCCAGCAGCCGACGCTACCAGAAGACAAGTGTCAGCCTCTTCGCCCTGAAACAAGGGCCCAAGAAAGCACTCTGAGCGTACATCCAGTGCTTCAACCAAGTGATCATGGATATCCCCTCGGTCTCCTTCGAGACTATGATGAATGCCTTTACCCAAGGGCTCGCCGAAGGGGACTTCTTTCAGTCGCTCATCAGAAAGCCACCCTGGGACTTCGACCACATGCTGAAAAAGACTAACGAATACATCAACATGAAAGAAGCCTAGGCGGACAGAAGAAAAGAGGCATCGACCGAGCATTTGGCGCCTACCGAGCGTCGATTGGCTAGCAGCCATTTGCTGCACAAGGGACCTAGGGCTGAAGGAACACGGATGCACCAAGAGACCAGGGCGCACGTCGTACAGCATGTGTCATCCGGTCGGCCCAAGGCGCCAAAGGGCAAGGTATGGACGCCCATATTTTGTTCATTCCACCAGTCGGTGCCAATCGTCAGCCGACTGACCCCTAAGGGATATCGTCATCGTCAGCTGATCGACGGGATCACCACCGCTCGATCGAGTGATGAGAAGAGAGAAGGGAGCCCGAGCGCCACCACCATCAGCAGAGGGAGGAAACCGATCCCTTCAAGATCCCAGCCAAGCGAAATAGGCTGTCCACCCGGGAAGAGGAAAACAAGAGCAACACTTCCCGGGAAGAGATAGGCATGATTGTAGGAGGGCCAACCGGCGGTGACTCCAACTGGGCCAGAAAGTCGTACGCTCGGTGGTTCGAGATCCATGTCGTAGGATACAACAAGGAGAAGGCCGAAGGGCCTCAGATCAGTTTTGACCCCGGTGATTTAGAAGGGGTCAAAATCCCTCATGATGATACTTTGATCATCCGAGCAGTGATCGCAACTACACCATTCACCGAACCTTCGTCGACACGGGGTGTAACGACCCAGCCCATTTGGCGACCCTCGGGTCGTCAACCGTCGACCGTCGGTCGTGCCGTTACTCATTAGGACTTCCCACCCCTGGACAGTGGATTTTTGCCTCCCCCAGGATTCGAACTCTAGACCTCCAGGCTTAAGTACTAGGGTTTATGAATCCTGGTAGCCAAGTGAGCGTCGTACTTAAGCCTGGAGGTCTAGAGTTCAAATCCTGGGGGAGGCAAAAATCCACTGGCCAAGGGTGGGAAGTCCTAATGAGTAACGGCACGACCGACGGTCGACAGTCGACGACCCGAGGGTCGCCAAATGGGTCGCCAAATGGGCCACCAAATGGGCCGGGTCGTTACAATAAAAAGGCGCTTTTTTATTGTAACGACCCGACCCATTTGGCGACCCTTGGGTCGTCGACCATCGACTGGTCGTGCCGTTACTCATTAGAACTTCCCACCCCTGGTCAGTGGAGTTTTGCCTCCCTCAGGATTCGAACTCTAGACCTTCGGGCTTAAGTACTAGAGTTTATGAAATTAATAGCACATCTTCTAATTCCAATAAGAGAAAGGAACCTTCGGAGATGAACCAAACATATCTTTAGCATTTAAGACTTGGTCATATTAACTTAAGTAGGATTCAAATGCTTATAGCCGATGGACTCTTGGGTACATTAGAGTTGGAAAATTTTTCAACCTGTGAATCTTGCTTGGAAGATAAAATGACCAAGAGATCTTTTAAGGCCAAGGGGTATAGAGCCAAAGATGTGTTAGAACTGGTTCATTCTGATTTGTGTGGTCCTATGTCTATCCAGGCAAGAGGTGGTTTCGAATACTTTGTCTCTTTTATAGGCGATTATTCGAGATACAGATACATTTACTTAATGTGCCGCAAGTCTGAGTGCTTTGATAAGTTCAAAGAGTACAAGGCTGATGTGGAAAATGTTTTGGTAAAAGTATCAAGACACTACGGTCTGATCGTGGTGGCGAATACCTCTTAGGAGAGTTTAGGAATTACTTATCAGAAGCTGGGATTCAATCTCAATTGTCCGCACCTGGTACACCCCAACAGAATAGTGTGACAGAACGAAGGAATAGGACTCTTATGGAGATAGTTAGATCGATGATGAGTTATTCAGAATTACCAAATTCATTTTGGGGATACGCTCTGGAAACAGCAGCGCACATTCTGAACTTGGTACCTTTTAAATCAGTAATCTCTACTCTCACAGAATTATGGAATGAGCGAAAATCCAGTCTAAGACATATTCATATTTGGGGTAGTCCATCACATGTGCTAAAAGCATATGCTGTGATCCGGATGATAGGTGATGGCATAGAAGGGATTAGGGAGAAGAGAGGGGGCAGAGGCGTCATTTCGGAGAGGGAGGGTTTTGGGGATTTTGGGAGCCGGTTCGTGTAAAAGGGAGAGGAGGGTTTTTCTTCGCGGGGGTCCGCCGCCATCACCTGCGGTAGCAGGGTGGCCTCCACCGCCATGGAGAGGAGCAGCCGGTCCTTCATCATCCATGGCCGCCTCCTTCGAGGATGGCTGTTGACGAGCCACCTCTTCCTCCCTCCTCTCCACTCGTCGACGCCGATGCCATGGAGGATCTGTCATCTCTAGCGGGCGTACCCGCTGCCGCCTTCTCCCGCAATCGCTACCGCCTCCAGCAGGCGCCAGCTGATGGCGTTGCCACCGGCGACCATTGACACCTCTCCTATACTGCCGGCAGTGAGTGCCTCCGCCGGCCCTGACTTCCAGCGGCCGTCAACGCCTCCCCCTCCGGTGTCGCCTCCTCCAGCAGCAGCCGGCGTCTCCAGCCGCCACGGCCGCCTCCGGCGATTGCCACAGTCATCGCCGGCGTCTCCAGCAGCCGCCGACACCTCCGCCATTGCTGCCTGCACTTCCCGTGATGGGTGCCGGCGATCACGGCGAATACCACCTCCAAACCACAGCCATAGTTGCCTTTGGCAGCCCGCCGATGTGGATCCGGCCATCGTGCCGGTGTATTTCATTGTTCGTACCATTATTATGCTTGTTAGTCATTCGCATTATCCGGCCGGCGTGTCGTGTGCCTGCCTGTGAGCCGCTGTATTGTTCCGGACCGCTGCGACTTGATTATCGACACGACCAGCTCACTCATCCATCCGAGGGCGCCCCCCTGGGCCAGGGTACGTCATCCTGCTCATTCTTCTTGCATTTGTTGCACTCTTCTATTATTATCTGGATACTCATATATCTATGGAATTTGCCTCAAGCACCGAGGTACCAGAGGCCGGGGCAACCCGGTCGCTGGATACAGGTACCGTTGACCGGAGGAGGACTCCAGACGACTTGGTCAACCCGGGTCATGGGGATGCGGTCAACCTTCCAGACACGTCACACCGGCAGGTTCGTTTTCTCAGCTTCCAGACAGGAACAAATTGGCGCCGTCTGTGGGAACGCGCCTGATCTGGAACATGAAGATGAACGGCGCCGGATAGTTCTGCCATCCTCATGACCACGGTCAGTTTTTCTGTTATCTGTTCTCGGTTAGTTATATGATCTGTATTATTTCTTCGAGCCAAGGCCCCCGAGCCGTTCGGCCGGGAGGTTTATATCCGAGCTACAGGCTCGAAGCCGAAGGCCCCCGAGCCGTTCGGCCGGGAGGTTTATATCCGAGCCATGGGCTCGAAGACGAAGGCCCCCGAGCCGTTCGGCCGGGAGGTTTATATCCGAGCTACAGGCTCGAAGCCGAAGGCCCCCGAGCCGTTCGGCCGGGAGGTTTATATCCGAGCCAGGGGCTCGAACCCGAAGGCCTGAGCCGCTCGGCCAGGTACATTATAGCTGAGTACTACCTCAGGGAGCGAAGGTCTGAGCCGCTCGGCCAGGTACATTATAGCTGAGTACTACCTCAGGGAGCGAAGGCCTGAGCTGCTCGGTTAGGTACATTATAGCTGAGTACTCTACCTCAGGGAGCGAAGGCCTGAGCCGCTCGGCCAGGTACATTATAGCTGAGTACTCTACCTCAGGGAGCGAAGGCCTGAGCCGCTCGGCCAGGTACATTTTAGCCGAGACTACCTCGGGGTGGATTATATACGAGCCAAGCGCTCGATGTGAAGGCCCGAGCCGGTCGGCCGGGTATATGGTTTTCCGAGCCAAGCGCTCGACGACGAAGGCCCGAGCCGTTCGGCCGGGTGTGTAGTCTCACTAGGAGACCGACGAGCACCGTCGTTAAAAATCGAGAGTCGGGCCGGCGACTATAAACCTCCCGGGCGACCGACCAAGAGTCGGGACGCAGTCGGGCCGGCGACTATAAACCTCCCGGGCGACCGACCAAGAGTCGGGACGCAGTCGGGCCGGCGACTATAAACCTCCCGGGCTGAAGACCTCTGCACGGACCAGCATATCATATATTCTCTCCCCTGTTCGGGGTCGAGTTATCACTGAAGGCCCCCGAGCCGTTCGGCCGGGAGGTTTATATCCGAGCCACAGGCTCGAAGACGAAGGCCCCCGAGCCGTTCGGCCGGGAGGTTTATATCCGAGCCACAGGCTCGATGGCGAAGACCCCCGAGCCGTTCGGCCGGGAGGATTATATACGAGCCAGGGGCTCGATGGCGAAGACCCCGAGCCGTTCGGTAGGAGGATTATATACTGAGCCCGTAGGCGCACGGGCTCGATGGAGATCCCGAGCCGAGCAAATGAGGATTATATATGAGCCGGGGCTCGGTGGCGACCCCGGCCGGTAGGAGGATTATATCTGAGCGGGGCTCGGCGAAGACACCCGAGCCGATCGCCGGGAGGATTATATCTGAGCCGGGGCTCGGTGGCGAGACCCCGAGCCGAGCGGAGGATAATATACGAGCCAGAGTCGCACGGGCTCGATGGTGAAGACCCCCGAGCCGTTCAGCCGGGAGGATTATATACGAGCCAGGGGCTCGGTGGCGAAGACCCCCGAGCCGAGCAGCCGGGAGGATTATATACGAGCCAGGGGCTCGGTGGCGAAGACCCCCGAGCCGAGCAGCCGGGAGGATAATATACGAGCCCGTAGCTGCTACGGGCTCGATGGTGAAGACCCCCGAGCCGTTCGGCCGGGAGGATTATATACGAGCCAGGGGCTCGATGGTGAAGACCCCCGAGCCGTTCGGCCGGGAGGATTATATACGAGCCAGGGGCTCGATGGCGAAGACCCCCGAGCCGATCGGCCGGGAGGATTATATACGAGCCAGGGGCTCGATGGCGAAGATCCCCGAGCCGATCGGCCGGGAGGATTATATTCAAGCGATCATCATCGGTTTCGGACCCGTTCAGCGGACCAGCACATCATATGTCTATATCCCCCGTTCGGGGTTGAGCGGCCTTCACTGGTCACGGACAAGATTCATGATCATCTATCTCCCCCGTTCGGGGTCGAGCAGTCGTCGCGGCCAGGTATCTATTCTTCCGATCGACATCATTCCGGTCGCACGCGCGGAATCGTCCGCCCGGCATTTATCCGACCGATCGACATCATTCCGGTCGCACGCGCGGTATCGTCCGCCCAGCATTTATCCGACCGATCGCCATCATTCCGGTCGCACGCGCAGTATCGTCCGCTCGGCATTTATCCGACCGATCGACATCATTCCGGTCGCACGCGCGGTATCGTCCGCCCGGCATTTATCCGACCGATCGCCATCATTCCGGTCGCACGCGCGGTATCGTCCGCCCGACATCTATCCATCCGATCGACGTCATTTCGATCGCTCGCACGACAGCGTCCGTCTAGCATCTATCCATCCGATCGGCATCATTTCGATCGCTCACACGACAGCGTTCGCCTAGCATCTATCCATCCGATCGACAGCACTTCGATCGTCCGGTCGGTATCTTCGTGGCTGCGCACTTGGCATTGGACCGATTACAGACTTGGTCCGCTCTGTATCGTTTCCATCTCCTACGACACCATTATTATAGCAACCGCTCGAGCGACATTATATTATTGGTTCAGCGATTTGGCTTTGACATCGAGAGTGGTTCAATTCCTTGCAATAGACTATCCAGTCAGTCGGACTCACGCCTCCTTCGACTAGACTTGAAGGGGAGGCTTGTGATCTGGATGATAGGTGATGGCATAGAAGGGATTAGGGAGAAGAGAGGGGGCAGAGGCGTCATTTCGGAGAGGGAGGGTTTTGGGGATTTTGGGAGCCGGTTCGTGTAAAAGGGAGAGGAGGGTTTTTCTTCGCGGGGGTCCGCCGCCATCACCTGCGGTAGCAGGGTGGCCTCCACCGCCATGGAGAGGAGCAGCCGGTCCTTCATCATCCATGGCCGCCTCCTTCGAGGATGGCTGTTGACGAGCCACCTCTTCCTCCCTCCTCTCCACTCGTCGACGCCGATGCCATGGAGGATCTGTCGTCTCTAGCAGGCGTACCCGCTGCCGCCTTCTCCCGCAATCGCTACCGCCTCCAGCAGGCGCCAGCTGATGGCGTTGCCACCGGCGACCATTGACACCTCTCCTATACTGCCGGCAGTGAGTGCCTCCGCCGGCCCTGACTTCCAGCGGCCGTCAACGCCTCCCCCTCCGGTGTCGCCTCCTCCAGCAGCAGCCGGCGTCTCCAGCCGCCACGGCCGCCTCCGGCGATTGCCACAGTCGTCGCCGACGTCTCCAGCAGCCGCCGACACCTCCGCCATTGCTGCCTGCACTTCCCGTGATGGGTGCCGGCGATCACGGCGAATACCACCTCCAAACCACAGCCATAGCTGCCTTTGGCAGCCCGCCGATGTGGATCCGGCCATCGTGCCGGTGTATTTCATTGTTCGTACCATTATTATGCTTGTTAGTCATTCGCATTATCCGGCCGGCGTGTCGTGTGCCGGCCTGTGAGCCGCTGTATTGTTCCGGACCGCTGCGACTTGATTATCGACACGACCAGCTCACTCATCCATCCGAGGGCGCCCCCCTGGGCCAGGGTACGTCATCCTGCTCGTTCTTCTTGCATTTGTTGCACTCTTCTATTATTATCTGGATACTCATATATCTGTGGAATTTGCCTCGAGCACCGAGGTACCAGAGGCCGGGGCAACCCGGTCGCTGGATACAGGTACCGTTGACCGGAGGAGGACTCCAGACGACTTGGTCAACGCAGCGGACAGATCATCAACCGGGTCATGGGGATGCGGTCAACCTTCCAGACACGTCACACCGGCAGGTTCGTTTTCTCAGCTTCCAGACAGGAACATGCTGATAAGTTAGAATCTCATACAGAAGTTCGTGTGTTTGTGGGTTATCCTAGAGGAACGAAAGGTGGTTTATTTTATAGTCCTAAAGACCAGAAGGTCATTGTTAGCACCAATGCCCAGTTTTTAGAAGAAGACTATATAATATACCACAAGCCCAGAAGTAAAATTGTTCTAGAAGAAATGAGAGAGGGCACGTCTACTTCAGTACCAACAGTACAAGATGAAGTAGCACAAGAAACTGCAACACGTGTTACAAATGATGCACAGTTACAGATAGTGCCTCGTCGTAGTGGGAGGGTTGTAAGGCAACCTAAGATATTCATGTTTTTAGGAGAGTCTTCGGAATTGATCCCGGGAAAACATGAACCTGATCCCCGGACATATGACGAAGCACTCCAAGATAAAGATGCAGTATCTTAGCAAATCGCAATGAATTCTGAAATAGAATCTATGTATTCTAATAAGGTTTGGGAGCTTGTAGAACCACCAAATGGTGTAAAAGCTGTTGGGTGCAAGTGGATCTACAAAAGGAAAAGAGGGACAGATGGGAAGGTAGAAACCTTCAAAGCAAGGCTTGTTGCGAAAGGGTACACTTAGAAAGAGGGAATCGATTATGAGGAGACCTTTTCACCGGTAGCTATGCTTAAGTCTATCCGGATACTCTTATACATTGCTGCTCATATGGATTATGAGATTTGGCAAATAGATGTCAAGACAGCTTTCCTTAATGGAAGTCTTGAATAAAACATCCATATGAAGCAACCAGAGGGGTTCATTGAAAAAGGCAAAGAGCATTTAGTGTGCAAGCTCAATCGGTCCATTTATGGACTGAAGCAAGCTTCAAGATCTTGGAACATCTAGTTTAATAAAGTAATCCAGTCATATAGATTTATTCAGTGTCCGGATGAGTCTTGTGTATACAAGAAGTGTAACAGAAATGTGGTGGTATTTCTTGTACTATACGTAGATGACATTTTGTTAATTGACAACAATGTCAAAGTATTATCAGACGTAAGAGTATGGTTGTCTAAACAATTCGATATGAAGGACTTAGGAGAATGTGCACACATTCTTGGGATCAAAGTCATAAGGGATCGTAAGAAAAGGATGTTGTGCTTATCTCAAGCTTCATATATAGATACAATCCTTGCTCGTTTTAGCATGCACAACTCCAAGAAAGGTTTCTTACCTTTTCGGCATGGAGTAGCTTTATCTAAAGAGATGTCTCAGAAGACATCAAAGGAGATAAAGGACATGAAGGCGGTTCCTTATGCTTTGGTTGTGGGAAGCGTAATGTATGCAATGCTGTGTACGAGACCGGATATCTATTTTACCGTGGGCATGGTTAGCAGATATCAAAGTAACCCTGGACAAGGATATTGGACTGTTATAAAGCATATATTGAAGTACCTGAGAAGGACTAGAGATTATATGTTAGTTTACCAAGCAGATGATTTGCTCCCTGTGGATTACACGGATTTAGACTTCCAATCAGACAGGGACAATAGTAAGTCTACATCAGACTATGTGTTTACTTTAGGAGGTGGAGTCATTGCATGGATAAGTGTTAAGCAGAAATGAGTTTCAGACTCAACCATGGAAGCTGAGTATGTGGCAGCCTCTAAGGCAGCCAAAGAAGTTGTATAGCTTTGAAACTTCCTAATTGACTTAGATGTGATTCCTGGTTTACCCAAAATCATCACAATTTATTGTGATAATAGCGGTGCAGTTGCAAACTCGAAGGAACCACGGCCCCATAAGGCGAGTAAACATATAGAGCACAAGTACCACCTGATACGAGACATCGTGAAGAGAGGAGAAGTTGTCGTCGCCAAGATTGCATCAGCAGATAACCTGACAGATCCTTTCACTAAGGCCCTTCTGGCGAAAGCTTTTGATCGGCATGTGGAGGGGATGGAAATCAGATGTATGGCAGCAGATATGCCAACTTAGTCTTTTAGTATAAGTGGGAGATTGTTAGTGTGTATACTAAAAGCTTAGCTTTTGTAAACATTTATTTTGAAATAAAGAATCACATTGGTCAAAAATATCTACATTTGTAGTTGTTCAATTAATTTATATTATAGATAACATGGTGTGTGGTGTCACACACAGAAGATCATGTTATCAGTTCTTTATAAATTATAAACAGATGCTCACGACTAAGATGGAAAGGAACAAACCGTTGAAATAGTCGTTGTGTAATTAGGTATTAGTTTATCTTGACTAATAAATTAATTAGTACACTCTAAGTGTATTGAGTATGACCATTTAAGGTAAGTTCCTTTTATACTGACTTAATAAAAGAACAACACCTTAGTTATTATAGAAGTGTGTGCTCTTAATCCTAATATAATAACAAGCACATATATTTAGTATTTATTTCTTTAACTTATCAAAAGGTGAGATTTAGCTCGATAAATCAAAAGGCTCGATAAGTTGGGAAATGATATTACTTATAGTGTGTATTGTTGATTATAGGAGGAAACTGTGTCTTAGTAATCTAGGTTAAGAATGTCCCCAAGAGAAGCTCATAAAGATTGTCATTTTAAACTCTGCAGGTGGACTTAGTCCGACATGACGATGAGGTTGAGTGGTACTACTCTTTGACTAAGATATTAATTAAAATGAGTTATCAGTAACTCAATTAATTAGTGGTCATTCGATATCTTAAACACAGGGAGATTAACACACTCATGATAAGAAGGAGCCCATAATGTAATTTGGAATTGGTGCGGTAGTGCAATAATAACTCTCTAGTGGAATGAGTTGTTATTGATGAACTTGAGTTGTGTGTTCGGGGCGAACACGGGATACTCAAGCTCGTCGAGAGGCCAAAACCAATTTCTCCTCTAGGTCCCTATCGTAGCCTCATTAATAGCTCATATCCACCCATGAAAAGCCCATCTTGGTGTCCAAGAGGGGGCCGGCCCAAGGCTTGGTGACTAAGCCAAGGCTGGCCACTATCTTCTCTAAAGGGGCTGGCTATAAGTTTTGCAAAGGGGGCCGACCACATAATTCAAATTATGAGGGGTGTTTTGAATTTTTAAAATCTTCTCTTTGTAGATATCTACAAGTTTTAAAAGAGAGATTTTAAATTATAAAACTTTCCTTATTTGAATTAGGTCACATGCTTTAAAAGAAAGTTTAAAAGTTTTAAAACTTTTCTTTTTTAATCATCCTCATGGTTTTTAAAAAGGGAGTTTTAAATTTGAAACTTTTCTTTTTTGTCACCATGTTAAAAAAGAAAATTTTAAATGAAAAATGAAAAATTTTAAAACTTGTTTTAAAATAAAGAAAACTTTTCTTTTTTAAACATCTACATTAGGAGATTAAAAGAGAGCTTGTAAAATTTTATAAGAGATTTTCTTCTTTGCCTATAAAATTTTTACAAGATTTTTATTCCCTTCCTCTTAGGGCCGGCCACCCTTGCTTGGTGCCCAAGCAAGGGGCCGGTCAATCAATTGAATCAATCAAAGAGGAGAAAAAGAAATTAAAAAGGAGGAAAGGAAAAACAAAAGGAAGATTTTAATTTTTTGTAAAAATCTTTCCTTGCATGTCTTTGGCAAGTATTATAAAAGAAGGGGAAGAGAGGCCTCATGATGTATCAATTCTTATTCTCTTGCTTGTGCTCCCTCTTGTGGCCGACCCTCTCCCCTTGCCTTTCCCCTTGCTCTCTTTTATTTCTTTGTGGATGTGGTGGCCGGATTTTAGAGAAGGAGGAAGGAGCTTTTGGGTGGTGTTCATCTTGGAGGATCGTCACCCACACGACGTCCAAGAGGAGGCGAGGAATACGGCAGAAGATCTCGAGGTTATTAGCATACAAAGAAAAGGTATAACTAGTAATTGTTTTCCACATCATGCTAGTTTTTCTTTGTATGAATTCCAAACACAAGAGGCATATGATTCTAGAGTTTCGAATTTGTGATTCAAGTTTGTTTTTTTTTATTTTTCGAATTTGTAATTCGATTGTTCTTTTTGGTTAAACCTAGAGTTATATAAGGAAATTAAATATTAGCTTTTCTTAAAAGGCTTTGTCTAGGCAGTGGTGGATGATCCCATACTCAAGAAGGACTAGTGCCTCGCCATGCAATCCTGGAAGTCAATTTTGAAAATTAATATTTAATTGAATTTATAACATAGGTGGATTTGGATCAATAATGTTAAGCATCGTTTGCGATCCAAATCTAAACCATTAAGAATAGATAAGTTAAATTTGGAATCAATAATGTTAAGTTCTGTTTGCGATTCCTAATTTAATTTTTAAAGAACACAATAGGTTGTTTATGAAAGGTTCGACACTTGTACAAAATTTTTGTACAGTGGAACCGGCACGATCTTCCTAGGACCAACCAACACGATCAGCTTAGTTTCCTTCTCTGCTTCTGACCGAATTGATCTATGCCTCATCATCAGGGTTCGGTCGATTGATCATGCTTTGATCGGATTTCGCTCTGCTTTGATTTGAACTGGTGACTGTTCTGAGTTAGCCTTGTTCGGTCAATCGATCCTCCTGTTCGGTCGACCAATCAGGCCGAACTTGCAAAACAGAGTTAAACAGTACATTCCTGCAAAATAAAGATTAGCACAGTAATATATAAAATACATGAGTAATAATAATAGACAGTTCAACTGTCTTAATCTCAACTTAGAAACCTTTCCGATTTCTTCAGTTAGATCAGCGACCTTAGGTTGTTCCTTTTAGGAACATGTCCTCACTATCGTTCCTCCAGTTGTTTACCTCAATCTACCTGTCAAACTTTGATCCTCTGGATCTGTTTGGACTTTTCACTTAGCCTTGATCGGCTCGCCAGGACTTTCTCTCGATTTTCGGTCCTCCAGACCTCTCGATCTCACTGCCAAGTATCGGGTCCTCTCTGTTGGTGCAACCTTAGGTCAAGGTTGACCTGGGTGACCCGACTCGAGTTGACTTGACTCGAGGTATATTTTGATGTTTGACAAGAATAGAGAAGTTGTATTTTGATGTTTGACAAGAATAGGAACTTGGGGGATTGTAGGTGCAACCTTTGGCCAAGGTTGACCTGGTTGACCCGACTTGAGTTGACCTGATTCGGGAAAAGTCCAAGTATGGAGACTTGGCACGGAAAGGTCCAAGCAGGGAGCTTGGCACGGGAAAAGTCCAAGTATGGAGACTTGGCACGGAAAAGTCCAAGCAGGGAGATTGGCACTGGAAAAGTCCAAGCAGGGAGCTTGGCACGGGAAAAAGTCCAAGTATGGAAGCTTGGCATGGGAGGTCGGAGAGAGCTCGGTAGCTCGTTCTCCGGACTAGGTTAGAGAGGGCTCTGAGCTCGCTCGGACCGACGAAGTCGAGAGGGCTCGCACTGCTCTCCTGGACTCAGGCCGAGAGGGCCTGTGAGCTCGCTCTCCGACCGGACATGGAAGTCGGAGAGGGCTCGGTAGCTCGTTCTCCGGACTAGGTCCGAGAGGGCTCAGAGCTCGTTCTCCGACCGGACGTGGGAGTCGGAGAGAGCTCTGAGCTCGCTCTCGGACGAAGTCGGAGAGGGCTCGGTGGCTCGCTCTCCGGACGGTGGCCGAGAGGGCTCGGTAGCTCGCTCTCCGGACGAAAGTCGAAGTTGGAGACTTGGCTCGCGAAGTCGAGAGGGCTTGGTAGCTCGCTCTAGACTAGAAAGGCTCTAAGGTTTAGGGTGGAAGCTCTAAAACCAACAGGCATTGATCGGTCCGCTGACCGATCCACAGTTGTTGTGACCGATCAGTGACCATCCAGATACATCTGTGTTATCCGATCGGTCTCGTGACCGATCGGTAACCAAACAGTGGTTATCTGATCGGTCTGGTGACCGATCAGTAAGAAGCGATGGGATAGGAAACAATAGGGGGATCGGTCTGTGGACCGATCCACCTATGGCCTGATCGGTCCACAGACCGATCAGGGCCCTAAACCAACTCTCTGTGAGAGTTGGGATCGGTCTAGGGACCGATCAGCCTAGGGCCTGATCGGTCCCCAGACCGATCAGGGATTTCCTGGACCGATCAGGCCATAGCCTGATCGGTCCAGGCCTAGTCGTGAGTCACAACGGCTAGATTTCTGCTTCTTCTTTGTCTTCTTCACAGGTTCAGGATATAAAGGGCCTCTACATCAACAGTGCTTCTTAATACTACTCTTCTTGCTCCTGCGATCTGAGCTTTGTTGAGCTCTTCACTGCTGAAGCTTCGTGTGAGCTTCCCTCGGCTGGGTTTCCAACTGAACAATAGCTGCTGTGGTTGGCATCCCTGAAGTTGCTGCTTCATCAACAGTCAACGAGAAGGCAAGCAAACTAGTGTTTTACATTCATATTGTTCTTGACTTCTTGCTGTATTTCTTGTACTCTGATCTTGCTGTTGCAAGAGAGATGTGGCGAGGTTTCTCCACCCAGAAGGAGATTTTATTAGCCGGTTTTCCGGGGTCTCATCCACCGACGGATTGATAGGATTCGTCCACCTTACGGACACGCCGAGGAGTAGGAGTATCATCTCCGAACCTCATTATATCATCGCGTTTGAGGTTTGATATTCTCCTGTTTCGTTTCTATCTTTTATTTCCGCTGCGCTAACTTAAATTGTAGGAAGAAACGTGAATTTGGGGTCGGCTATTCACACCCCCCCCTCTCTAGCCGCATCCGAAGGTCCTAACAAGTGGTATCAGAGCGAGGTCGCTCTTCGTCGGATTAACACCCGGGGGAGCACGAGCTAGAGAATGGATCAACTTGGAGAAGATGTCACGATTCCACCCTTCTACGATCGCGACGACTTCACGTTTTGGAAGGTAAGAATGAAGTATTTTCTTATGACTAACCTAGTAAATTGAAATTGTGTACAAGTAGGTTTTATTCCTCCGGTGGATAAAGAAGGAGAACCTCTCAAGAAGAAGAAGTGGACGAAGGAACAAATCCACCAATCCATAATCAACGACGAGGTAACAAAAATATTTGAATTTTCATTACCTAATGATATCTTGTGTAAGATAGGTGGATACAACAATGCTAAGGAGTTGTGGAACAACTTGGCTAAGTTCCATGAGGAGAGCTCCAATTCAAGTCATGAAGAGGAGTCAAGTGAGCTAAGTAGCTCACATCATGGAGGTATGAAATTAGAAGTTGAGGGCTACTCAACATCTAAGGAAGAAGAGGAGGAGAGTTCTTCTTCAAGACTGGAGCAAGAAGAAGAAGCCTCTACCTCCGGAAGGGATGAAGGAGAGAGCTTATATCCATTCTCAACCCTAGGTAACTCAAGCAACTTAATTTCAAGTAAATTATATATAATGTGCTTTTGAGTGTAGGGAATATGGGCATTACAAAAGTAAATGTCCAAAGAGGATTAGGAAGACTCCACCGGCACCAAAAGTTAAGGAAGCCGGAGTCCCGATACGCAAGGGCAAGGAGCACGTGGTGTGCTTCCAATGCAAGCAAAGGGGACATTATAGGAGTCAATGTCCAAGGGGGAGGCAACCTCACAAGGACAAGAGACCAAGCACATCTATAGGGGGAGCTAATGCAAACCCTAAGGTATCCTTTAAGGCACATTCTTGCAATTCTAATAAGACACATGCTAGTAATTTTATTGCAATTGTCAATAATGATAAGCATGATAACCATAGAAACCGATACATGTGCTTAGGTGCCAAACATGTTAGCCTAGATAAGGACAATGCTAGAAATGCCAACCCTAGAGTTAACTCATCTAAGGTTAAGGAAAACCTAGATAGGAATCCCAAAACAACTAGACATATGCCTATGAATACCTCAAAGAAAAATGGAAAATTAAAGCTTGAGGTATTAAAGAAGGAAAATCAAGTCTTGAGGTCAAGACTTGACACTTTAGAAAATGCTCTTAAGAATTTGGAGAAGTCAACTCTAGGGTCTAAGGGTCAAAAATCAAAGCCCAAGGACATGAGAGGTTTGGGTCACAAACCTAAGTCTCAAGTGGTCAAGCCCGCTTATCATAATGTTCCTTTCGATTATGGAACAAGACCTAGGGCTAAGAAGACAATCACCAAGGTCACAAGGGAAGTCACCCCTAGAGTTGATCTTGATGAGTCCCAAATGACCAAGGCTTTAAAGCCTAGGAGGGTCATTAGGAGGGTTGCTAGGGAAGTCATCCCTAGTGAATATTTAGTGAACCCAATGAGCTCAAATAGGTATTGGGTTCCTAGGAGCGTGATTCCTTCACGCTAGATGGTTTAGGGTGTGCCAACCTTAATTGGATAGGTAGTTAACCTACTCATGGTAAAAGGTGACATTTTAGGAATTTTCAAGGTGTAATCAAGCCTTGAAAATCAAATTAAAAATTATTCCTAAGGTGATTAGGGTGTGCCAACCACATTTGAGGAGTTTTCTAGGGTCAATCTAATTGGCACATAGTGATCTAAAAATCTTTAGTATATGATTTTAGGTCTATTACACTTAGGAATATAGAATTTATGGTAAAATGATCAAAATTATCAAAAATGGCAACTAAGGCTAGAATTAGGTATTTTCTATACCTTTATATGTTATTTGTCATACATTGTTTGTCATATGTCATGTCATGACATCATATTTATTTTATTATCATTTGAAATGTCATGATAATGCTTAGGTTAGTTATATGTCATGTCTTATTTAAGTTTCGTACTTTATGCCATGACATCATTCACTTATGATATTATTGTATGTCATGTCATCATCTCTTGCATTTATGATCAATTAAATTGATTTAAGGATAAAAACACAATTTGATATGGAGATCAAATTGTTGTTTAGAAAATGTATGAGAACTTAGCTTAAGATGACCTAAACCCATATCTCACATCAAAATTGACTTGAATGTGTTTGATACACCTTAGATGTGTGTGAGATATTAGGATTATGAGTTAGGATCAAGGTGCATAGTTCTTGTACCTAGATGAGCCTAATTCGATTTTGAGGATCATAGGGAAAACTTGTGTACAAGTCATGTACATTTAGCCCTAAGATTGTGGTCCTAAATTGAATGGTTTAAAATCATTTCAAAATTGATTTGAAAAACCTTGATGAAGCTTTTTTAGTGATAGCATTCATCATTGAGCAAGTTGATACAAAGATGGATTAACCTTGAGCTATTTCAAAGTTTTTCGAACTTTGTATCAAGATTTAAAAATGGGAGTTATTTTCATAGAAAACTATTTTTCATAATATATGTCATGAGGAATGTATCCTCAAAATTTTATAATTTTTGGAATTTTCTGTAATTTTTTAGGGGTTTCTGAATTTCAGAAGAAAAATCAGAAATTCTTATCAGAGAGTTGTGGACCGATCAGAGAAGACCCTGATCGGTCCAGGGAAGTCTGGATCGGTCACTAGACCGATCCAGGGCAGTGTGGATCGGTCTAGTGACCGATCCAGTGGAATCCTGATCGGTCTAGTGACCGATCAGAGCGTGCCAAAATGCTGATTTTCGACTGTTGTCTGAAATTTCAGCTATGGAAGTGGTGTTTTAGATTTCTAAAGGGTTGAAACTCTCCAAGACATTGTTGGTGCAATGGTCAAGGAGGAGTTGACCTTTAGGGGGAGTTTTACCTAATGGTCAAGGGGGAGTTGACTTTTAGGGGGAATTTTTGCTCGTCAATTTTTTTTAAGTGATTATCACTAAGTTGATTGTTGATTTTAGTATCAAGGGGGAAATTAAGGGTTTCAATGAAAGGTATGAGACTTTCATTAGGAAGAAACTCTTAACCTTGATTCACTCTTTTTGATGTGTGTCAAAAATGGGGAGAATGCCCAGAGAATGTTCAAGGAAGAACATTGGAGTTTGGGGAGAATGTTCAGAGAATGTTCAAGGAAGAACATTGGAGAACTATTGGAAAACCTAAGTTAGGTTATCGGGTTAACCTAACTTGATTATGGTTTTTGTCAAACATCAAAAAGGGGGAGATTGTTGGTGCAACCTTAGGTCAAGGTTGACCTGGGTGACCCGACTCGAGTTGACCTGACTCGAGGTATATTTTGATGTTTGACAAGAATAGAGAAGTTGTATTTTGATGTTTGACAAGAATATGAACTTGGGGGATTGTAGGTGCAATCTTTGGTCAAGGTTGACCTGGTTGACCCGACTTGAGTTGACCTGATTCGGGAAAAGTCCAAGTATGGAGACTTGGCACGGAAAGGTCCAAGCAGGGAGCTTGGCACGGGAAAAGTCCAAGTATGGAGACTTGGCACGGAAAAGTCCAAGCAGGGAGATTGGCACGGGAAAAGTCCAAGCAGGGAGCTTGGCACGGGGAAAAGTCCAAGTATGGAAGCTTGCCATGGGAGGTCGGAGAGGGCTCGGTAGCTCGTTCTCCTGACTAGGTCAGAGAGGGCTCGGTAGTTCGTTCTCTGGACCGAACAAAGTCAGAGAGGGCTCGGCAGCTCGTTCTCCGGACTAGGTCAGAGAGGGCTCGGTAGCTCGTTCTCTGGACCGAACGAAGTCAGAGAGGGCTCGGTAGCTCGTTCTCCGGACTAGGTCAGAGAGGGCTCGGTAGCTCGTTCTCTGGACCGGACGAAGTCGGAGAGGGCTCGGTAGCTCGTTCTCCGGACTAGGTCAGAGAGGGCTCGGTAGCTCGTTCTCTGGACCGGACGAAGTCGGAGAGGGCTCGGTAGCTCGTTCTCTAGACTAGAAAGGCTCTAAGGTTTAGGGCTGGGAAGCTCTAAAACCAACAGAGGCATTGGATCGGTCTGTTGACCGATCCAGTGATACTTTGGCTGTCTGGATCGGTCTGTCGACCGATCCAGTGATACCTTAGTTATCTGATCGGTCTCGTGACCGATCAGTAACCACACAGTAGCTTTCTGTGGGTTATCTGATCGGTCTGGTGACCGATCAGTAAGAAGCGATGGAATTCAGAAAACAATAGGGGGATCGGTCTGTGGACTGATCCACCTATGGCCTGATCGGTCCACAGACCGATCAGGGCTCTGCCTGATCAGTCCACAGACCGATCAGGGCCCTAAACCAACTCTCTGTGAGAGTTGGGATCGGTCTGGGGATCGATCAGCCTAGGGCCTGATCGGTCCAGGCCTAGCCGTTGAGTCACAACGGCTAGATTTCTGCTTCTTCTTTGTCTTCTTCACAGGTTCAGGATATAAAGGGCCTCTACATCAACAGTGCTGCTTAATACTACTCTTCTTGCTCCTGCGATCTGAGCTTTGTTGAGCTCTTCACTGCTGAAGCTTCGTGTGAGCTTCCCTCGGCTGGGTTTCCAACTGAACAATAGCTGTTGTGGTTGGCATCCGTGAAGTTGCTGCTTCATCAACAGTCGACGAGAAGGCAAGCAAACTAGTGTTTTACATTCATATTGTTCTTAACTTCTTGCTGTATTTCTTGTACTCTGATCTTGCTGTTGCAAGAGAGATTGTGGCGAGGTTTCTCCACCCAGAAGAGGAGTTTTTATTAGCCGATTTTCCGGGGTCTCATCCACCGACGGATTGATAGGATTCGTCCACCTTACGGACACGCCGAGAAGTAGGAGTATCATCTCCGAACCTCGTTATATCATCGCGTTTGAGGTTTGATTTTCTCCTGTTTCGTTTCTATCTTTTATTTCCGCTGCGCTAACTTAAATTGTAGGAAGAAACGTGAATTTGGGGTCGGCTATTCACACCCCCCTCTCTAGCCGCATCCAAAGGTCCTAACACTCTCGACCCACTTGCTCTTTTCACCTGGGTTCAACGATCTGCTAAGACTTCTTCTGCCTAGCCTCCAACTAGGTCTTTCCCGGTTGAGTAAACTGTCTGACTTAACTTGAACCTTTGACAACATCAAAACTTAGGTTTAATTCTGGTGTAACCTGCACCAACATAATCTGTGTGCAAAATAATATACGTAATATGCATATGGATAATCTTTGCAAAATGAAGCCTGTAGTCCATTCCAAGCACCTCGCATATTACTGGCCCCATCGTACCCTTAGCATCTCATGTTCTGAGCTTGAAGGTTGTAATGAACAAGAATATCATTGACAATGTTTTTGAGAGTCAATGAGGTAGTATCACTAACACTTTTGATTGCAAAAATTCATTCTATCATAATACTGTTGCTATTCATGAACCTCAAGATAAGAGCCATTTGCTCACATTTAAATTCATCTGTGCTTCATCAACAAGAATTCAAAAGCTTGCATCCCTAATTTACTTCGAATTCTCCGTCGTACTCTATTGGTTATAATATTCAAAACCTCTTTTTGTACTTTTGGACAAGTTTATGTATTATTTCTCACAACACTACTCAATACATCCCAAACTTCTTTATTAAGCCATCCAAAAGCATCCAATAATTCAAGAAAATTCCCTCAATTCAATGACTTAGATGATTCATTATGCCTCCTGAAAGAACAACCTTGAAGTGCAGGCCATTGAACACTTGTAATTGTGGTTTTAAGACAGATAATTTTTCTAAACTTCCTCACTTGATACAACAAGCATTACTTTGTCAATATGCTGAGATGGTTTCATTAAACCTTTAACCTTTTTCAAATATGTATTATGATGTGACAAAGATGAGGTACCAACATGAGTGAGAAATGCACATTTATCTCATTACATACCCTCTTCCAATTGTTAAATCCATCGACAACCAATGATGAAAGATTTAGTTGAGTAGGATCGATAAGAAAAAGTAATAAAAGTAATATGCCTTATCTGTTGAAGAAGAGTATTCCAACCACCAAAACTTATTATACCAATATTCTTGAAATATACGTGTTTGCTTACCAAATTGTGTTCGTTGATATGTTAAAAGTTTCGGTTGATATGGTCTAGCATTTAGGTAAGCTCGTCGAACTTGGTCTCGTTCATTTACTGGATATTCACATATTTGTTTCCTCTTTCCCATATCAAGTTCAATAGAATCAGATAGTTCTATGATAAGATTAGAAGGTGAAGACTATGAATTTAGAAGATGTGTCTGCCGAAGGGGGGGCATCATTAGGAATTGATGGACCTTCAGATTGGACTTTTTAAAAATATATATATAGTTTTCTCCCTTTTTATAGTTATAAGTACCCCGTGGTAATTTTAATGTGATCAACCAAGTCAAGTTAGGTCCTGTTGTGGTTTGATCCTTATGTCTAAGTGTGCAGGAGCTTAGGAGCACAGGAATTCAAGCAAAAGACACAGCTAGAGAGAAAGACGGCATGAGAGAGAGTCGATGGGCTCAGTGCGTCCGAGGGATGAGGCGCTACGGAAGAGTATGCTAGCGGACAAGAAGGAAGCATGCGGCGATTCTGAGGAACGAGAAGTCGGAGCGGAAGGTTGTTTGAGAAGGACAGAAAATAGGTTCGGATGAGCCCTATTCTGGATGGCTGAAATCACCTAAAGCAAAGCTAGAACGGAAGACCTGAATAGGAAGTCAACTCCAAGTTGAACCTAGTTCGAGCGCCCGGATCACCCGAGGCAGTCAAGGCGCCCCAGGTGTGAGCCCATGGTCGCGGGCCGGTTTAGCCCGGTCCGGTCGCCCAGACCAGAAAACTTATCGAAACGCATATTGTCACGATCTGGTGCAATGTGGATAAAATTCTATCCACATCTTGGCATCTGGAACCCTTCCAAGCACCCCAATAAGGGCTATAAATATAACATTGATCCCAAAAACTAAAGACAACACTTAAAATCAATTCTATTTGAGTTTGGCTTTGTAATTCAGTGGGTTAACTGCTATAAGAGGCTCCTCTATCTGAAGGAGACTTTAGTGAACTTTCAATGTCTTGGATAGCAATCTCCTGATTGCAAACCAAGTAACCTCAGTGTCTCTTTCTCTCTTTAATTAGTTATTTAAATTCTATTTATGCAAGCGTTAGTTTTAATCAAGCTATAAAGAACGAGAAGGGTGTTCATTTTTTGTACAGGGTAATTCACCCCCTCTTTCCGACCTCCAAGGGACCAACAAGTGGTATCAGAGCGAGGGCACTTCAGAAGGACTAACCGCCTACCGAAGCATAAGAGATGACCGAACTAAGTATCTACCCACAGAAGTTCACGATTTGGAAAAGAAATATGGAGGTATTATTCAAAATAGATTTTGATTTATTACTAATATTAAAATATAGTTTTGTAGCTCCAAAAGACAAAGAAGAATATCAATGGACCAAGAAGGAGCAAGCAGATTTCGTAGTAAATGAATGAGCCAAATTCCATTTACTGAGCGTGCTACTTCCGCAAGAAGTCAATAGAACTGGTGCCTATGAATCAGCAAAGGAGCTTTGGGAGAAATTCCTGGAGCTACATGAAGGCATGTCCGAAGCCAAAGTCACGAGACGGGACCTACTTCAGAACCAGATCAGCAACCTTCGGCTAGAAGAAGGCGAAACCATCACACACCTTTATTCAAGGATCAAGGAACTCATCACTGGACTCACAAATCTTGGAGAAAAAGTAAACAACCCAAATTCGCTAAGGTATGCGGTTAACGTATTTCCTAGGAATCCTAAATGGTTAACCTTAGTAGATGCTTATTACATCTCTAAGGATCTAGAAATAAGTACATTAGAAGAATTATTTTCTACACTTGAAGTGCATGAAACTAGATGTGCAAATCTGAAGAAGGAGCCCAAACACAACATTGTTTTAAAGGTAAAAATGGTTGAATCAGAATCCGAAATGACTCTTGATGATGATGAAACAGTCTTTATGGTAAGAAAATTTAAAAAATTATTAAAACTAATAAGTTTAATCAAATGTAAGGTAATAGAAGGAAAATAAAGGTAAGATGCTACTACTGCAATGAACAAGGGCACGTCAAGGACAACTACCCAAAATTGAAGAACAAGAACAAGGATAAGGAAAAAGATAAAAAGGCGACATGGGACGAAACTTCATCAACATTAGAAATCGAAGCCTACACCGGACTGGCAAGTCACGAAGAAGATGATGAAGCAAGCTCATCAGAAATGAGCATCGAGAGTATCGATGAAGGGAGAGCAACGTCAGAGGAAACCAGCTTCTCAGGGGGAGCATTAGATTCTGAGATTGACAAGGTAAGGTAGGTATGATCTCTACCTCTAGATAAATTGTTTGAATTTATAAAAATGGGGTCAAAAAGTTTTTGCAAATTAGAAATAAAGAATAAAAAATTATTAAAAGAAAATAATGATTTAAAAGGAACCATAGCAACATCTTACTAATTGGAGGATTTCAACAAACTAAAATAGAAATAAAAATTTAAAAGAACAAATACAAAATTTATAAAATTTTGCATGTTCAACTTTTATTCCTTCAAATTTTAGAAATAATTCAAGACTAATTGGTATTTTAGATATCATAAGGGCCAAGTTAGAAAGTTGTTACCAAAATAGATCCCTAAAAACTTTTAATTAATCTAGTAGGAAAAAACCTATTTTAAGTTTCAAAATCATGCTTGGATTAAATTTTTATGCATGTCTTACATTTAAATTGATTGAATATTTTTTTTCTTGCTTAGAATTGACTAAATAATTTTTTTTGTATAATTTCTGTTTAAAATTAATTTGATCCAAATTTTTCTAAGATATAAGATTTTATTACTCATTTATAGAAAATTTTTTAAATTTTTTAACAGATGTATTATTTCTCTATGAATTTTTCAACAAAATTCCTATTTTTTATTTAAAAATATTTTATCTAGTTAATTTCTGTAAAATTTATCTTTCTGTAAAACATTATCATTTTCTCTATCTATGAAATTTTTTAAAAAAAATTTAACCATTGGTGAATTTTCTATGAATTGTTTATCCAAATATAAATTTTTAGCATTAAAAAAGCTTGAAAAGTTATTTTCTTTGCAAAGCTACTTGCTATAATACATAATTAGAAAATATTTCAAACTTAAAACTATTTTTAAGAATTTCTTCTAAAAATTTAACTTGTGTAGAAGAAAATTTATTACTGCTTAAATCAAATTCATAGTTTCATGAAGATTTTATTACAGCCTTTTTTTTTTTTATGTTAGTTGATCCGGCAGTAAGAATGGGGGACCCACTTCCTGAAGGGTCCCAGCCTGAGGACGGATGGAGGGCTGACTAAGCGGGTAATGGCCGCGTCAAGCAGTTGAGCAGGTCCGAGCGGAGCCAGAGATAACCCAGCCATAGGCTTGGGTTTCCGACGCCAAGGCGAGAGGACTGAATGGCCGAGCGGGTGTCTGCCCGAGCGGGTGGTCCGTTCGGCCAGGATAAGGGCGAGGATACAAAGGAAGGACTGAATGGCCGAGCGGGTGTCTGCCTGGCTGGAACCGAAGGGCCGAGCGGGTGGTCCGTTCGGCCAGGATAAGGGCGAGGATACGAAGGTTAGCCGAGCGGCCTATCCGTTCGGCTCGGGATATGGGATGTCAGCAAAGGCATGTCGGATGATTATGCCGTACACAAGATTTCACGATAGAGGGTCTTGTCGTCACATCATGGAGAGGTTGATACAGTATCGGTATGGCCTTATGGGTGCTCTTCTGACAGACCCATACCTGGGCATGGATGCCCTTCTGACAGACTCATACCTGGGCATGGTCGAAAGCAGGTGATTGTTTTGATTGGCGCGCCCAGGCTCCTTCGAGAGGTCTATATAAGGTCTCCATTTCTTCACCGGAGGTACGTTGGTCTGGATCTCTGAAGCCACCTCTTTGTTATTCCTCGCCTGACTTGAGCGTCAGAGGGCCGTCGCCGGGACACCCCTCCCGGCTCGGTTTTGTTGCAGGTTCGCCGGAGCACTCGAGGATCCAGCAGGGAGCGCCACATCCCCATCGTCCGTTGACTCCTGGTTCGGACAGGATCAATTTGGCGCCGTCTGTGGGAACGCACCTGCATCCGAGCAGAGGCAATGGACGAGGCTGGAAGAATACATACCGTGGCACTCTCACAAGAAGAGTTGGACGCTATAGTCGAGGCGAGGGCAGCCAAGATAGTGGCGCAGCAAAAGGAGAAAGCACAGGCTGAGCGAGCGCAACAGCAAACCTCGGCTTCAGCAGGCCGGGCGGCGCAAGCAGAGGGTTCAGGCACTCTTCCGTACTCCCCCAGAAATCGCGCCCGCTCACGGGGAACAAGGATCTTCATCTGATGAGCCTCCCGTTCGGGATCATAGGAAGGGCAAAGCTCCCCAAGCGAATGCACCGCCCGAGCAGGTTCACCGACAGTTCTCTGAAGCCATACATCGGGATCCGTTACCAAAATACTACACACCACCGCCGATCGGAGCTTACAATGGGACGACCGACCCCGACGATCATTTGGGGAAGTTCGACAGCATCGCCACCTTGCATCAGTACTCCGATGGCGTAAAGTGCCGGGTATTTCTCACCACTCTATCGGAATCTGCACATAGGTGGTTTCGGAGGTTGCCGGACGGCTCTATCACTAGTTTCCAGGAGTTCCGAACGGCATTTCTTCATCACTTTGCGAGCAGCCGACGTTATCAAAGGACAAGCGTCAGCCTGTTCACCATCAAACAAGAACCAAGAGAATCTCTCCGGGCGTATATACAGAGATTTAATCAGGTAGCGGTGGATGTCCCCACAGCCACCTCGGAGACAATGGTAAACGCATTCACGCAAGGCCTCGCGGAAGGGGACTTCTTCCGCGCGCTCATTCGCAAACCGCCCAGAGATTACGACCACATGCTACACGGGGCGAATGAGTATATAAACGTGGAAGAGGCGGAGGCTGCCCGACGGAAGGGAACCCATGCCGTCCAAGAGGTAGCGGCCGAGCGGAAGCATCGACTGCCCCAGACATTTCCCTCAAAAGCAGATGCTTCGTCTCCCGAATTCAACTTATAGCAAGCCCCTCTTCTGGAACCTCAAGAGCGGGAGTTTGATGTCCAGCGATGAATTGACTACATAGGAGGAAGATGGGTGGACGGGCCGTCGAGTGGATGAAGATCCGAGCCACCGACTCAATAAAGAAGGCCCCGAGCCGTTCGGCCAAAGGTATAATATCCGAGCCAAGTGCTCGACGAAGCAGACCCCGAGCCGTTCGGCCGGGAGTACGTTATCCGAGCTGGGTGAAAGGTGCGCTAAATGTAAATTTATATACATTTCGGTCGCCTATATACTTGTAATGCAGGAAGCAAAAAGATGAAAACACATTGAGCATTCTCCGCCGAACGGCTTACTACGTGAAGACCCCTTGCCGATTTGGCAGGGGCATATAAATTAGCCGAGCCAGGCGCTCGAAGAGCGAAGGCCCCTGAGCCGATCGGCTGAGAGGTTTATATCCGAGCTGGGAGCTCGAGAGCAAAGGCCCCCGAGCCGACCGGCTGAGAGGTTTATATCCGAGCTGGGAGCTCGAGAGCGAAGGCCCCCAAGCCGACCGGCTGGGAGGTAAATTATCGGAGCCAAGCGCTCGACGACGAAGGCCCCGAGCTGCTCAGCCGGAGGTATATTGTACGAGCCAAAGGCTCGATTCCGAAGGCCCCGTGCCGCTCGGCCGGAGGTAAATTATTGGAGCCGAGCGCTCGACGATGAAGGCCCCGAGCTGCTCAGCCGGATGTATATTGTACGAGCCAAAGGCTCGATTCCGAAAGCCCCGAGCTGCTCAGCCGGAGGTATATTGTACGAGCCAAAGGCTCGATTCCGAAAACCCTGTGCCGTTCGGCCGGGTAAACGTTATCCAAATTAGGCTTAAAAGCCCGACGAGCTCCGTCGTTAAAGATCGAGAGCCGCGCCGACCGCGTATAAATATCCGCGCCGACGAGCTCCGTCGTTAAAGATCGAGAGCCGCGCCGACCGGCTATAAATATCCGCGCCGACGAGCTCCGTCGTTAAAGATCGAGAGCCGCGCCGACCGACTATAAATATCCGCGCCGACGAGCTCCGTCGTTAAAGATCGAGAGACGAGCAGGCGTCTATAAACCCTCCGAGCGGAAGACCGACGAGCTCCGTCGTTAAAGATCGAGAGCCGCGCCGACCGGCTATAAATATCCGCGCCGACGAGCTCCGTCGTTAAAGATCGAGAGCCGCGCCGACCGGCTATAAATATCCGCGCCGACGAGCTCCGTCGTTAAAGATCGAGAGCCGCGCCGACCGGCTATAAATATCCGCGCCGACGAGCTCCGCCGTTAAAGATCGAGAGCCGCGCCGACCGGCTATAAATATCCGCGCCGACGAGCACCGTCGTTGAAGATCGAGGCTACCGACCGGCTATAAATATCCGCGCCGACGAGCTCCGTCGTTAAAGATCGAGAGCCGCGCCGACCGGCTATAAATATCCATGCCGACGAGCACCGTCGTTAAAGATCGAGAGCCGCGCCGACCGACTATAAATATCCACGCCGGCGAGCTCCGTCGTTAAAGATCGAGAGCCGCGCCGACTGGCTATAAATATCCCCGCGCCGACGAACTCCGTCGTTAAAGATCGAGAGCCGCGCCGACCGGCTATAAATATCCGCGCCGACGAGCTCCGTCGTTAAAGATCGAGAGCCGCGCCGACCGGCTATAAATATCCGCGCGCCGACGAGCTCCGTCGTTAAAGATTGAGAGCCGCGCCGACCGGCTATAAATATCCGCGCCGACGAGCTCGTTGTTAAAGATCGAGAGCCGCGCCGACCGACTATAAATATCCCCGCGCCGACGAGCTCCGTCGTTAAAGATCGAGAGCCGCGCCGACCGGCTATAAATATCTGCGCCGACGAGCTCCGTCGTTAAAGATCGAGAGCCGCGCCGACCGGCTATAAATATCCGCGCCGACGAGCACCGTCGTTAAAGATCGAGAGCCGCGCCGACCGCCTATAAATATCCGCACCGACGAGCTCCGTCGTTAAAGATCGAGAGCCGCGCCGACCGGCTATAAATATCCGCGCCGACGAGCTCCGTCGTTAAAGATCGAGAGCCGCGCCGACCGGCTATAAATATCCGCGCCGACGAGCTCCGTCGTTAAAGATCGAGACGGTCCGGCGTCTATAAACCCTCCGGCCGGGAAACCGGGAGACGAGCCGGCATCTATAAATCCCCCAGCAGAAGGCCGACGAGCATTCACTGAACGCAAACAGCATAGCCAAGCGCTAAACGATTTCGAGGAAAACAAGTCAACTGATTAACCTGATCGGTCGTCTAGTGGGGAACACGTGGAGCTTAACTGACTCTACGGATAAGCACCAAACAGACAAAAGAAGGGCAATGAAGGGCAAACAAAAATACAAGCAAAGGAACACAACTAGGCCGAGTGGCACGTACAAAAATTTTACATCCGCAAAGCTGAAGAAATACAGAAAGTACTTGGAAGAACTCGCCTCACTCCGGGTCCTCAAAATTAAAAAAGGCGTCCGGGATTTCGTCAATCATAGCCGCCAGATCTGAAGAGGGAATGCTCAGGTCAGCAGGAAGGTGCCCTCCCTTCTTCCAGTATGCCGTGGTGACCTTGACCGCCTCGGCGAAAGTTGAGGAGATGTTACCACCAAATTTTGCACCAAACCGCTCCGAGCGGAGGTATTCTTGGCGCGCTGCTGCTAGGCAACTCAGCTCTCCCTCCTTGTACTTTCTGAGCGCCGCTCGGGAGGAAATTAGTGAATCCTGGAGAACTTTTTGGTCCACCTCCGCTTTAGTGCGTTCAGCTGAGCGCCCATCCCGTTCGGCGGTTAATTGGGCTTCCAGGTTCTTAGATTGCTGATCTAGGGCTCGGACTTTGACTTTCATCTTGTCCAGATCAGCGATCGCCCGCTTCTTCCGGCTACTGGCGCGCTTCACGTCTTCGTCGCGTTTCTTCACCAGGCCTTCAAGTCGAGCCACCTCTGTAGCCAGGTCGGCCCCGCGGGCTTGTTTCTCCCGCCGGCCGATGGACCCCGAGACTTGGAGTTTTTCCATGAGATCCTCCGGCCACCGATGGCTAGTGGCGATTTGCTCTGCCCAATCTGTAAGGGAAATAACAAAATCGAACTGAACAGAGTATGGCAGAAGAAAACGAACCTACCCAGTGGCTTGTCGATATGGTTATCGCCGAGTGCTTAGGCCATTAGGCCACCCAATCAAGCGCCCTCGAAAAGTTTCAGCGGACCCGTCAAGGTTATTTCATGAACGGGCTTGATGGCCGATCGGCAGACAATAAATATTCCTCCGATGGGAATCAAGGGTAGTCTTGATGGTCGGGTGAGCCCAGTCGCCTGGCCCGAGGACTCTCCTATGGTTGAAGTCTCGCCCATCCGTCGTAAGCGACGATGAGTCCGTGGAGGAGAGCCAGAGGGCTGTGCGGTGGGCGAGGCCACGGGGTCCTGATCTGCGACGGCGTGCGATCCGGAGAAGCGATCTCGACGGCGCCGTGGTTCGCTCCTGGGAAGGCCGAGTCCTTCGACGCTTCCGCCGAACTTCAATGGTGGATCCCTGCCTGGGACTCTCACTGGAGCAGAGGAACAGATCCGCCTCAACCTCCGTGGCGATGTGGGTAACTGCTTGTGATGCGCCCCTCTCCGTAGCCGCGGCTAGGGATTAGACCCGCTCGGCGAGTTCTTTTTGGTAGCCACCTCAATTTCCACGGCTTTCAATTTCGCAGCCTTGGAGCGCCACATGACTTCAGCTATAGTAGAAAAAATTAAAATCGCTTAGACAAAAGGCGAAGTGAGTAAAGAGTCCTTACTCATGCGGTAGGGAAGATTGGCCCGAACGGGAGATAATCCAAAATGTACAACACCCCTTGAGAAGCAACTGGTCGATTTTGTACCACCAGTTCGCCGCATGAAGGTAGGTCGGATTGCTTCAATTTGCCGAGCTCCTACTGGTGGCAAATGTCCGCCATTTGGTTCGAATGTCGGAAGTCGATATAGAAAAGAACTCCTTCCAAGGCTTGTTGAGGTTGGCATATTCTCAAAAAATTTGAAGCCTATTCTACTTTGGAAAATAAAAGTACCCAACTCGGATTGTTTGGGGTAGAAGAAGTAGTGGAATATTTTGGGGTCGAGTGGGATACTGTGCAGCTTAAAGAGGACGACCACCCCGCTCAGCAGCCTAAAGGAATTCGGCACAAGTTGGCCGAGCGGAATGTGAAAATAATTACAAACTTCCAAAATAAATGGATGGGTAGGAAATCTAAGGCCGCCCTGAAATTGGTCCAGAAAAAAACAAATAGTACCGATCGGCGGGTTATGGGGCCGGTCGGTCGGGTCGGCTACGACTATTTCATGGTCATCCGGGATCCCGTACGTCCGAACAAGACGCCGAGCGCCCTCCTCGTCAAATTTACTCTCCATGGTCATATACCAGGGACCATGAACATCAACAGCAGGTACGGAAGTGCTCGCCATGACTAAAGTACCAAGAAAAAGAAAGAAGGAAGCCGAAAGAAACTCGAAAATAGAGGACAGATAAAAGTTCGCAAGCAAGGGGACGAAAGGAGTTCCCCGCGAAAGGGAAAGGCCGAACGAAAGGAAGGGAGAAGCTTACTGAGGGAAGATGAACGGAAAGGATCACCAGAAAGCCGAAAACCACCAAGAGGCAAGAACTAGGACAGCCGGAACGATGCAGCCGCGGGCACCTTCGACGGAGAACGCGTAATGAGACAGGGAATGCGGCGTAAGGGCGAAGACGAAGGCTTTATGCGAACGAGGCTGGTCGGCCTCGTCCGTCGGATGCAGGTCACGAGAGACGAGGTCATCATCTAACCGTCCATTTCAAAACAATCGGCGTCTCATCGTACGGATCATCACCGCCACGCGAGAAGAGCCACGTGGCACTCTGTCACCAGGCGCAATTAATGCGCCCATACCGCGCATGCTTCGACTTAATGAAAAGGATTTGCGTGATTTTCGAGAAGATTTAGACAAGCAAACATCCACGTTGAGCGCCAAGACATCCAAAACGAAGAGCCGAGCGGCTGAATTTGACATAAAGGCCGAACGGCTCAAGGAATATTATAAGCGACGGTAAGGCGACGACCGCCCGCTCGGACACATAGTCCAGTCAGTCGGACTCACTGCCTCCTTCGACTAGACTTGAAGGGGAGGCAAGTGATCCGGCAGTAAGAATGGGGGACCCACAATGGGGTCCCGGACGGATGGAGGGCTGACTAAGCGGGTAATGGCCGCGTCAAGCAGTTGAGCAGGTCCGAGCGGAGCCAGAGATAACCCAGCCATAGGCTTGGGTTTCCGACGCCAAGGCGGGAGGACTGAATGGCCGAGCGGGTGTCTGCCCGAGCGGGTGGTCCGTTCGGCCAGGATAAGGGCGAGGATACAAAGGAAGGACTGAATGGCCGAGCGGGTGTCTGCCTGGCTGGAACTGAAGGGCCGAGCGGGTGGTCCGTTCGGCCAGGATAAGGGCGAGGATACGAAGGTTAGCCGAGCGGCCTATCCGTTCGGCTCGGGATATGGGATGTCAGCAAAGGCATGTCGGATGATTATGTCGTACACAAGATTTCACGATAGAGGGTCTTGTCGTCACATTATGGAGAGGTTGATACAGTAGCGGTATGGCCTTATGGGTGCTCTTCTGACAGACCCATACCTGGGCATGGATGCCCTTCTGACAGACCCATACCTGGGCATGGTCGAAAGCAGGTGATTGCTTTGATTGGCGCGCCCAGGCTCCTTCGAGAGGTCTATATAAGGTCTCCATTTCTTCACCGGAGGTACGTTGGTCTGGATCTCTGAAGTCACCTCTTTGTTATTCCTCGCCTGACTTGAGCGTCGGAGGGCCGTCGCCGGGACACCCCTCCCGGCTCGGTTTTGTTGCAGGTTCGCAGGAGCACTCGAGGATCCAGCAGGGAGCGCCACATCCCCAGCGTCCGTTGACTCCTGGTTCGGACAGGATCATTAGTCATCTTATTTTTATCTCTTAGACTCATTTTTACACTTTTTCAAGTTATTTTCATGGAATACCCTATTTTTAATGTGATCAAAGGGGGAGAACTAGAGGTTAAGTCTAGGGGGAGAGTATATTTTTTTGCATATTTTTCTTAAATGCAATATATATACTTACCATTTTTATTATTATTTATTTTTTATTTATCCTAACTTAATTTGGGATTGCTCACATCAAAAAGGAGGAGATTGTAGATATCATGTTGTAGTTTTAATATAATCAATCAAGTCAAGTTCGACCCTATTGTGATTTGATCATTATGTCTAAGTGTGCAGGAGCTTAGGAGCACAGGAAGTCGAGCAAAAGACGCAGTTAGCGAGAAGAACGGCATGAGAAAAAGTCAATAGGTTTGGTGTGTCCTAGGGACGAGGCACTGTAGAAGTGTACGCTGGCGGACGAGAAGGAAGCATGCGGCGGTTCCGAGAGATGAGAAGTCGGAGCGAAAGGTTGCTCGAGAAGGCTAGACAATGGGTTCAGATGAGCCCTATTCCAGATGGTCGAAATCACTTAGGGCGAAGCTAGAGAGGAAGACTCGGATAGGAAGTCAACTCTGAGTTGACCTTGGTTCAGGCTCCCGGATCACCCAAGATAGCTAGGGCACCCAGGGTGTGAGCCCAAGGTTACAGGCTAGTTCAGCCCGATCCAGGTTCCCAGACCATAAAACTTATCGAAACGCGCACTGTCACGATCCGGTGCAACGCGAATAAAATTCTATCCATGTTTGGACACCTGGAACCCTTCCAGGCGCCCCGATTAGGACTATCGATATAAGTCTGATCCCATAAGCTAAAGACAACACTTGTAATCAATTCTATTTGAGTTTAGCTTTGTAATTCAGTGCGTCAACTGCTATAAGAAACTCCTCCGCCCGAAGGAGACTCAGTGAGCTTTCAATGTCTTGGATTAGCAATCTCTTAATTGTAAACTAAGTAAACCTCGGTGCCTTTTTTTATCTTTAATTCGTTGTTTAAATTCTGTTTATGCAAGTATTAGTTTTAATCAAATTGTAAAGATCGAGAAGGGTGTTCATTTTTTGTGCAGGGAAATTCACCCCCTCTTGCCGACCTCCTAGGGACCAACAATAACAAGTTGATGATTTTTCATTTTCAATCTGCAAAAAAAATCCCTATTAAATAAATAATTATATTATTAATAGTTACATAAGCTCAAACAAAACTAAAAATAACTGATATAATTTTAAGAAAAATGAAGCTTCAACTAAAAATTTTGATAATTCTGTAAATAATAGTCATACATCATTAATTCTAAATTCTATAAATATTCATCTAATTAAGATAAATAATTAAATATAATCTATAAATTTGTATTAGCCATATATACAAAATAATCTCTATCTTTGTAAACCAACAAAAGGTAGAACAAAAAAATATTTCTCACAAACAATCATTGAAAAAAATAATCGAGAATTATAACTAATTTCTAGTTCTATTTGAATTAAACCTATATTTTATTATCTTAAGATAAAGTTCTCTCAAGGCTCAAGCTCTGCGCCTCAGCCCCTACTCTAAGCTAACATGCTTGAAAAAAAAAACGAGAATTATAAACCATTTTTTAGTTCTATTTGAATTAAACTCAATAATTCATATTTTATCACCTCAAGAAAAAGTTTTCTCAAGCTATGTCCTTGCCTCCCGACTCCAACTTCTCAAAATCCTTTGGCTCCTTATGTATCTCTCATGAGTTGTGACTCATATGAAATGAAATAAATGATTCAATTGCTTTTAATGTTTGGCAGGAATGAGGGAAATTAGAATTGGGTTTTGGGTTGGGCTAAATTGAATTTGTACATTGGGCATAATATTTTTTTTACTATGCTACTTAGTAGAGAATGGACCAAAGCAGGCATGGCTACAACCCAAGTCTGTCACCCCTTACATTTGCCCATGTAAGTAAGGTACGTAACTTCCCCTCTAATCAATTATATGAAATCGTACAAATGCTATCTAGATCTTTATATAAACTATAAACTAATTGTATAAATCTGGAAAAAAAAAAATAATAAGTTAAAAATAAACTTAACTAATGCATGTCCATTAGAATATTTTGATAAAATTTAATTAAAAATTTAAAATTAAAAGAACAAATAGACTTATTGAATAAGAAATATACATGCTCCAATTTTTTTACCAATTTCATATTTTAGAAATTACAAAGGATTTAATTGGTATTTAGGGAACCATAGGGGCCAAATTATAAAAATTACTAGAAATTGTATTTCATGAAATTTTTTGATAAATTTAATATATATAGAAACTTATTTTAGGTTTCTAAATCTATTATAAATTATTAAATTGATATTATTTGCATGCTAATTTAATTTATTTTGGTAGTAAAATTAATTATTTCTTAAATCTACTATCTATGTTTTCTATTGAATTTTTTTTGTCTGTGATGCACAAATGGATTATCTATTAGTATACATTTTTATTAAAAAAATAAATTTTAAAATTAAATATATTTTGGAAATTGATTTTTAAAAAAACTTAATTTTTTATAATAAAACATTATGTTTTCTGACGTCAGAAATATTTTCAACATTTTTCAACCATTATATGAAATATTATAAATTTTTTCCAAAAATAATAATTTATAATTAAAAATTCTTAAAAATTTATTTTTTATAAAAATAATTTTTTGGATAAATATTATATTTTATATGCTAAAAAAATATCAATAATTTTATATAAAAAAAAATCCATTTTGAGCTTTGATTTTAAAAATGATTGTTTCTGCTGGAAAATATTTATTTTAATCCAAATAATTATATATTTTTCATGAAAATATTTGCTCTGGTTTGAACGCTTCTGTTTAATATTGAAAATATTTTTAAGAATTTTCAAGACTTAAAAATAATTTCTAAATTATTTGCGGTAAAAATAAGGAATATATCTTAAAAATTATTTTTTATTAAAAATTATTTTGGTAAAAATACATAAATTTAGATATTATGCAATCAGGCCCCAAAAATTTTCTCATATTTTTCTACTATTATTTTTATTTTTCTCTTAAATTTTAAATTTTGATATGATCAAAAAAGGTGAATCACAAGATATTAAGTTTAGGGAGAGGTTTTCTATTTAGTTTGTTGCAATTTATCTGTCATATTTTAGTATATGTCATATTTAAGTATCTTTTGCATGAGTTAAAAAGCAAATTCAGCCTTGGTAAATAGTGCTCAAGGCCCCGAATACGCACGGAGGCACCTTGGATAGTGGCGCGGAGGCATCTCGAAGGTTTCAATCACAGGTTTATGCAGAAAGGCACTAAGACACCTATTGTGCGATTAGAGGCGCCCTGGAGCAAGGTGTAGAGGTACCCTGGACCGTTTAAATGTGCCTCTAGAGGATAAAAATCGAAGGTTGGGGAGGTTATTGTTTGTAAAGATAAGACAATCTAATTTGTTGTTGGAGGTGCCTCGGACAAGGAGTGGAGGCACCCTCAACAGCCTATAAAAGAAAGGCTCACCTAAACTCTCAACACAACTCAATTACATCTTCTACAAGCAAACTTTCGAGCTTGTAGCTGCTTCGACTTTGTCCTCCTGCTGTGTTGCAACGCTGCTATGCTTGACTACTGCTGAGAAGCTATCCAACACTGAGCTCGATCCGATCTTCCTGTGGTTTTGGAAGAGGATTATAGTGGATTGCTCGTCGATACGGTCCGAGGGATTATGAGTCTTGGAGTAGGAGTCGTCGAAGACTCCGAACCAAGTAACTCCTTAAATTATTGTATTTGTTCTTTTTTCATTTGTATTTCTATCTCTTTCATTGCGTATTGATTTCGAAAACGATATATTTTTAAAACTACTTTATATTGTGTTTCAACTAACGTATGAAGGAAAATTCATTGGAGGGGGCTCGGATGACTAGAGGTGTCTCATATTATTAGAGGTACCCCGAAAGTGATAGGCATGAAGGAGGAGCTTCGAGGTAATGGAGGCATCTCATATCCATTATAGGCGCCTTGAAGAGAATAAAGGCTGAAGTTTCAAATTATATCAGTATGTATGGAGGCGCCCCTAATGCCCTATAAAAGAAGTATTCAGCCACAACTCTATCACTGATTCTGATATAAGTTTCTACTCGATTCTATTGCGCTTTCATCTTGCAACTATTGTGCTACACCGAGTTTACGCCCAATCGAACTTATGCAGCAAGAACAACACCAACATCAAGCTTCAATTCAAACTACGATTCTTGTCATTATAACAATATGTTTAATTTTTATTATACTTATATAATAATGTAATGTATTACACTTTCTTCATTCTTATATCCGACCTCATTCTTATATCCGACCTCTCTTTTCAAAGATTGTTTAGGCAAAAATTAAATAGATTATCCAATCGAAACAATCTAAGGGATAGTAAATCTTAAATAATAATTGCGAGACTATGAATCAGGTAAGAAATAAAAGTATTCTTACTTTTACAGTATTATTATTATTTTGTTTTTCCAATGCATATTAGTTTTCTGAAAAGATGTAAAATTCAAAAAGAAAAGATTTACAAAGAGACTCGTCCGTTTCGATCCTTCACCAGCCATAATTATCAAACCGAATCTAACTGGCCGATTCAACTAAAAACACAACCAACGAACCTCAATAACAGACAACTCCTAGGCTTGCAGTGAACTCCCCAATAACTTTTTAGATTTTTCATCAGCCAAAAAAACACGATAAATTTACTCAGAACATGCAAAGGATATATATATTAATTCAGAGTACCTCAGTATGATATGTAACACCACGAATCATGTTCTAAATGGAAAAGACAAACAGACTCCTATTTCTGATGCCTTATCCAAGAATGTTCAAGATTTAGAGCTTTAGGAGTGTTAACTATGAGTATGCTATGCATATAAATAATTTGATGGCATTTCTAACAGCTAGCTATGGAGAGTTCTGGGCTTGATGCCTAAGGTAAATAAATGGAGAAAAGAACTGATGAATTTACAATGTCACTGGGAGTTTGCAACTAATTTCCAAAATTTTTTTGTTGCCGTGAGAATTTTCTCACTGCCATCAGATCCAGGCTCGCTATCATGCACCTCGGCAGTCCACCGGATGGCACGAGCTATCCGTGTAACCTTGTTAATGACTTCTGCTGAGTCTCGCACCACAACAATTCCTTGCGGACGTAATATGCGATCCATCTCCACCAACAAATCAACCAAGCTACACCTGCCATGGTCAGTTTAAAAACAGATTAGTGTAGTTGGTTACGTTAGCTTGCATTTGAGAAAATCAATCACAGATAGTTTTATGTCCTTTGTATAGATTTGTAAGGGAATTAAAAAAAATCATATATAATTTACTTATCAGTAAAGGGCCAATCAACTCTGACCTATTCTTCAATTTTATGTAGGCATTAATAACATGACATCAATAAAAGATATATAATACTTGTTGACATCATCATCTAAATCATTGAATTAACATGTCACTGTAGTTTTATGCAACAACAACAACAACAACAACAACAACAACAACAACAACAACAACAAGCCTTATCCTGCTAGATGGGTTAGCTAGTACTTTTATGCAAGAAAAGGAAAAATATTATAGAAATGGAATGCCAAAGGATCATTGCTTTATGTGTTTTCAACTTGTTGAAGTGCAGACATCCATAGGATAGGAACTGTTAAAATTATAGGTTATGATGGCAGGTTAGGCTAGCCTTGTTGGATTTCTCCATGACAAACTTCTCTCCTATCTGTTCTAATGAGTGATGAAGCTTCCTACTCATTCCATCTTCATCTACATCCGGGTGGTGCGGAGATGCCCGAAAAGCACCGAAAGAGAAGGCTAATTGAAAAGTCAGACTATACTCCCACGCATGTTATGTTTAGGTTTAGGGTGTTTAGGTTGATTTTGCAAATACCATGTGATGTCTTGTACAAATATGACAACACGATCGAATATTCTCTTTCTCCAAACCTAACTTGGTATCAAAGGCTACTCATCTATGTTTTATCCCTCTTGTCCAGCACTGCTGTTGTCCCAGTGCAGCACTGTTGCAAGGCATGCTTCAAACTCGAGCCTCCTCAGCAACTTGTGTCTTCTTCCTTATTGACACGGCTACTTCTCAAAAGGGCTGCTTCCAACTTTGCGCATACATCTTATGCGTGCAAACTTCCTCCCAAACCCAGGCCACTTTGGCAGGGATCACACTACAAGCAAGTTTTGCAAATCAGTTTGTCACCATCTTGAAATGGAATAAAGGTCGCCTCCACTGTTAGCCTGCTCCATTGGCTAGCTTACCAAGCAGAATGTCTGATTTGTTCTCTCACATAGCCAAAGATCTTTCGCCTGTTTCTTTCAGTTTCACTGTTCATTTCCAAGATTGCATAAGATTACTGACACAGCAGATTCTTCTTCTAGATCGGGAGACTTCGTTTCTACAACTTTCTGCAAAGACTTCCACTGTACTGCAGGAGATTCCTACAGGTTCTGCTCCAGGTCTGGAGACTCCCTGGTCTTCTATTCTGAGAAAAAATGAGAAGCAAGAGATTTTGCTTTCCTCCCTAATTTGACGGAAAAAAGAGTAGCACTTCAACAATTTGAGAGGCAAGATTTCTTCATCACTCTGGATTTCTTCATTGAGTTTATCTTGCGATCCTCTTCATCTGCATACATCCTATCCAAAAACTTAGGAATGCATGGAGCATTCAACTTGTGCTCAGCAGCCCTCCAATAAATCTCTCATCAAAGAGCAACGGTTCTTCCTTTGATTTCTTCTCAGCTGATCTGCTCATTTCTTCACTCGAATTCTGTTTCAGAAGCCATCTTATTCCTCATCGCATCCCAATTCTTGACACCATAAGTTGTAGGAAAACAGTCAGCAAGACACTAGTCGATCCTATACTAGCCCAAATATACCAATGGAAAAAATTTCTTTCAACAAGGAAACCATTAATAAGAAAGGGAACCATAAAAGAATCTACCTTCCAAGGAGTGACACTAAATCCACCTTACTAAAGAAGATATAAAGAGTAATGTATGTCGCTAAGGTGACAGTTTCAAATATAAAGAGTAACGTATTTTCCATAATGACTTTCTCGTGAAGTAGCTTGGCCACTCTATCCAAGGGATTACTCCACTTATCTTGTTCATTCCTATGATCAAATAGATCGAAGAATCAAGCACTTCAAAAAATCAAGAAATCACATTAGCCTTTGCATCGTTCTCCTTCTGCTTAAAAAAGTCAAATAAACTTTGTATTCCCATTTTCTCTAAAATAAGGCACAATGAGATGGTTACAACACCATATTCACCTATAAGTTCAATCTTGAATCCGATTTTATTGATTCTTCAAAGGCCTTTATAAATTAGTCCATATGCTCAAAGCTTGAGTTTATCATAATGAACTTGCAGAAAGAATTCTTTGTAAAGATGAATCCAAATTAGCTTTCCTTTTATAAAAATAGTAGTCGAGTGGTGATTGTTGAAAAAACTATATTTTTCATTATATTTTTCATTTTGCGAATCATGCACTCACAAACTTATCTAATTTCTTGATGTTGTTTATTTGTTCTTCGACATAACCACTAAAATTTTGAGTGGTAAGAAGACTTAAATCAAGAGGACTAATTGAATTGTGACCAAACACCACTTCTAAGATATGTTTGACTTACAAACACCACTTTCGTATTTTGGTGGCTCTCATAAATTTTTGTCCATCAATTAAATAATAAAACTGAACTATTAGATAATGACCACATACCTGTCCTTGGTCGAAGTTGCATCTTCTATCAAAGAGTTAATTCCCACCACATGAATAAGATCATAGGTTCTTGGGTAAGTTGAGAAAGCCTCACACCTATTATAACAAATAAAACATTGTTATTTGTCCTAATCTATGTATTGTGATAGTACAGAAGAGGATATGCAAGGGAAAAAACAAATTACAGAAATCTAGGAGTGGTGCAGAGATTCTTGATTAAAAACTCAAAAAAGCACCACTCTTCTCCTCCAACCACACTAATCCATTTAAGACAACTATTGAGACATAAATTCTTATGGAGCCAAATGGGCAAAAGCATGTTATCATAGGATGACTATACCAATAATTAGATTTAGAAGATGTCCATTAGAGAATCCATGACAAGCATGATAATGCTCAGAGAGCTTGAAGCTTACCAATCATGATATACGCCAATAAGTCCTCTGTCATAAATAATATTAAGAGTTAATTGCTTGTGAGCGGGTATGACATTCATGACCCAGACTGGGTCAGGGCTTAGTGCAGCTGCAAAACCTCCAATAAAAGCATTCATGTCCATAACATTGCGGATATGTGAAGTCCCAATTTTCAAACCAAGTGTGTTCTTATAGTATGCAACTCGTTTAGCCCAGTTTTGTGTGTCATCCTTGAATGTATCAAAACCAATTTTTATCAGTGAGATCCTTGAAGGAGGTTTTAACAGCCTCTCTGGCCATTTAGGAAGAGAGCTGATAGATAAGTCTTTAGAGAGGGGGACTGTAGGCACACACTTCCTCAATTTGAAATACCTATAAAAAGAGCTTAACTGTCAACAAGTAATATTCGATTGTTAATGAGAAGTGATCAAAAGCAGTTATCTACTTGCATATAGTTTTACTACAATTAAGAAATAACATTTTTTATGGAGTTTACCATGCTTCATTTGGGTCATCTGTGTCACTGCATTTATCGAGCCTAAAATTGTGCAAGTTAGGAAGACAAGAGTCACCAGAGGGTTTCTTCCAGATTGCAGTATTACCATCTACAACAATAAGCTTGTAACATAAAGCATCAGCCATAGCTTGTAGATCGAGCCACTCTTCTTCCATCTTATTCCATTTAACAGGTGGACCAGATATGACAAGATAACCTTCTGGTCGAAGCAAACGATCCACTTCAATGAGATAAGTTCCATCTGCATCCCATTGATGGAATTAGAAAAGATGAAGATCGCCAAAATGTGGATCCAAGAAATTTCATGAACAGAACAAACACAAAGAAAGCTCACTATAGGCTGTAAAGGGAATCAAACACCGGGAACAATGAACAAAATCAAATGAATATGCAGGAAATGGAAGCCTCCGAGTGCCAAGCATAGCAACAAATGCAGGTATTCCCCTTTCTAATGCAAACTGTATCTGAGACTTGTGTGAATCCCTTGGAGCAAATGAAAGTGTCATGATATTTTCCTTGAGCAGAAAACCCCCAAAGCTTGCAACCTTTAATGAGTGTCATATATTTCAGAACAAATTACCAAAAAGAAGATTCATAACTTTAAGAGTGATGAAATTCTTACCCCACATCCCATGTCTAGAGCTGTCCTTATATGGCCATCGTTTAGGGAGATAAATTGTCCAAGTTTAGCAATATACTGCACAGCCCCATCTGGGAACATAGTGCCACCACCAGGAAAAATGAAGTATGGACCCTCCTCTCTCATCCAGCCTTGATGGCCTTTCCTCTCTGAGATTTTATTGTATGGCATGTTATCATGCCATATCTGTATGGAATAGTAGAAAGATAAAATTTATTCATCCTGAATAAACATATTTATGATACAAAACCAAACTACTTATCCAGCAACTAACAATAATTTGAGTCCAATTATGATTCCTTACCTTCATTAGCAACTAGAAAATTTAATACCATAAACCATGGCAACAATTAGATTTGTTTGAAGACTGTTGTTTTAATAGGTGACTATTGGAAGATAAATACTACAAGCAGAGAGACTATGAGTGTAGCATTCACAAACAGGGCCAAAGAAAAAAATGAAAGCCGTTGGAGGATGAGGCATTAACAAAGAACAGGAAAAAGAAGAAGAAAATGACTTAGTTCCCTTCAATAGGGTACTCTTCTCCCCTTATAAATGTTTATTTCGTTCACTTGGTGGATGAATAGGACGCCAAGGGAAGAAGAGGAAAATGAACAAAAGCTGCAAAATACTGTGAATTATTTGTCCTATCAAGAAGATTTTTCTAAAGATTAACACATAAACAATGGAATATATATTCAATCGTTTCAAGATAATTAGCATTGCTACATTGGAAGTAAATTCTCAATAGATTTTGTGATTTGCCATATCAAGAAATCAATACATGAATGACTTCTAAACACGAGAAAGAAACAAAATGAAGAAAACAAAAGGAATTGGATTATTTACCTTGTGAAGGCTCTCGGGCCAGGGAATCGGAACTCGGTACCCTTTTGGTGGAGGAACGAGGCAAAGAGGCATCTCCTCTGGCAGAGGGCAATGCCGCTCGCGGTAGAAGTTCATCTCTCTGCTGAGTTGGCTGCTGCGGCGTGGGTCCTCGCACGGCATATTATCGACCTCCTTGGCCGGGCAAGCGTCGAGCATCGAGGAGGAGGATGAGGACACCGCAGATGCGGAATCGAAGATGGAGAGAATTCGTTCGCGCTGGCGAGGATCGACGATGGAGGGGGCAATGACGCGTTGGCTGGAGGTGTCGAGGGCGGTATAGATGAGCACGATGAAGACAATAACAGAGGCGAGGAAGACGACGGAAACGATGTCGAAGAAGGAACAGTTCGACCCCGCTCCCGCCGCCAGCCCCCGTCGCCCCGGTGGGAGGTTGGCGTGACCCATCGCCGTGCCAGGAGGGATGTGATTCGTCGATCGAACGGGAACGGGAACGGGAACGGGAACAAAACCAAGCGACGGATAGAGATATCTGTAGCCGCTCACACACCGACTGAAATGAGCATGCAATGCACGTGTCTGAGAATCATTTTATGTCGGATCGGGTGTTATTAACATAAGTGCCAACTCCATGGATATAGGTCTCCCGTCCAAAGGGAGTCATGGGGATGAGGTAGGCCTGGGCCGAGCCCATTCGGTAAGCCCAGCTTAAAAATCGGCAAATGGACACCTCCCCGTTTCGTTGTCAAACCCAAAGGGGCACGCGACTGCCGCGCAGCCGTGCGTGGGAAAAAAACAACTCAGAGCCGTCGAGTTTGTCGACCGAGTCTGACCGACCGATGCAAGTAGAAAAAGTCTCGTCGCGCGTGACGTGAGGCTGCGGCCACGGTGCCCAGCACGCGCCGCAGCAGCAATCAGCTAGCCTGTTCCTCGACGAGGGCGACCATATGAAACACGCCGCGGTCGTTGCTGACGCTTGGCCGACACGCCCGCCGAGAAGCCGACACAGCAAGCGTCAAAATTAACGTCCCGCTGCACGGTGCGCACGCACAGAGTCCACACCACATGGATAGATTCGGAGCGTCGGCATTCGCCATTAGCCCTGCAACTTCCGTGCCGACGGCAAATCCAGAAGCCATGGCGTAGAAGATACCGCAATCGATGCGTGAACTATTATATATAATATAGGACACGGATACATGACGTTGAACAACTGGATAGCTAGGTAGCATAGCGATCTGTCTGTAATCTGTTCAATTTCAACGAAGTCTTTTCGCTGGACCAGATCGCACACGTTTTATTAATTATCTCAATTGCGTGCTAGAGTAGTGGAGCATGGGGAAGCTGCCAAGTGGCAGTGATAGTGAAAAAATAAGCATGATTCTCAAACAGGAAGAACCAGCTAATATTAAATTTGGGATGATGAGATCGGTTAGAATAAATAAGGAAATATTTATGACGGACGGTTCGAAGTTTAGTATTATATGATTGTGCATGCCGTAGTGGGGAATATTAGATTTTTAAAAAGGTTTTGTAAATTTATATATTAACTATTACCATTACATTATCATAAAAGATAGGTTCCACTTGAAATTAATATCTATCACTATCCCCTCCACTGAACGTGTTATTTTACGTACTTTCGTCCTTATTCAAATAATAAAAAATATATAAAAAAATAGTTCACTTTTGTCAATTATAATTAAAATTATTTGGCTTAAAAAAATACAAATATTCTGCACAACTATTGAATATTCAGTGATGATTTTAAAAAAAATCTCGGATTAATAAATACAAAGAAATGATTAAAGTTGTTCACTTTAGATAAGCATATTAAAATTATTGAAGCTCTCTTTAATAATAAAAAAGGATGATTTTTAAGATAGGAGGCTTCATTGTGATTTGTACATTAGGGCTAGTTTACTAGAGAAGATAAAAAAACTCAAGGGTTAACAAATAGATAAATACATACTATTTAATTAATTTTTTAATTTACTCTTAAGGAGGAAAAATAAAAAGATAAATAACTTACTCATCTAACCCGTTTTAGAAAAAAAAAATTGCATTTTAGAACTAGGTAGGTAGATTTCGAAATTTCTCATTTTACTTAACTAACTTTCATAATACCAAAAACATACTTTATATTCTCATTATATCACCCTTCTTTTCCATTTAAAAATTGTTTACTCTCAATTTGAGTTGGTGAATTCAAATCTAAGGGTATAGGTATATTAATAAAGTTTTTAGGAATATATTGGATTTAGTTTAAAGCGATTCAGAGTTTCCTAGATTTAACAATTAGTTTCGTCCGAAATTAACTGATGGATGGAGAGAATTTCAAAATTCAAAAGTTTGAGTCCTAAAATCTTATTGATGTATTAATTAATAAGTATCAGTGTCATCAACCTTATAATAAGAGTGCAAACGAACTGAACATGTTCGTGAGCTTTTTTATCCGATTATAAAAGTATTTGATTCGTATTCAAAATTATTAAATTGGAGCTGAACTCGAACATTTTTGATAAATTTTTTAAATCGAATTTGAACTTATAATATTTTGTTCAATTATTCACTAGTCGCACGGAACTCGAATTGAACTTTGATTATTTTTTATGTAATTTTGATTTAAGTATGCACAAATTAAGGTTAGAATAATTCTTACTAAACTAACATTTAATTCATTTCAAATTATAATTCAATTTTGCTTGAATTAACCTTCGAACCGAACTCGAGCTCAAATTTTATTTCAAACAAAGCTCGAGATAAAGTTAGCTGATTTTTTCAAGCTTCAAATAGAATTTGGATATCTCCTATATTTTTCAACTCTAACTTAAATATCAATATTTTCAACATTTAATTCATTTCAAATTATAATTCAATTTTGCTCGAATTAACCTTCGAACTGAACTCGAGCTCAAATTTTATTTCAAACAAAGCTCGAGATAAAGTTAGCTGGTTTTTTCAAGCTTCAAATAGAATTATATATCTCATATATTTTTCAAACTCTAACTTAAATATCAATATTTTCAACATTTAATTCATTTCAAATTATAATTCAATGTTGCTCGAATTAACCTTCGAACTAAACTCGAGTTCAAATTTTATTTCAAACAAAGCTCCAGATAAAGTTAGCTGGTTTTTTCAAGCTTCAAATAGAATTTGTATATCTCATATATTTTTCAAACTCTAACTTAAATATTAATATTTTCATATTAATCCGTCCTTTAATGAATGACAAATTTTATCAAAACTTAACTTTAACATATTTAAAAATGTACTACTCTCAATTATTATAATGATTTTGATATTATACACAGTAAAATGAAAAATAATATATAAAGAGAGAAATGATACATGTACATATTTATCCTGCACATTCTTGGATGACCCTCACAAGTCCAAATGCTCGGATGCCCACCCGGACACTTCGATTCACTTTTGAGAATCGAGGCACTCGGGTAGGCATCCGGGCGTCGAGGGGGGGCATTCGGTCGCTCGGGTGGCCATCTGGCCGCCCGGGACGGCATCGGGGTTCTCGGATTTATAATGAGGACACCCAGGAGTATGAAAGATAAGAGTGTACAGTATAAAAAATTATATATATATATTTGAATTAAAAATAATAATAAATTCCTTATATAAATCCCAAATATATTAATATACCTCGTAACCACATTATTATACACCGTAAATGCTTAAATTTTTTTCGTTTTTATTTTTTTTAAACTGAACACTATGTCACTATAAACCAATTGGAAAGCGCAAACTCTAGAGGTAAAATATAAAAAAAATTAACTTGAATACTATAACACAATTAGGAAGCTTAAATCCTAGGGGTAAAGAGTTAAAAGAATATTTTAATTAATTTTTTAAACCAAAATTTATATATATATATATATATATACAAAATTTAAAATTTTTAATCTCTCATTTGCATGTAATAACTTTATTCTCTCTCCTTTGATTACATATAAGGTGGTGTTGATTTCTATAAATCAATACTAAGGTGATGTTGATGGTGTTGGCACCACAAAACCAACATCATTCACCTTAGTACTAGTTTATAAAAAACAGTACTACCTTGATATTGATTTCTACAAATTAGTACCAAAATGGTGTTGATTTGTAAAGACCAACACCAACACTTGATTCATAAACCAACATCATACCTTGGCGCTGGTTTGTAGAAACCAGCACCATCACTTAGTGTTGGTTTGTACAAACCAACATCATACCTTGGCACTGGTTTGTAGAAACCAGCACCACCACTTGGTGTTGGTTTATACAAACCAACAATGTAGAAATCAGCACCATCTTACATGTAATCAAATGAAAGAGAAAAGAGTTGTTACATGCAGATAAGAGAGATTAAAAATATATATATTTTGACTGTGATCTTGTTTGAAATTAGGGAAGTTGGCATGTTGGCTAGGTAGCTTCGAGGTTGACCACACGGAAAGACACCGAGAAGGAGGAACCTGGTGCCACGAGCAAGTCTGCGTATGAAAGAAGAACAAAGGAGAATTGAAACGTCAGTGACCGAGCTAAGGAGGGGTCCTCAACTTAGGCACTTCAACACTCAAGTTAGATGAGCGGTGAGGAAAATGGAGAACTGTAAATTCTAAGAGAGTAGTGTAACGTTGCATAGCGTATCTGCGCCTTTAGGAGAAGACCCCTTATATAGTGCTATTTTTACTCTCTATACGAATATCGATGCATTATTAAAATATGACCAACTATTCTGGCGCTTTGTAGTTTTTCATAAATTGGACTCATCACCTCTAAGTTTGCATGGTGGAAGAATTGCTTGAAATTCCCTTGATCCTCTGACAACAATTATGCAAATGGCCAAAAAAAATATCAAGTATAGATCCCCGGGCGACCGGCAAGAGGGGAGTGAATTGCCTGAAATTAAAAAAATACCCTTTCTCGATCTTTGGACTAAGTTAGACAAACACTGGTTAAAAAACAGAAAGTTAAATGCATAAAAATAAAGAAAGAGACAAGAATATTTACTTGGTTCGCAATAAGTAGATTGCTAATCCAAAGCAAATGTAACTTACTAAAATCTCCTTCTCTCAAAGGTGAAGTAACCTCTTACAACGTTGAAAACTTAGAAAAGGAAAGAATAGAACTAGAAGTTGAAGTACAGAATTCGTTTACAAGTGTTGTTCTTAACTAATGAGATCAAGACTCTATTATAGCCTGCTGGTTGAATCTGACCGTTTGCTGACATGATAGCTATGGACGCTTGGGTGTGGATAAAACTTTATTCACATAGCAACGGTTCGCACAAGATAAATCTTATCTTGTCTGGGTGCCTGAACCACTCCGGGTGCTCGGATCTTGTTGACGCAGCTTCGAACATCTGCGAGTCAAGGAGGTGCCCCTGGACTGCCCCGGGGGTCCGGGCGCCCGGACTTGGTCCTGGCACTCAGACAATTAACAGCAAGTTGACTATCCGGATTCTCCTCCATTCTAACTCCGTTCATTTGGGTAATTTCAGTCATCCAGAATAGGGCTCATCCGAACCTATTTTTTGGCATTCTCCTCAAACAAGCTTCCGCTCTAGCTTCTCATCCCTCGAAAATGTTGTGTGTTTCCTTCTCGTCTGCCAACGTACTCTTTCGCAGCACCTCATCCTTTGGGTGCACCGAACCCGTCGACTCTCTCCCGTGTCATCTTTCTCGCTAGCTGCGTTTTTCGCTTGACTTTCTGTGCTCCTAAGTTCCTGTACACTTAGACACAAGACATCAAACATATACAAGATTTAATTTGACTTGGTTGATCATATTAAAATCACCATGGGATACTTACATCGAACTCTTAGGTTGAGGGGGCCATTAATTATAACACTTCAGTGGTGGCTGGTTGAGTCCTATTTGTTGTCCGATCTGACATCGCTCTTGAACAAGTCTGATCGGCTATGGAAGGTTAGGTACTTTGAGAACTCGACATCCAATCAGACAGTATGTCTAGAAGATTCAATTGGACCAAGAGGATTCGGGTTCCAATCGAGCTGAGGGGACTCGGGCTTCAATCTGAGTAAGGAGGACTTGGAATCTGATTGGACAAAAGGTCTGATCGACCGAAGTGCTTGGTCAAGCTCTGCGCCCGTGCTAGCCTTGATTATTAATCCTTTTTAAACTTTGACCGTCACATCAGTAAATTTTCTTAATTTTAACCTCCACTTCAGAGGTCTTACCTTATTCGTCTGATCAGACTACGTTAAATCGTCCATGTCAAATATCGTCAAATACATATATATCTCTCTGTGTGTATAAAAAAATAATTTACTTAGGGATAAAAGATGATAAAAATTCTCCTCCCTCCCCTTATCCCCTCCTCAAATAAGGCTCCGTTTGATAGGGATAATAGGATTAAAATTGGGTTGTTACGATGAGATTGGGGGTAGGATTATTAATCCCTCCTCATGCTTAGAGATTGTGAAGCTCACTCTTAATCAATCCTAATATTATCCCTAATCAATCATACCAAACGACATATTAATAACTTTTTAAAAATATAATCATAATTTTATCACCCCTATCAAACACAGCTTAAAGATAAATTGTTTTCCATCCCATCTAAATTGAGGATTAGTGTGTGAGATAAACTTCCTTGTGATCTTGGAGCCCTCAAAAGCCTGAAAAGGAATAAATGGTCAGGCTGCTCCTAATCATTCATACTCGTGTCATATCAATCGTATCACCAATCCGCACCAGATGCTACTGTCGCGTTAATCTGATTGTCAGTATCCCTAGTAGATCACGTCGTAGTCCTTCACTTGCAACGTGACGACCTCTCGTTGGTTTCCACCTCCCTCTCCCTCTGTGCACTGAAACATCATCCTGTCGCCTCACCCATTGCCTTTGCTGCTGGCTGGTGATGGAATTTGGGGTGCAGAACTCCGCCAGAAAAGAAGTAAAAAAACAAAAAACAACAAAAACAGAGGGGAAAAGCCACAGCACGGGTCGACCTTTATCAATTGTTTAAATGCTAAACCTGTATCACAAATCTATTTTTATATAAGTTAACAACCTCAAGTGTCCCAACTACACAACTACAATTATGTGAGTGGATTATTTATGTAAATTAAGTCGAGTTTTTATCAAAATTGTGCTAAGAATTTCAGTACTACTCATTGTGACATTAATTTCTACACCATAGAACACAAATCAGTTAAGCATTAGTGGCTTGCAAGCATATGATATCATTGAGTATGATAATCAACCACATATATCATGAATGACAACTTGTATGAGAGGAATCTATTTAGATACATCAACTTACGAGGGAAGACCATAACATCGAAATCATTATAACAGTTATAAAATCTATCACGAGACTATTGTAGATGATACCACTAAACCATAGTACATCCTCCAATCATTGCCATTACGATTAGTTTATAATTTTCATCGAAGAAAATAAAAAACGTGAGCACACGCATTTCCCTTCTAACTTTCAGTGTAACTAATCCACCAATTCAACTCCGTTTACTGCAAAAATTACATAAATCAAACGTGCATGAAAAATACTAATTCTCTGGCTAAAGTACAGTTTGTGTTTCTCCACGATTGCCAATGTCAACGACTAAAGTAAAGTAATACACGTCTCTAGCTCGCAGCAGATCGAAGTAAAAGAACAATTTCATCTAATCTATCTGTGAAACTGCAGCTGTGTTCTCTACAGAGAAACTTGTTCTAAAACAAACAACTATGACTTCATCAAGGCATCATAAATTTAAATTGAACCCGTCCACTTCAACCCGGTCTCCGAACTAATTAAAACTTCTGGAGATTCAAATGTGGAACAAGATTCATGGGAACAGTAGTTGAAAATTTCATACACGGCAGGCCTTCAATCGCCCACAGTTCACACAGTTCAATGACTTCTGGTAGACCAGGCCGGTTGTGATTAATTAACAAAGATTTAAGACCATTAATTGTTTGTTGAAGCTGTAGCATTCTCGAGATCCTTGCTTGTGTGAAAGATCTATCTATATCTATCTATCTATATCGATAGTAAACAATGCGGTCAACAGAGAGGCACCAAGTCAAAGTTGAATGTAGAACTAGACTTAGTAGCTAGGATTTAAGACATGCTAGCTAGGTAGCTATATATTAATGCACACCAACAGTTTGTCTTGGAATTCTAATGAATTAAATTAAGTAGTTTTTGTAGATTTTCTTGCGAATCAAAGTCTCGAGGTTAGACAACTTCGAATAGTCTGAGTTCATGGGTGAATCGTGGAAGCTTCAATTTGTTGCGTAAGAAAGCATTATATTGAAAAGGGACATGATTACTAGAAGTATCGATCGAGAGACTAACTATTCAGAGGGATATTTATGTTATTGACATTTAATTTGCTATTGGGAAAAGGTTTAAATATGTATAAACACTATAAGAAATGTTCACTTTGTCCATGTTTTTGAAGTGATGTATCGATATTGATAAGCATTGATAAAGGTAAGCATCTAGTTGAGACCGCATGAGTAGCCCAATTATATAACTCAGAGGTAAAGACATTTAAGATGAACATAATAATCTTTTACTACAACAACAAGTAATTTGAGAAATCCATAATCAAAAGAAGGCATAAGTTCAGTAACACACTAATAACATGTAAATTATTATACAAATAGAATTTGTGTCTATTCATCATAAATATAAAAATTTAAAATTACTAAAATAAGAATATAATTGGCAAGTACCATAACGAGAATATTTCTCATTTGAGATTCTTTTAATATTTGATTATTATAAAACAACTTGAGCGATGGGCTAGGTTGAAAAGTCGATTTCTACAATCTGATTTGATTGATAAGAAATGTCTTTTATATATATAGTCTCTACATCATTTTCTATATAGTAACTGACTTATTTATATCTCTATTATTTTTAATTTTGATAACAATTTTGGCATTAGGTCTTCTATCAACAATTAATGTTGTGAAGAATTATCTTGGCACACTTTTTAAATGCCCTTAAAATAAAGATATTCTTTATAAACATTTTTTAATTTAAATTTTATATCTCATCATTTTCATTTGTATAATAATAAACATCTATACATCTATTTGTTCTTCGGCAAAAGCACCAATACAAAGCAACTCCACCATATCACATATCTAAAATTAAGCTTGTGTTATCCATAAATGGATGTACTAGATTTTATGAACTAACTTGCGTATCTAAAACAATAACTCTTCTTAATTTTCACTTTCTCACCTTAATAACTTCGACAATGTGCTAGATTTTATAAACTTATATTCGCTAAGCTAGAGTTAGTGGAACTTATACTAGCTATGGTAGATCTGATAAATTAACACAAAGTGGATGAATGTCGAGTAAGAATTATCTTGCAATATGCTTAGTTAGTAATTTTGTTAAATTTTAAAGATGGTACTAATTAATTTAAGGAAAAACATAAGGTAATGACTATTCCAACTCTACCTCTTTATTTATAGAATGCTAAACTTTTTTTATATATAAAAAAGACCTCCTAGTTTTGAAATTGAGAATATTTATATAATTAAACTATTTAATTTTTTTAGTAATATTAACTAAAATGCATTAACATTTAAATAACTTCTTAATTAATTCCAATTAAGAGACTCTAATTTAACAGCTATTATTTTTATTTCATTCAATTTTAAAATAATATAAAAATTTAAATATTGTCGACGATATCTTTAAATACATATGAATATGAATGCCTATAAAAACATCACGCCTACCCAAAATAAACTAATATAATCTACTTAGTCAAATAAATATCTAAATCTCCTTGAAATTAGACCCGCTTGAATTAAAAATTATGACTTGTCTCATTTTTTAAGTCGGAAGAAAACAACCTATGACCTAAGACAATTACATATGTTATCTTATCGTAGGTGATAATATTCACTCCGAGGCCCCTCTAAAATTGTTTCATGTGATTTGGAAGGTAGGTAAATTATGAAAATTTCATCCAACATATAATAACTCTTTACATGGGTCAGATGACCCTCGATGCATTTTATTTTTACACATTTTCAATCTTAAAGTTATAAGTTTTTTTTTGTGGTCACCAATGTCACATGGAAAATACAAAATTTTATTATTTTCTCGCTTTGTTATAAAAACATCCCTATAATTTTTGTATGGGTCCTATATTATGAAATTATATATTTTTATTTATTATTTTTTTATTTAATATTGTTATATATAATTTTCATTTAATATATTTTTTTTATCCCCGCCTACAATCTCAATTTCGAGAAAAAAAATAGTTTTGAAATTTCACCAGGGTTGTTCAAATAAAAATCTTGAACCTCTTAAAAAACTTTGCATTGAAAATGCCCTAAGGATGTACCAGAGCACCACTTTTAGATTGAGTACTACCTATGACAATTAATTTTGATCGAACACTGTATATGCTGTTTTTCATTGAATGATTCAAGATCAAGGCAACATTTTCTGTATTAGACAATCAGGTCTTTGCAACCAGCAACCAGCTGGAAGATGAACAAGATCATCACTTATTGAATTGGTAAAAACCTAACTCGGCCAAAAGTCATCTACCTTCAGTTTTTTTTTTCAGAACAATCAACCTTTGTGTTTTAATTGGCCAACCCAATTCTCTATATCTGAGCTTCCCCTTTTGCTTTTGGGGATGGAAGGGGAGGGAGACATTAGTAACTGTTAAATGGCTTGTCACTGAGTGACCCCAAAGCCATGTTTTTGACTCAACCGGTCGGTTTTCCGCTCGAACCACTCGACGAGACTGAAGTAGGAGTTCTTTTTATGCGCCTTTCGAACCTGACCGGGATAACTATTCCAGTGAACAGGCCCGGGTTCAGAATCACTGACCCAAAGCTAAGTCCTCAATTTAAAGCATATTGGGGAAGGAAAAGGCTGCCTGTCTGCAAGAACATCCCAGGACATGAGATTCTTTGAGATTAGCAGTCTCAATGCCTGGTTCTAACAAACACAAGAGGCTAGCTACAAGACATGCAAGAATAATACTTGTGATTGCCTCTCTGCATGCCTCCCACAAACAATTCTTCGATGAAGAAGAGGCGTTGCAGAAACTAATGCGTTCCCAACTTGTTGGACCTTCTCCTGAGTCTTGCCACACCAGTTAATGCAGCCGCTTGACCAACATCATGCCGCCTCCATGTTAAAAAAATAATGTGCATCCCTCTGTCTGCATGCCAAGATCCAACTTACAGTATCCAATCAGGCTTTGATAATTCAGTTGGCTCATTTTGACTTTGCTAGTTTTTAAAATTACTGCATGAATCCGTCAGGAAACTGCTTCTCCTTTCCACCAAACCATTACACATTTTTCAGGCCATCTTCACACTGTCTTTTAAATTTTAATACAATGAACTTAATCGGGCCAGAGTTTTTTTATTAGACTTAATTACTTTGTACCGAATGATAAACCATAACTCGACGAGAAAAAACAAACACATATTTTAGAACTCGATAAGCTGTCAGATATGATCTAACGTGGCCGTGTGTACTAATATGATCGAGAATTAGGAAAAAGAAAAGGTCCAGGGCAAATAAAAGTCATCGAGCTTAATAATATTGCAATGGAAAAGTCAAAAAAATAGTGATGCGGAGAGTTCTATGTAATCGCCTACCAAGATCGTGTGAAAAATGGCTTGACACGAACAGAAAGTTGTATAGATAAAACCTGTTCATATTGGAGAAGGGGAAATGTGTAAACAAGTGCTAGTGTGTTGCATTCATGCTGCACTTAATTTAGGTGGCGTTTGGTTCTTTCTTAAAAATTAGAATGAAAATAGATATCATAATATTGTAGAATGAGAATGAATATGAGCTTGAGTATCATTCTTAAAAATAATGTTTAGTTAGTTAAATATTTTCAATCGAAATGAACCTAAATTTACTTTTTTACTCTTAGAGGAAAATAAGAGAAAAAATTATATAGGAGAGAAAGTTAAATGTGAGAGAAACATATGATGAGAGAGAAAGTGTGATGGGAATAAATGAAGAAAGGGAAATAATGATGAGAGAAAATGAAGAGAGAGAGCGTGATAGGAGAGATTGAAAAGAGAAAAAGTATGAGAATGATGAGGAAAAAATGAAAAGAGAGAAAGTGTGATTGAGAGAAGATAAGAGATTGAAGAGAGAGAAAATATGATGAGAAATGGTGATGAAAAAGAGTGTATGATGAGAAAAAATAAAGGGAGTGAAAGTGTGATAAGAGAAAATGAGGAGAGAGAGTATGATGGAAGTTGATAAAGAAAGAGAAAATGTGGAGAGAGAGTACAGTAAAAAAAGATTTAGGAGAGAGAAAGTATAATGAAAAAAATGATGAAAGAATAAAGAGAGAGAAAATGAGGAGAGAGGGTGTACGATAAGAGAGAATATTGAGAGAAAATGGTAAAAAATGTGGGATGAGAGCGAATGAGGAGAGAGAAAGTATGTTAAGAGAGAAAGTGTGATGATAGAATGAGGAGAGAAAGTATGATGAAAGAGAAAAATGAGAGAGAGAGAGTGAAATGAAAGAAAAATTGAACAAATATACTAAGGGTATTTTTGTCCAAAACTTAATTTTAATTCCTGATACGGTGCATAATAGTAGGGTCCAGCAGTCAGGAGTCAAGAAGATGTGGTAATCAGAAGTCAAGGAGACGTGACAGTTAAAAGTCAAGAAGACGTGACAGTCAGAAGTCAAGGGGGCGTGACAGTCAAAAGTCAAGGAGACATGGTAGTCAGAAGTCAAGGGGACATGACAGTCAGAAGTCAAGGAGACATAGCAGTCAGAAGTCAAAGGGGCGTGACAGTCAATACATGGAGGGGGACCACCCAGGGCTATCCAACGTACAAAGCCAGGGCGGGTCCGCAGGTCAGGAAACCAGGTCTGCGACAGGATGCGTGATCAGGGCGAAGCTCGCCTTGGCCTTATCGGTCGGATTTTCTCAAGCTAGCCTGCATAAACAGGTTTGTCATTCTTGGTCTAGTCTAAATCATAAAAGCCGGAAGAGAGGGACTCCGATCGCACCCATCCACCCATCCAGTATGTTGATCAACACTCAATAGACCGACCTGGGTTGCCTCGATCACACCCGGACAGGATAGTAGGCACTATGCGACAACAGGTCAGGGAATCGTAACCACCTGTCAGAGAATATCTGCTGCATGTCAAGGAATATTCCAGCGGTTGAGGTCATCTGCAAGGAGAACCTTCCTCCAGTCTATAGGAGAAGACCACGTGTCCCTCACCACTCGACAAGTCCTGACACCTGACACCCTCTGATAAGGGTCAGTCTCCAAAAGGTGCTCACTGTCATATAAAAAGAGTCATCTTCTCCCTTGCGTAGGTACGCTCACTCACACACTTGTCTTCTACTTTCCTTTTTCGTACACTGTTCATCTAGGGAAAAAGTGCCTAATTTGAGCGTCGGAGAGTCTGTTCCGAGAACTTTTTCCTTGGTTCTCGGCCTCTAACGTTACGTGTGCTTGTTTGAGTGTGCGCAGAGTTCTAGTATCGCCAGCTCAGGCCCAGCAGTCCTTGAGGGGCACATGGGGGTCCATTCGTTGAAACTCATGCGATCGCAGTATCATAGTCTCCTCCTCGTCAACACCCGCTATATCTTATCCGGCCTTCATCCGACTCAGATTTCGAACATGATTAATTTCCATTCCATCAAAACCTAAGAGAGAGGGTGAATTTTATCCATACTCAAATTTTTAAATTTTATTCTAAAATCTTAATTTCATTTTTATCAACCAAATATAAAAATTAGAAATGTATCTATTCCCTTATTTCCAAACTTCTAAATCGAAAATCAAACATCACCTTAATTTTGCCGTTCTTTAGTAGTTGACTTTATGTCATGTCAACTTTAAGCGTCTGCAATCTTTAGAGATGGATGATTTATTGATTAATGTAGAGAAAAAGTCTTCGGTGGCCATGTATAAAATCCCTGATAGCCATGCTCAATTCTCCTCATTCAATTCTAGTGCTGTTGGTTGTTGTTTGATGCCTGGGAAACAGAAACAGACAATTCACAGACCGTCATTTTTTTATTTGAAACCTTCACAAAACCCTGTTTTCCTCCTCTTCTTCCTTCCTTCCTTGTCTTTGGAAATTGGAACAAGATGTGCAAGGCTTCCCCGTGCAAATGCGACCACCACGATGATCCCACAGGCCTCCTAACTCATCCTTTTGTGGTCGTCGAGGTGCCGTCGCCGGGGGCGCATCCGGTCCTCCCGGCAAAGCCGCTTGGCTCGGAGAAAGGCTTAGCCTTCGTTGAGGTGAAGGCCATACTTGGCCTCTCGCTGCCGATGGTTTTGACCGGCCTCCTCCTGTATTGCCGTTCCATAGTCTCCATGCTCTTCCTCGGCCGGCTCGGTGACCTGGCGCTCGCCGGCGGCTCGCTGGCCATCGGCTTCGCCAACATCACAGGGTACTCTGTTCTTTCCGGACTCGCCATGGGCATGGAACCCATCTGTGGCCAGGCTTTCGGCGCCCGCCGCTACCACCTCCTCGGGCTCTCCCTCCACCGCACCGTCCTGCTTCTCCTTTCCTCCTCCCTCCCCATCGCGCTTCTCTGGTACTACATCCGCCCTCTCCTCCTCCTCCTCGGGCAGGACGCGGACCTCGCCGCGGTGGCCGCCTCTTACCTCCACGCCTCTCTCCCGGACCTGGTCCTCCAGTCATTCCTTCATCCTCTCCGCATCTACCTTCGCGCCCAATCCATCACTCTCCCGCTCACCGCGTGCGCGGGGCTTGCCGTCGCGCTCCACCTCCCGATTAACTACCTCTTGGTCTCCGTCCTCCGCCTCGGCATCGGCGGGGTCGCTTGGGCCTCCGTTTGGTTCAACTTCAACGTCGTCCTGTTCCTCATAGTCTATATCTACTTCTCTGGCGTCCACCGCGACACCGGCGGACTAAGCTTGGGAAAAGAATGCTTGAGGGACTGGCGGTCGCTCCTCGACTTGGCCCTCCCCAGCTGCATCTCCGTGTGCTTGGAGTGGTGGTGGTACGAGATCATGGTCATCCTCAGCGGTCTTCTTCTAAACCCGCAGGCCACCGTAGCGTCGATGGGAATTCTGATACAAACCACCTCGCTCATCTACATTTTCCCCTCCTCGCTCAGCTTCAGCGTGTCGACGCGCGTCGGCAACGAACTGGGCGCGAACCGACCCGACCACGCCCGTCGCGCCGCGGCGGTGGGGATCTGGTGCAGCGCCGCGCTCGGCCTCACCGCGTTCAGTTTCGCCACCGCAGTACGGAACGTATGGGCCAGGATGTTTACCGGCGACGCGGCCATCCTGGAGCTCACCGCGGCGGTGCTGCCGATCCTCGGCCTCTGCGAGTTCGGGAACTGCCCGCAGACGACCGGGTGCGGGGTGCTGAGGGGCAGCGCGAGGCCCAAGCTTGGGGCCAACATAAACCTAAGCTCCTTCTACGCCGTCGGCATGCCTGTGGCCGTCGGCCTCGCGCTTTGGACGCCACTCGATTTCAGGGGACTCTGGCTTGGGCTGCTCGCGGCGCAGGCCACCTGCGTCGCGCTGATGCTCGTCGTCGTCAATAGGACAGACTGGACCGCGCAGGCCGAGCGATCCCAGCATCTCACCGGAGCTTCCGCCGCCAAAGACGACGAGGCCGAGAACAAGACGGCGCCAAAAGCCGTCAACGACACGGAAGTGGATGAGACCAACTGCTTGTTGGTCACTGTAAAGATTAAGCAATGAATTATGATATTTTACTTTTATATATATAGATATAAATAATTTTGTTTTATTTTAAAAAAATGTTTGTAACAAAGAAAAATGGAGACTTTTTTTTTATTGCAATTTAATTCCCCCTTTGTTATATGTTATTCCTTCACAGACACCCACACAAACATAAACAAAGCTTCCGTACATTTTCAATTCGATGGCCTAAAAGGTCTTCAATGCAAGAGTAAGAATACATTTAAAATCCTAAATCTTAAATCCTAAAATTTGAATGAATTAGCTTTTGTTGTTTGCTCATGTGCTTGGTTGGTTTGAGACTCCTTGGAGTTGTTATTAATTAGGTTAGCCTCAAGTTCGCTACTATATTGACTTGACATTATTAATTAGGTTTAAGTTGGCCACTTGTTTGATCTCAAGGAAAGGGGCCAAGTTATCTTTAATGTGCTAAATTAATGTTATTCTTGCCATTAATTAAGTTGACAACTGTTGAGAGAAGTAACTCATCGCGACAAAAACAAAAACACATTAAAGAAGTGAGCAAAAAAGCCATCACGACAAATTGTTGCATAAAGTGCCGTGGCAAAAATATTTATCACGACAAATTATATTGTTGCATAATATATCAAATGCATAAAATTAAACGATAGTTACAATCTATAAGCATCCATAATATGTAAGAGGAAAATTCCTAAAACTTGAGATTGGAGGTTGAAAATGTCAATGTTAAAGAGAGAGTTGATGCTTAATGGAGAGGGATAATAACAAAATATTTTGATTGATTCCAATGCACTCTTGGCGTCGGTGACAACCACCTCTACTGAATAGATAAATAGCTAACAACATGACCAGCATAAGTATAATATTTGTTATTGCATTAGTGTTTCTTGGGAGCTGGAAGAGCTGGAGTTGAAGCCTCTTGACAAACGAGGCGAAGAGGCAAAGATCTAGAAGTGAAGGTTCTTGCCAGAGGAAACACGATTTCAAATGGCTTGTAATCTTTGATTTTGACTAGCTAGAACATGGATTCGATCAAGAAATAGGTATTTTAGGATCATCTGTAGATGATGATTCAATTGACTCTGGGAGTTAGTATTAGATTTGTTCACCTTTTAGCTAGTTGAATCGATTGAATATGAATTCAATTGATTGAAATCAGTTGAATTGAAACACTTTTCCCGCAAAAAGGAAAATTCTCTTTCTAATTGGGTTGGCTAAAATGAATTTCAATTGACTATTAGGGATTGAGTTGATTGGATTTTCAATTGAATTTGAAAATAATATGTTTTAAAGAATCTTATCCAGTTTATTGTTATCTTTTATTTTAGAGCTTAAGTTCTTTACCTCTAAGCTCATTTGACTGTTCTTATTTTTATTCCTAATTAACACAAATATTTTAAGTCGATCTTATATTTGCATATCCAAAATATGTTTGAACCTCAAATACACTCTTATTCACCCCTGACCCTCTCTAGCCGTAGCTCTAATATCGATATGATCAGAAGTACATGGGACTTTGAGATACGAAATGAGAAATTGGGTTAGCATGTAGCTTCTCTCATATCCATTCGAGAATCACTTAAGACTTGACGACACCTAGTAACTCGCACAGGATGAGAAATTGGTTGGACCTAAATTAAAGGGAAGATGACATTACAATTCATCTTGTATGAAATTTTATATTATTGTTCACACTTCATGCAATTTGCTCCTTCTAACTTTAATATATTATAATTAATCATGTTAATTAATAAATGCTATTAATTTTGCAGTATTCACATATTTCATACTTTGGAATCTTTCAATATGTTAATCTTCTCTTTGTACTTATCATTCATTTTTAATGTTTTTCATTTTATTTTAATATTACAATATTTCCAGATGAGCTTTTTATATCAGAGTCTAGAGATGGAACATTGCAACCAACTAAATCCATATAAACTTCACTTGTTCTTAGAACATTTCACATTTAAAACTCCATAAAGAAATATATATGACAGGTTCCTGAATTGAAGCAATGAGGATAAAAAATTTCTCTTCATCTCTTGCTTAATTATGATATTAACTAAAGCCTTAAACTGTGTTTGACTTTATAAAAATAAATTAAAACTTACAAAGTCAAATTGAAAAATATTGGTTGGTGATATGGTTCCCTCATCCCTGTGCATGCAGACACCTTTATCATATGTTGCTAGCTGCCTAATTAAGCTTGGATCAAGTCAATAAACTGCCTTTCGAGGTTTAATTAGTTCCCATGTAATTTTCACTTCAGCGTGAAACGATTAAAAAATGTGATCACAGACTGCATAGGAGCAAGGTGGCAATTAATGCTTTATGCATCAGCTAGTGTGATGTTCTATGTCACGTAAGTTTACTCCCCTATCCATACGCGTGCTGATATCCCAGGGCTGCTGCAAGTCAACCCTTGGACTTTCCATTCCTTGAGGAGTCAAAACGATTAGATAAGTTTAAAAAGTCAGCACTTGTAAAAATTAGTTAAGGAAATCTGCAGGCTCACACCACAATGCAGAGAACCGCCCAGCACATATATAGAATATCAACGTGCTCGGCGCGCCTCCTGAGTTTTGACTATATATAATTTATGATCGTTAAATTAATATTTGCTGACATTGTTTTTGTATTTTGTCTGTGGAAAAATTAAAGAAATTGTTTTTAATTAAGTGACATTGTGGGATATATATATCTATTCCTCTAAATCTTCTTCTTGGAACCCTTTGTTTAATTTGCTAATATAACTAGCTAGATTAGTGTATAATTAATATGTTATTGTAATTAATTAAGTGTTAGCAGCCCATTTGTGTTGGACTGTGTGAGCTAGTTGCGAGGTCAAAGGATGCATTACGATACACTAAGTTTGGCCCAGCATGACCCAATCTGACTTGTATGATATTTTAGGATACCTAAATAAGACAAGCCAATCAAAGTTTATTTAGAAATAAGTACTCGGATGGCAATATTGACATGTATATGAATGAGAACAAGTACATCAAATTAAGTTTTTTTTTTTGTTTTTTTTTGATAATTTACATATCCAGCTCTTTGAACAAGTTAATCTCGAGATAAGTAGTCCGATCCCATAGAAGTTTCCCGTAAATTCTTAGGAAAAATTGAGAAGTGCTCGCAGATGTTTATCCAAACGATCAACGTTCTTAGATTTGTTGTCTCATTCAAAGAAAATCTTATCACACGTCGTAGTTGAAATTCGAATATTAGATGTTTAATTAACAGTTTGGAAAACTTAACCGCTATACCATAATTCCAGAGGCTTGGAAAGCATCTTTTATAGACGTCCATGCATGGGAAAGTGCATTGAACGATCCACGAGTTCCATGTAATGCTGCTATGCTATTTCTATAAATTTATCATGTGGTGCTGCTACGCTAGCTAGCTACTTGAGAACCTTGGATAGCATGGTGAGAGTCGGCTATGTCTTCCCTTCTGCGTACTTGTGGCAATTTCTTCTACTCTTTATTAATCTTCCTCCATCTCTTTTCCCTTTTATCATCTTCTAGTGGAACTGAAGATGATAAATAATATCGATCCTGGACAAGCTAGAGATATTCCTGCAAAAAAGCACATGCATGATTACTCCTTCCCTCACTTTTATTTCTCCTTCCAGGGCTGATAGATAGTATTGATTACATGTCCTAGCTCTATGTTGTATCTATTTCTTTAGCTAAATTAATCCTTCGTTTATGAAGCACTCCCTTCAATAGGCTTCGTGAATTTGACTCGTATATTAATGCCTTAGCTTGTTATCTCTTAGATATTTTGTAGCATGTTGTCTTTTGCTATCTTCGCTAGGGTTGATATGATTCATCAATATAACCTATCATATCATATCCTTGAAGTAGGACTGTAAGCTGAGCATTCCCAGTTGGATTTATAGTGGTACTTGTGAGTTTGGAAGGATTTTGAGACAATACCGAAGGCTATCAAAGTGGAATTTTAATTGATTGTATCCATTTACATCTATACTAGTGTAATAAAGGAATGTCTTGTTCATGAACAATCAATTTAACACATGAATAACCATATTTAATGGAAAATAATTTTGATAATACCCATGAAAATTCATATTTATATTTATATATGAGAAACTATCAAGCTTCAGTGAATAACAACAATAAAAATAAATAATTCACATTAAGACTGAAAAAATAGACATCAGAACTAGCCAAGGTCAACACTCCTTGCATGGGAAAAAAAAGCACCGATGACCTTGCAGAGAAAGGATATGTCAATTTTACAAGCAAAACACAACTATGTGCCACAAGAGAAAGGGCAAATGAAGTACAATGCCACGTTGGGTCGTGAACTAATTCCTCTATCAATTCAAGAACAAGAGCAATGGCAGTAGAAACCAAGTGGAGTGGGGGAAAAAAAACTAGAAACTAGAAGAGAAAGGAGGACAAATACACCGGACCAGAATTACAGCTCAATCAGTCTATAAAGAGCAGTAGAACTTCAGCGCTCTATCCTGCTTCTTACTTGTTTTTTTTCATGATAGCTGATGTTCGGAACTCAGCATCTTCAGAAACAAAACTCCACCAAAGATATGCAAGAGGGATGCTGGTGGCATGCCAGAGTGCATGGGAATCAACATAACCTTTGTAAGGTGGAAAGTCATACAACAATGCAAGAAGAGTAGCCATAGCACCACCGACAACCACCACCCAGAGCTTGCAACGTGAAGGATGTCGAGTTACTCCTGCCCAGATTGCCCAAAGTAGAACCTGAGCAATGCCCATCACCAAGCACACCTTCGTATTAAGCCCTGCAATTTAGGACCAAAATCAAACGCACAGCTAATTTTCCTTTTTCTAACTTGTTTGTTCCACTATTACTGGTTCATGAGTTTGGGAACTAAATCGTGAAAATGAAAATAGAAAGCGTCTATGCATGTGGCAGCTCCTTTTAGGATTCTACATCACCATTGAGAGGAAATCTTTCTTAGAGCTCCACAGAGGAAATCTTTCTTAGATCTCTGACAAATCACTTTGACTGTTGTTCTAAAACAATCTAATGTAGTTGTTCCAAGGAAGCAGTTATTGTAAAATCATCATTTCTTTTCAAAAGGAGTTAATCAAGACTTTAAAAAAAAAAACTTATCTAAAGCAAACTTCCAATTTTTCAAGAAATGCTAGCCTACTAAATAGTCAGTTCAATCTTAATTTGTTTTCCTAGCACAGCACCTTATAAATAATACTTACAATTTAGTCAAATGCCAGTAAGCATATAATTAGTTCCTGACTACATTTATCAAATCCTATCTTGCAAACATCACCTTCTAAATTCAACTTCCCTCACAATAAACAAGTATATGGAATAAAATCTATGTAGGCTATTGACTAGTGAAATTTATCTGCAAAGCATCACCAACAAAGCAATCTAATAGTCTGGCTAATAGAGGTTAAACGATTTGTTAGATTTATTATCAAATTAGAAGTTTGGCCTACATCAGTTGTTTTTGAAAATTCAACGAGATAACTTAGAAAATCCAGAGGTGCAATTTCTAATTGATAATTAATGACTATTCAAGAAGTTTGCCAGCATATGAGCACTAACCATAATCTAATTCATAGAAGTTAAGATACAGGATGTGTGTCGTCAGAAAAGCCACCAAGGGGGCTGCAACCATTACCCTTGAAGCCTCAGTCTTCACATTAAAAGTTCTCAGTATAGCTAGAATGAGGGAGTACCCAAGTAGAGCCACAGATGATGAATAGTCGAACTTTTCTGTCAAATCAAAACTTCTGTAGAAAAAACCAAGATTGCAAAGTAAAAAAAAAATGTAAAATGGTGTCTTAGTCTTCTGGTTGATTCATGACAGAGAAGGAAAAGATATCACACATACTGTGTGTGAAATATAGCATCCCAAAACCAGGCATTCAGTGATAACAGCCCAAAAAAATGCCACAAGCAAGTGAATTCATAAAATGTCCTCCCACTCTCAGGCATAAGAGGTAGTTTATAAGATGATAAGAGAAAAAAAGATAACCACCCATTGAACTGAATGATGAGAGTTAATGCAGAGAGAATAGCTGAAACAGGCTCCTGAAATAAAAGAACATAAAAAAAAGTGTAAGGCAGCTACAAAAACAGTCAGTAGTTTACCAATTACTGAATGCATTCTATTTTGATGCATAGCATGAGACTGATTTAATGGAATGATTTACCTGAAGCACAGACCATCGCTTAAAAGGCCATTTACCATGATACTTAACAGGTCTGAGACCAAGTTCTTCCCTTTCTTTCTCCCGTTGCATCATACAAAAGTATTGACAGTCACTCCTACAATTCCATTGCTTCCACTGAACATATAAGGGTTCTTGCATGTACCATGGACCATCAGCAAGTACACCTTCAGCTGAAAACTGACAGTGTTGGATTGAGCTGACTCCAACAGTTCCTGTCTTTCCACATTGTTCTATACATACCCTGACATGAAGAAACATAAAGTTACAAACCAAACAGAGTTTCACTTTGAAGGCAGATCATCAGTATCTTAAATAAGAAAGTGATATAATAAACAACTTCTAAACTTTTTTACTCTTCCATCTAGTAATTTTGAGCTTTCATATCTGTCACTGTGCAAAAAAAGTCAAGAGATTTCAAAGCCTCTAGATAACAAAAAGGTACTGAAGTACTGACTGACCGAGGACATTATTGCTTTTTGAATTTCTATGGGGCATAAACAGTTAGCAAGTATGAGCAACTCCAACAACCCACATAGCATCAAAATTGCTATGATCTATAAGCTACACCAAAAATAAAGAGACAGGGAGAGGGGGAGGCCGGCGGCATGAGCATGAAGGACTTTTATATCCTGAAGAAGGAGGAGGGATGTTATTCTCCTACCATTCTAGTTTCTATATAAATTTACTTGGCTACCTTTGCAATCCCTAAAAAAAAAAATCTAGAAAACAGGTGCAATCAAAACAAACTACAAGTCAGTTTTTTTCCCATTGTTCTAGAAAAGATTCATCATTAATAAAAAATGAGAGTCTAGTGCATGAAGCTCTCACCAATGCAGGGTCACAGGGAAGGGTCTAATGTTTTATTTTTAATGAGAGCGAAAAAAAATCCCAGATAGCCAATTTGATTTTTTTTCCCCTTTAATTTATTATTTATTTTTGGAAATTAGAATTTTTGTAAATATTAAAGCGCCAATGTCGGGCATGACTCAAGAGTATTAAGGGAATAGATGATGAGTCCAACTATTGGAGATGAAGAATGGACAAAAAGGTTGGAACAACATAACAAAGTTTTAAATCTCTATGCGTTGCCAAATCAGTCCAAGCTAAACAAGTGCAATTTCTCGCTTTCAACCAAAACTTAGAAACCACATGAGCCAATCACTGAGCTGAACTCCACCCATTTATTTAAAGAAGACTTGTTTCAATTTTTTTTTTTAAAAAAATGTAAATTAGAACAAAATTAATTGAAATTTAAATGACATGAGACAAAAATTCAAGTATAGAAGTGCTAATCCTTTAGATAGGAGCCTGTATGAATAGCTTATAGATAACCCCTACTTATACCAAAATGAGTGATGAAATGGTAGTTGACACTATAGGTGTGTAACATCATCATAATAGAATGGCTCGTGCCAATGCATTGTAAACTGTTACATCAGATTGCCAACATCTCTTTGTCCTCATAAATGTTCCATAAATTATTACTGAAGTCAGGAAATAATATTTGAATTTTAAAATTTAAGTTATTTGGTAATTCATCTTTGTACTAGTCAATTAATGATGATTATGGTACTTTAATGATGATCAAATCTATAAAAGTGTCCCTGTATCTCATGGAAAAGTTAACTTCTGATTAATAAGAGTCTATTTCCTTTTTCTGCATGAGATTCTACTCGTACAGGTTCGCGTTTGTGTCAGTTCTACACTAATTACATTATATAAACTCCCAAAAATGGACGAAAAAAATGAATTAACCATCTACATGTGAAAAGATTTCTATGGGAGGAAATACTAATCAAGAGGTATTTATGTATAACAAGTGTTTAAACAACTTACATAGCTGAATAAAAAGTACTGAAGTACTTCAGAAATGGGAGAACAAGAAAGGTCAGTACTGAAACATGTCTATACATCAGGAGGCAATATGCACAATACAATACAAAGTCTTGTGCCAACTAATACATTCAGTTTAGCCCTATATCACTCGTCAAAAGGGTGTCCCAAAACTCGCCATGGTAAGACAAATGAGTTGAAATTTCAAGTGGCCAACCCAACTCTCCTATTTATTTACATGCCATATAGGAGAAAATGCAAACACTTTCATCCCATATGCATTGTATCCTATCTTAGCCTATCAGGCAATTTGAAGGGGGCGTATACATGAACCTTGTGTTAGCCTTTTCTACTTCTATAGTCAGTCATCAAGTTGTGTTTTCTCTTCAAGGGAGTACAACATGATATAGCACAATTTAACACAAACCATTTTTATTTTTTAATTGGGTTAATATTTAACAAAAATGATTATTAAATTAATTTTTAAAAGTTTTAGAAGTTTTGATTGGTTAATTAAATAACTATTAAGGTGCCTAGATGAGGTGCTTCAACGCCATAAAAGTCCAATCCTCTTCTCTATTCAATGTTAAAGGAAACAACTCTCATTTTTTTAAATCAAAATCTACTCCGTATTTTAATATTACTAGTCTCAAGATGTTGGAGGAGTTTTTTCATTCTTTTCTAGTTGTGCAAATGGGAGGAGCATTCCCTGTTGCATCTTGGGGCTTCAATCAAGCCTGTAGGATAGAGCATTAAGTTAAGACATGATTAAAAAAATGCATGCGGGCTTTGTTTAACAACTTGCTATATCATCTGGTACTAATACATAGAACCTTTGGAAGATTAATCATTCTTATAAAATGTTACTAATAACATCTACCATACAATATGGATTTAGATTTTAATCTAATATTAGTGTCTGGTACTACTACATAGAACCTTTGGCAGATTACTAAAAAATGCAGAAAACAAAGAAGCTTGTGTGACTCCAATCTTGTTCTTGCTATTAAAAAAAACAAATCAGAAAGAGCAGCCTATTTGAAGAAATATACTAAAATTAAACAAAATTATTTGAAAATTCAAATTCAGTATTGCAATAGTCCATTAGACACTTCTTCATCGTTTACAGCAAATACGTGAGCAAATGAGAGCCATCAACAGGTAGGGACATTGTTCCAGAATAGAACACCTGGGCAGAAACTTAACACCTTCTAAGTCCATGCACATTCTTGATTTCTTTACGGTAAATGGATGCCTCAGATTATTCATCTATGCTACCTAGGTCGCCTCTAAGATAGAAAGCAAGGTAGCAGTATGCCGAACATCAATAATAACGCATGAACAAAAATTACCTTCGTTAATGTGTTCAATATAGGGCACACTGTGGAATTCATTCAGTAAAGATTGGAGCAATGTATGGCCTAGCAACAAAGACTTATCTCCAGAATTATGTCTTCGAAATCCAATTTTAAAAATCTTTCTGAGTACCACCTTCACCTTTCAAGGCTACTAAACCAAATCTTTAGTTAATTGAAGATTCTTCGACAAGATTGGTAAATGGAAGGTACACGTCGTTCTAAATCATTAACGCAGCAACATCCAATCATCCAGTAAACATATAACAAAAAATAAACCGCAGTGGTCCAAACAAAATACGGAACTCCAATTTCTTTGAACAAAAAGAAAGTCGTTTAACAAAATCCCAGATACGGTTACAAATTAAATGATAACTTTGCAAACGGAGAGGCCAGATAGAGGGACCACAAAAGAAAAGTAGTTACCAAAGGAAGCAAGCCCACCTGTAGAGCGGATCGCCGTCGCCGTCGCTGGCATTAGCAGCGCTAGAGATGTACACGAACGAAAACAACACCAAAATCCAAGCGCGACCCATTATCGAAACGCTAATAGCAGATTCCACCGACTTCTATTCGACGAGCGAGATCGAGAACCATAACTAGGCGTCGTCGAAGCGCCTGGCGAATCAACAGATCCCGCTCCGGAGAACCGCCGCTCGAGCACGGAGTAGGGGAGGCGAAGGAGGAGGGAAGAAAACGAGCGGAACAGATTTGGGGCCTGGCGAATGCCCGTGCTCACCGTCTTTTATCACACCGTCTCTCCGCGTTTCCCGGAGTCCACCGGATGTCAATTGCTGGGCACGTCAATGGGTCCCGCTTGCTTTTCCTGGCTCTGAGGGATTGGTATAGAGTTGAGTGGACAGCAACTCGTAATCTTGTTAAAGCCCACGAGCGAACTCGTGGCCCTTTTTTAATCTCTGAGCCACTAGTAATAGGGGGAATAATTCTGTTACGTTGTCGTTAAGACCCAGATTTTACCGTCTCGTTTATTTGTTCATTTGGACTAGTTCCCCACGACCGGGATGCGTTAATACATTTGGTTCTATTTTGAGATTCTTGAATTCCGTTGTTATGCATTGAGTATTAGGGGGTGTATTCAATCAAGAGATTGAATGACTTTCATTGATTTTTTTTAATGATAGACTTTTATGGAGTTGATTGATTTTTATTGACTTGTATAGAATCTCGCGTAGTTGTGAAAAGAATTTTATGGAGTTCTATAGACTTTTTTTGCAAGACTTTTACAGATATTTATAAATCTTTTCATGGAAATTTGTGGATTTATGAGAAAGAAAAATTCGTTTCGTTATTGCCAATATGATAAACATCGCTCCACATTTGATTTGCTATTGTATCTCTCCATGCATTGACATTTGCTTGTTGTTCTTGAGTATCAGATAATTGATCAAAGCAATCGACACCATGAACTTGTTCTGGTACGGATGATGAAGCTTCATTATCTAGTTCAACTAGAAATTCATCAGAACGACACTCCTTGCGAAGAAAATTATACAATCCAGCACAAACCAAACTTTTTATAATAAAAATTTTATTTAAAAAAAGACCGTAAACTTTAAAAAAATAAAAAATAAATAAAAAACGGTAAACTAATAAAAAAATATAAACTAAAAAAAAAGGTAAACTAAAAAAATCGTAAACTTACAAAAAAAAAAAAAAAAATTGTAAAGAAAAAAACATAAACTTTAAAAAGAAACTTAAAAAAACAAGACGTAAAGTCAAAACTTAAAAAAAAACATAAATTTCAAAAAAAAAAACGTAAACTTTAAAAACAAAAAAATAGAGAAAAGCATAAAATTCAAAAAAAATAATAATAATAAAGTAAAAAAAACATGTATAATTAAGTTTTGTAACAGAGGATAACACACCCTTAAAATAATCTCTATAGTAGACCGTCGACGTGATCAAGGTGGTGAAGGAATAACATCGAGAACAGTGTTAAATTTGATCAAGGTGGTGAAGATTCTTTGTTGAATATGCGTAAAGTTGGACTGTATACTATTGTATTGGTAGGCTCTGGACGAGACTCAAAGAAATAATCAAAATCGAGGAGCGGAAAGAGAAAGGACTTATTCGTAAAAATTTAAAATGATTTGAAGTTTATAGAAATCTCAAGGGTGAGGAGAAGATTTTTTATTTTATATTTAAACTTGTACCAAGTATTTTGGAGAGCTCTCATTGGTTAAAATTTATATCCAAGGAATTCTAAAAGAATCCATGAAAATCTATTAAAATTTTGGATACCAAAAGATTTTCATAGAGTTTTTAAAAGTCGAGTTTGAATACCACATGATTTTTTAAAACTCTATAAAAATCCAATTTGGATACCATTAGATTTCTATAGAGTTTATAAAAATCTAGATTGAATACAACTAGACTTTTAAAATCCACAAAAATCATTCAAAGTAATTAAAAGTCCAACATTGAATACACCCCTCTTATTTTTGCAATATAGACCTTGCAAAAAAAATAAAAGAGAATACATAAAAATTTGCTTTTAAAATATCCTTAAAAGTAAGGATTTTTTTTTTAATTATCAAAATAATACTCCACGATTTAATTTTTAAAATACTTTTTTTTTTACATTCCTTTTAGAATTCTTTTGTCTAAAATAATATCATTTTAAAGCTACTTTATATAAAACAACACTACTTTTACCGTATGGATAAAAAGATAATTTTCTATTAATTTAATTTAACACATGATGTTTTGTGCTCCTAAATTCGTACCTCCTCCTAACAAATCATATTCATGGTTAAACAACACAATGGGACATGAAGAGATCTTATCATATCTTACTAGATTATGAATAAAATTTAACCTCGAATCTAACACGACCTCATTTAACATGTCCTAACAATAGTAAAACTCTATTTTATGCACCATACCATCATTTTCATCATGACAAAAAATAGTCTTGCTTATAATACGATAGAGGTAGCGGAAGGTCGTGCCCTATTTCCAGCACACTTTATGTCATGCCCATATTTTTTGACATGGCCATGTGGCATGTGGCAGGGTTGTGTGCTCTATTATAAAAAGGGGGGTTTTATCCCCTTTTAATGGATCTTGGATCGGGGGCTCTATCCCCTTCCAAGGGAGAGGGGTTTTCCCTCTTGGAAAAAGAGAAACTTTAAAACAATCATCTTCATTCATTCCAATGATTTGTCCACCTCCAGAGCAAAGATTTTGTTGTACCCAAAGGATGCTCACATATCTTCACAATGACATGATATTGTCCACTTTGGGCCTAGGCCCTCATGACTTTGCTCTTGGACTCTCCGCAAAGGGTCTCATGCCAATAGAGATATCCTACATCCTTTTAACCCCATGATCTTTCCCAAATCTTTCCAATGTGGGACTTTGATTGAATCCTAACAATCCTCCCCTCAAACGAAGGACCACAATTACTCTCATAATCTGGACCTCCCCGCGAGCATCCAGTCACCCTGACCTGCTCTAGGCCTCTCCGCGAGCATCCGTATCCGGTCACTCTTGGCCTACTCCGGGCCTCCCCGTGAGCATCCGGTCACCCTAACATACTCACCTCCCTACAAGTATATGGTCACCCTGACCTGCTCCAAGCCTCCCTACAAGCATTCAGTCACTCATGACCAGCTCCAGACCTACCCCTAACTTCATTCAAGGTCACCCCACATTGTATCTGGTCTGGACCATAGCTCTGATACCATTTGTTGTGCCCAAAGGATGCCTACATATCTCCACAATGACATGATATTATACACTTTGGGCCTAGGCCCTAATGACTTTGCTCTTAGGCTCTCCCCAAAAAACCTCATGCCAATGAAGATATCCTACATCTTTTTAACCCCATGATCTTTCCCAATCTTTCTAATGTGGGACTTTGATTGTGTTAGAGTGTATACTAAAAGCCTAGCTTTTGTATAAACATTTATTTAGAAATAAAGAATCACAATGGTCAAATACCTACATTTATTTGTCAAGTATAGTTGTTCAATTAATTTATATTGTACATAACATGGTGTGTGATGTCACACACAGAAGATCATGTCTACATATTTCCACAAAAGTATGATATTGTCCACTTTAGAGATATGAGGGCATCCTTTGGGCACAATAAATGGCATCAGAGGTATGGTCCATATTAGATATCATGTGGGGTGACCTTGAACGAAGTTGAGGGTAGACCCGGAGCTAATCATGAGTGACCGGATGCTCGTGGGGAGGCCCAGAGCAGGTCAGGGTGACCGGATGCAGATGTTCGCGGGGAGGTCCAAAGCATGTCAGAGTGACCGGATGCTTTTGGGGAGGTCCAGATCATGAAAGTAATTGTGATCCTTCGTTTGAGGGGAGGATTGTTGGGGTTCAATCAAAGTCCCACATTGGAAAGATTTGGTAAAGATCATGAGTTTTAAAGAATGTAAGATATCTCCATTGGCATGAGGTCTTTTGGGTAGAGCCCAAGAGCAAAGTCATGAGGGTCTAATCCCAAAGTGGATAATATCATGTCATTGTAGAGAATTGTGGGCATCCTTCGGTCACAACAGATTTCATCCAAGAAGACCTGCAACGCATTAATAAACATTTTCTTCTCTTTATCTTGTATATTTAGTTGTAGATTGCTACTTTCTTTGTCCTTTAATTATAATTCCTTTGCTACGGAGTAGACTTTCGAATTATAGGATGTAGAAGTAATTGTGATGTGATATTGATGTGTGAACTATGTATTTGGTCACTCTATTATTCAATGATATGTTCATTTCTTGTTCTTGTTCGAGTAAATGTGTGTGTGGTGAATGAGTTCATGTATGTGTTGTTTAATTGAATGGATATATAGGATTATCATTATGAGGGGAGTTGCTTTAGATTGTATGACTGACAGACCCTTAGTAATAGAGAATATCCCTTTAATCAAATTTCTAAAATATTACCTTAAAATAGGGACCAATTCTTTACAATTAGTATCGCCAATTCTTCTTCGTTTAAGATCATGAGCTCGACCCCTAATCCGAATCAACTTGGACCCTTTACTTTGAACAGGTGGTGTTCGCCTCCAATGTGGCAAGTTACCTCTGGCCCTTCCCTCATCCAGACTCGTGCTAGGATGATGTATCTATCTTTCTTTTCTTTGAGCTTTGATTCTTGATTTAGCGGACTAGGTACTACCAAGGAGAAATTGAAACAAAAATGCCTTGGATAAATTGAATTCAATTTTCTCCTCGCCAACTATTAAGGAGCTAGAGCTTGTGATTCTTCACATCTAACACAGCTCTGGCTGTGGCGAGGAAAGTCATTACCAAAATAATGGGAACCTTTGAGTCTTCCTCCATTTCTAGAACAACGAAATTTATAGGGACAATAAAGCTCATCACCTCCACTAGCACATCGCATAGCATGATCCCGTCACCATTGCATGACCACCTCATCTCTAATGTCGTCAGATCTCCTCCCTCTCCTTATTCACAGCCCTCTTCACCCTCACCCTCATGCGCCTCTTCAAGAGATTTAGATGGGGATACAAAGCGAATCTGATTAAATAATTTGGAGATTAAATAAAAATGTTTTCCGTTTGGTTTTGTGTTAAGATCAGGAGATAAGGTTTCAAAACTAATACTATATTAGAAAAATTTTCTAAAACTAATTAATAGGATAATAAACACCGGAAAGTTGTTAGGTTGATCATTAATACTTTTAAATTTCAGAAATACTACTACAAATTCATTGTTGTGAAAATAAATATATATTAGTATTAGTGTTTTGTGCAAAAATGAACATAATAATTCTTTATATTGAAATGAATCTTGTAATAATTGGTATGTTGGATTCTATTTTGTTGGTACATCACGTGGAACTTTTTTAGGTCTCGTTCCATTAATTTTACAAAACCTACCCCATTGTTTAATTATAGATGGATGAGACCATAATTAAGCATTTGCAATTTTAATTGGGTTAGTATAACTTTCTAAAATTTTAAACCATCTTGAACACATAAATTTAAAACATGGCATACACAACCACTATGAAAAAATAAACCTCTAATAATAGGTTGACAAACAAATTTTAGATCATCTATACAAGCGGTATTAGAACTAGCATTATCTAATAATATTGAAAATATTTTATGAGTTAAACCATATTCTTCTAAAATTAAACATAATAATTATGCGATATTATGAGCATTATGTGATTCATCAAAATCTATAAGCTAATAATCTTTTTGGAGTTCAAGAGTTGGCGATCTAATGGCAAGTCACACCCATATATGAATGTGTTTGCCAATGATCCTCAAATATCGGAACATAAAAAAATTATTATCTAATTTATTAAATTCATTAATTAAATTTTTTTCCTTGTTTTACTAATTTTTTGATTACTAAATGTAGTCCTAGGAATTTGGATTAAGAGATTCTTTACAAAATCTTCAAATGTGCATTTAGATCAAAATTAAAGAAAGATGTTCTGAAACAAATTTAGCTAATGATTCTCTTAATTTATTATCCGAATATAAAAATAAACCGGAATCAGTACCACCGCTAGTTGAAGAAAATCTTGATAATTGCGTTTGAGAGCAGTCGAGTCCATATTCGTCGGGTGCTTCGTTTCTACATGTCTTTCAACGACCCATGGCCACCGCCTTGGAATTGTAGAAGCGTTGCAGTGCTTACATTTTGCGCATTTCTCCGGGAAGAGTGACATTATCAAATGTTTAGTAAAATACAAGACTTTAGAGGAGGAAGTTCTCGAACCTTAGAAGTAATTGCAGTACTTCCTTGTGTTTGGTGTCGGATTCGGAAGATGCTCGATCTCATCATGGTAGATTGAATGTTGGGGTCCTCCTCCATGGATTCATTGTTGCTTTCCCTTAAGCTCGAGATGATGCACCTCCTGGCCTCCTTCCATTGTAATTGAAAGCTGTAAATGAAGAATTAAAAATGAGATTAAGAGTAGAAGATGTGTGTGAAAATGATGAAATGAGCTCTCTATTTATAGTTTTGATGGTAACGGACACTAAATCATAACCATTGATCAAAAACGGTCAATGCGAGCACTGTTGAAAAAATACCTAAAAACCCTCCACTACGACCATAGGTTGGCAAAGGCGGTTCATTATGAACAGCCGGTTAGCCGGATGCGGTTTACATCTAATGAGCGCCGGCGGCGACTTCTTGGGCCCTGCCTTCAGTCGACCGGCGAACGTGACGGGCAAACCGTTGACCGGTTCTGGCTGGTCAGTCGGGCGGACCGGGCGGTCAGTCTAGTCGCATGCCCTGGTGGAGATTACCTTACCTTTCTTAATATCAGTTTAGACATATAAAGAAAAGAGTTTAAATAGCTCCTTCTATCACACTATAATTTAGTTGTCATAAAATTATATATTACGATTATGTTTGACACCTGCGTGTTTCCTAGAGGCATGTGATGTGTGTATGTAATAATTTAGAATTATTGTCTTCTACTGTTCACATTTTGTGAAACATCTAAAGCACGCATCGCATCGGGTTCCCCAATAATGGTATCAGAGCCTGACCGTGTTTCGACGTAATCGTAAAATTATTTTATGAGTCGTAATTGGTCATATATTTAATTTTGGAAATTTTCTTATTTCATTCAAAAATTCTATTTTTAGAAAGTTTCCTAATTAGTTTGGAAATTTTAATTTTAAAAAGTTTCTCAAATAATTTAGAAAATTTCAATTTAAAAATATTCTATAAATAATTTAGAAATTTTCCATTTGGAAAGATTCTAAATTTATTAAGAAATTCTATCTTAAAAAGTTTCTTAATTTGTTAGGGAATTCTAATTTTAGAAAGTTTTTAAAATAATTTCAAAAAATTCTAAATTTGAAAGATTCTAAATTAAATTAAGAAATTCTAATTTTATATATATATTATAATTAGTTAGGAGATTTAAAATTAGAGAATCATTTCCTAATTAATTAAATTTTCTTATTGAGAATTATTTCTATGTAATTAAAATTTTAAAATTTATTTTTCAATTTAATTGAAGGAATCTTAATCAGATTCTTAATCATATATTATTTTTAAATAAAATTATGACAACTATGACATTATTTATGTAATATCATAGATGTATGCATTATATACATGCATGTGATGTGATATATCATTATTTATGTCATGCGTCTAATGTCATGTAGATAATATATTACTACATTTGCATGAAAAGTAGATAATGTAAGTATCCTGTGGTAGTTTTGATGTGGTGAACTAAGTTTAGTTAGGTCCTATTGTGTTTGATCCTTGTGTCTAAGTGTACAAGAGCTTAGGAACATAAGAAGTCGAGCGGAAAACATAGCTATAGCAAGAAGGATGACAAGAAAAGGGAGTCGACGAGCTCGGTGCATCTGAAGAATGAGGTGCTGCAGAAGAGTACACCGGTGGAAGAGAAGGACGTGCGTGACGTCCGAGGGATGAGAAGCCGGGGAGGAAGTCTACTCGAGGAAAAGGTCGGAGTTAGGTTCAGGTAAGCTCAACTCCAGGTAGCCAGAGCATCACCCAGGCAAGAAGAGATCAGCGTATGGGAGCTAATCTGCCTTGTGTCTTGTGGAAGACGCCTTCCATGATTTGGAAGGTACCTTCAATGAATAGTGCAAAGGCACCTTCCATCCCTTGAAGACGCCTTCCCTAGCCGTTAAGCCGAAGAAAAAGTTTTATCTTTGGCGATAAAACTTAACCGATTGAAGGCACCTTGAACCCTTTTAAAGGTGTCTTCTACCCTCAGATAAGATTTTCTAGGGACTAAAAAAGGCCCTTGGAGCTAGGAAATAAACATAAACTGAACGACAATTTCTGTATTAACTTTCCTAGTCATTTCTGAGCTGTCAACGTGTGTTAAAGGCTTCTCCACCTTCAATGAAAGAGAATTTTAATGAACTTTCATCTGCCTTGGATTAACAACCATCTAAATTGTAACCAAGTAAATCTTGGTATTTTACCTACTCTTTTAAGTTGTTATTTCTTTATGTCAATCATTTTTTGATTAATTAACTTGTGCTACTAATCTAAGTCAAAAGAAAAAGAAAGGGGTTGTTTTTATTTGACAAGTAATTCACCCTCTCTTACCGACCCCACTACACCAACAGATAATACCTAAATCCCTTATGTAAAATATTAAAGTTTACAACTTCCATTAATATTGTAATGCCCAAAAATTCTCAAAACTATTTTAGAAATATTTTATGATTTTTCTGGAATTTTAGGATATTTTTATGTAGTTTTTAGAATAGCGGAAGTAGCAAAAATAAATAGAAAACGAAAATAGCTTACGCGGGAATTGAACCCGAGACCTATTGGGTCCTATGACTTATGGTGAACCATGGTAACCAAGTGAACCCAGCAGGGCCGTGCTGAAAGGAAAGGGAAATAATTAAATTTATATTCAAGTTGGGCCGAGATTACCACTTAATATAAATAGGGAGGAATTAAGTGAAGAGTTATTTTCTTTTAACGTGACTTTTCTCCTCCTCACCCTAGTTTCCGCCGACCCCTCTCCCTTCCTCTTCTTCTCTCGGCGCCAACCACAAGCCAAGGCTAGGGTTCCGTCCCCTAGGCTAGGAGCACCTTCCGGCAACACAAAAGCACGAGGACGCTTCTCTCCGCGAGAAGAACGCATAGGCGCGAGAAGATCATCGAAAGGATTGTCTCCTCCGGAGATCTAGCGATTAGAACTGTAAGAAAATCTGAACAGGAGGTAAGAAACCCCTCACCTGCAGTATAAGTAGCTCTCGTGTGAATTTCATGTATTAGTTTAGTAATATGTAGACTACCGACACAGAGGATGTGAATTAGCGCATACCAAGTGTTCGATTTAAATTGTTTAGCACAGAAAAATGCAACCTAGGCATTTTAGTGGCTTAGATAAATGCAATAGAAGCATTTCATAGCTTATTGAGTCTTGCTCCAGTTTTTACAGGACTAGATGTCCAATGGGTGGGCTCCCACAGTCGCCTCTAAGTTTAGATAACCTAGTTCTAGGTTTAGACAACCTAGTAAAAGCAAGACGAGAACTTATTAGCTTATGTTCAGTATTTTACTTTCTCAGTGGAACTGTACTGGATTAGATATCCATTGGGTTGGGCTCCCACAGTCGTCCCTAGGTTCAGATAACCTAGTAACCCTACTAAATTCGGGACTTGCAAACCCGGGTCTAGTTAGGGATGCGCGCATAGCACGTACAGATGCCGGGCCCATCAGCAGCATGATTAGTATTTTCATCTATTATATATGTATTTTTAAACTCTCATAAAATAGTTGGGTGAAATCAGTATAGCTTTAGCATTTGCTAGAATTAGCTCAGTTCATGCTTCAGTTCAGCTCTTTATGATTATGTATGATAGCTCTATGTTCAGTTTTTATTACACATGCTTTAGATGATAGTATGCCATGACTAGCTTTGATTTCTATGTATGATAGCATGCCATGTTTTAGTCTAAATAGTACACATTTCAAATAGCATGTTTTAAAGGCATATTGCATCGAATGCATGTTTTTGTGAGGTAGATGGTTTCTTACTAAGCGAAAGCTTACAGATACTTTTTCCTTATACTGCAGATAGAGGTAAAGGAAAAATGGACTAGTGGAGGCTGGAGGACAATGCGATGAAGATGTGTGTGGATGGAACTTGGAACAAAGATCTTAGAGAATCGCAGTGAACCTTGTTTTGGACATTTATGAACTTAGCATTTCTTATTACGCTACTTTTACTCATTTAAGTGGTTGCATGCATGGAGTAATAGAAACTCTGCTTAGATTGTTAGTAAACCTATTTAGAATGCTAGTTGATTGTTATTAGAATGTCTTCTGGTCATTTTAGAACTTGTAATTGTTGGGACCGAAAAGTAGCTAGAGGGGGGGGGGGTGAATAGCTCGTCGCGTGCTCGTCGTTGGCGTTGCTCGTTTCTTTGATAGTATGCAGCGGAAATATAAGAAACAAAAGCATACAACGCTAACAAGGTTGGTTTACTTGGTATCCACCTCACAAGAGGTGACTAGTCCAAGGATCCACACCTACACACACACCCTCCACTAATAAAACTCTCCTTTATGGTAACTACCAAGGGCGGAGAAGCCCTACAAGACTCAATACAAGAAGAAAGGGAAAGGTAATGAAATACAAGCTTACAAGCTTACAATGAGAGCAAAAACCCTAACCCTAGTTTCTTCTTCTTGCTTTGATCCGCCTCTTGACTTGGAAGAACCTCCAAGAGCCTTCAAGAACTGGCGATCTCGAGCTTGAGAAGAGTTGTGGAGAAGGCTGGTGAAGATCCGAGATGAATCGGTGAAGAGCTCTGCAGCCATCGCACGCTCCGGCGCCAGCGGTCGGATCCGATCGATTCGAAAACTCCCATCGATCGGGAGGCTGGATCGATCACGGATCGATCGAGCGCCTCTCTCTGGGAAAATGCACGGATCGATCCACGGATCGATCCGGTAGCTATCAACGAACGGCGTCCCAATCGATCGGTGATCGATTGGGACCTCTGATCGATCCATCGATCGAGGCAGGTTGCGACGGAAAGGCTGGATCGATCCACCGATCGATCCGGCGATCGATCGAGGTTCTCTGAATCGATCCATCGATCGATCCGGCTCTAGTTTTGCCCAAAACCAAGTCTCAAGCCTCTCAAACCAACATTCGGTCAACCTTGACCTGTTGGTATATCATGCCTAGCATCTGGTCACTCCCTTGACCTGCCAAGACTCCCCACCAAGTATCCGGTCAATCCCTTTGACCCACTTGGACTTTTCTCTTTGTGCCAAGTATCCGGTCACTCCCTAAGACCTACTTGGACTTTTCTTCCTCGTGCCAAGTATCCGGTCAATCCCTTTGACCTACTTGGACTCTCACCAGATGTCTGGTCAACCTTGACCCATCTGGATTTCTCTTGCCTGGCTTCACTCACCAGGACTTTCCCAATTGCCTATCTTCACTCACTAGGTCTTTCACCTGGCTTCACTCACCAGGACTTTCCTCCTGCCTAGCTTCACTCACTAGGTCTTTCCTTCTGCCTAACTTCACTCACTAGGACTTCCCAGTCAAGTATCCGGTCATCCTTGACCTACTTGACTCTTCTTCAATCAACCTTGCATTGTTAAACATCGAAACCCAAACCAAGACTCAAGCTTGGTCAACCAGGTCAACCTTGACCTGAGGGATGTTGCACCAACAGTAATGTGATTGAGGCACGAAACAGTGTTGAAATCAGAGCTTAGCTGCAAAATCAGAAACCCCAATTGATCAGTGGATCGATTGGGGGTTCCCAATCGATCAGTGGATCGATTGGGGGTTCCCAATCGATCAGCTGATTGATTGGGCAATTTGTTCCGCGAACAGTAGGCTTCTGGATCGATCAGCCGATCGATCCAGCAATTTCTGTCGCGAACAAAGAGCTCCGGGATTGATCGCTGCATCGATCAGCCGATCGATCCAGAATATTGCCCCGAGCACAGTAGCGTGCTGGATCGATCACTGGATCGATCCAACCCAGGTCCCGCATACAGTAGCCGGCAAAATCGATCACTGGATCGATTCAACCATTCCAATCGATCTGTGGATCGATTGGGAGGCCTGAGATTTGCTGGGAAGCCTTTAGTTCAGCTCTTTGACCATCAGGGACGTAGGATATGCCATGTATACCTTAGATTACGTCCCTCGGTACCTACAGGACCAAGAATGATAGTAGCTTAACAAATTTTAAATAGTACAACCCGCAATTAGATTCAATGATGGTGGAGAATAGTTTAGCACAGCATAATGTGACGATCGACCTCACGGCTTAGTTAGTAGGAGGTGGGTCGTTACAAATATGGTAAGAACTAGAGTTTGATTTTTTATTTGAGTTGTTGAACTAACCAAGTTCAACCTAAAATTTAATATGTTTGAACCATTGAGATATGACATCATAATTAATGATTTGGTTTTAACTTAAAGTGTTGATTTGTTAGACCAACACCAAAGTCAACGTGGATAGAGGTGAAGTTGGGTGATATACATTTAATGTGTATTTGTTAATGTGTTAACAACCTGATGTTTATACAAATATTTAATTAGTTGATAGTATAATATGATAGTTATGTATAAGTGATACATAATTGGTATACTTCATATCTACCACTAGAGCTAAGAATAACTTGTTGCACTAACACCAAGGTTATTCTTATCTATAGTGGATAACCCACTTGGAGAAAACCTACAATCTCCTGAATTTAAAGTAAGGGGCCTTCTTGAATTCTATAAATGAATGAGACTCTAAAATTTATGTAAATTGTTTACAAATATATTGCAAAATCATCTCTCTCATATTTGCTCGATTGTGCATTTCTAAGTAAATAAATAACACATTACATCTTTAAACTTGCACTCATTGTTGGACACAAACAAACCGATCATGTCGAACTTCTTGGATTGCTTTCACAACTTGAGAATTATTCTCAAGACTAAGAAATAAGAACTAGTTCCAAAGGATTCATATTATCATTGTGGTAAGATGGGATATTGGAGAATAAATGATAAAATTTATCTTGGGTTCATGAAGAAGAGAGGTATCTGATGCCCTATCTCCTTCAAATATCTTCGAAATTGAATACTATTTCTTTAAATATTTGGTATTGGATATTAGGTACGTCTCACATATATGTAATGACATAAGTGATTTAAAGAATAGTAGATGAATAGATTATCAATTAATCTCTTACTCATGGCGTTATCGCCTTGGCCATATAAGTAAGAAATGTATGCCCAAATTACATAAGTATGGAATTCTGGAATCATTTGAATTAGATTCATTTGATACATGCACTTCATACTTAAAAGGCAAGATGACTTAGTTGCATTTTATAAGAGAATGTGAATAAAAGAATGATGTATTAACCCTCATCCATATCGATGTGTGTGGACCTATGTCAACCGATGCACAAGGAGCTTATAGCTACTTCATTACCTTCATTGAGATCATTCATGTTGGTGCGGGAAGCATCCGACGATCGAACTCAAATTTTGATAATGGCAAAGGAATCAAAGTTAAGCTTATTTGTGGTCTAACATGTCTGATGGAGATTGCAGGAAAGTCCTAAGTGTTCTTAGGCAAAAGTCCTAGCTGCGGTTAGGCAAGGTGAAAATCCTAAGGGGTGGTAATTTTAGGCCCTAGGGGGTGGTAACCCTAGGTGGAGGAAAACCCTAAGGGGCGGCAACCTTAAATCTTAGGGAGTGGTAACCCTAGGTGGTGAAAATCCTAAGGGGGGGTAACCTTAGGTCCTAGGGGGAGGTAACCCTAGGTGGAGAAAAATCCTAGGGGTGGTAACCCTAGGTCCTAGGGGGTGGTAACCCTAGGCAGAAAGTTTAGTCAGTCTGGAGGACCGAACTGACATCAGGTAATCTCTCCTGAGGGGAGTAGGTGAGGATGTGTTCCCCGCAGAGGGAATAGTAGGCGTCAGGTCGACCTAGGGTTTCTGGTCGGAAATCCGAAGTCAGACCCGGACAGTCCGATGATTGTCGATCACTTGATTTATCATGTTTATATCTATTCTAACTTTGTCTTGCAGAGTATGTTGTTGTTTTGAGACTAACGTGTCTTGCAGGTACAAAAGGAACAAGTTAAGTCTCAGTTGAACAATGTCCGAGGCATCTCCATGGAGCTTGGAGGCGCCTCAGGTGCAAAATAGAAGTTGGTTGCGAAGAGGAGCTAGAGGCGCCTCGGATGGAGCTGGAGGCGCCTTGGAGCAGGGCTTGGAGGCGTCTTGGACTGGCCATGGAGGCGCCTCAAGCATGATAAGCGACGAAGGTTTCTGCGCTGATCCACGCAGCTGACTCGGGAGGCTTGGAGGCGCCTTGGATGAGGTTTGAGGCACCTCCAGCAGTGTATAAAAGGGGTGTTCGAGCAGCAACTTAAGATAATCAATTCTAAAGTGACCTTCTCTCGTATGCTGTTAACAAGACGACCCAGAAGTCCTGTTGCAAGTACCCGACAACCCGAAGCTTCGTTTTCTTCATCTCTAATTGTCGGTATAAGTTTTCATTTCAGTACATTTAATTGTAAACACTTGTTGTACTCTTATCGATTTTATAGTTGTTGTTCATCGAAAAGCGATCAACGATCACGGGCCTTGGAGTATGAGTCGCCCTAGGCTCCGAACCAAGTAAACCCTTGGTGTCTTTGTGTGTGGTTGTTATTTCATTCCGTTGCTTACTCGTCGAGTTTTTCGAATCCGAAATGCGTGAAACCACGAGCGTTATTCACCCCCCCCTTCTAGTGCGATCTCAATCCAACAACTCATAATTTGGATATGTGTAATTATTGAAATACAAGTCTAAGGCATTTGAAAAGTTTAAAGAATTTAAACATGAAATAGAAAAAATATTTTGGTAAAGGTATTAAAATACTTTGATAGGATCAAGATGGTGAATACTTAAGTGTAGAGAGATAATGTGATATTGTCCAAATGAACTCCACCTTATATGCCACAATATAATGGTGTGTCTAAAAGGTAAAACCAAATTCTGTTAGATATGGTTAGGTTAATGATGAATCATGCTAGTCTTTCCAAAAATTTTTGGGGTTACGCACTAGAGACCATTGTTTACTTACTAAACAGAGTCTCAAGTAAGGTAGTCTTTACTGCTCCATTTGATAAATGAACGTTTAGGAAAATCTCATTTATTTTATTTGAAGATATGAGGTTATTGTTGGATCGAAAAGCGCTAGAGGGGGGAGGGGGGTGAATAACGCTCGTGACTTTCACTTTTCGTTTCAGAAATCTTAGAATAACGCAGCGAAAATTAAAACACAGAGACACAAGCAAACATAGAGATTTACTTGGTTCAGAGCCTGTGGCGACTCCTACTCCAAGGCCCACGCTCGTTGAACGTTTACTTTGGGTAACAACTATAATCGCGCAAAAGGTTACAAGAGATTATTACAAAATTGTACTGAAAAAGCTATACCGACGACAATGAATTGAAACTTCGCAGCTTCAGGTCATCGAAACTTGTCACCTTTACGGTGTGGCGTTTCTTTCCTTCCTAGTCTTGTTTAGTTTAGCTCTTGGTTATAGGTCAAGGTTTAAACTCTTGTCTTCCAGTTCTTGGGGTTCTATTCAACGTTTATTCCTAGTTCCATCAAGATTGTTGGTAGGATTCATGTTGCCTGGTATAAGAGTTTGTTCAAAGACAAGTGCTAAAGTGGCGCTTGGTTTATGGGTTTGGGAATGAGGGAATAGATTCATTCCCAAACCTTGTGTTTGGTTTATGGGAATGAAATCAAGATTTTAGAATGAAACCCAAAAACTTGGGTATGAACGAAACCCACCCCTCCCTTGGGTTTTAATGGAATAGGAATGTGAATTAAGTTTTAGACAAAAATACACTTAGTATATTTGTTCAATTTTTTTTAAATTTCACACTCTTTCCTTATTCTCTCTCATCATATTTTCTCTCTCCTTATTTTATCATCTCACCTTCTCTCTCAACATACTTTCTCTCTCCTCATTCTCTCTCATCACATATTCTCTACCATTTTCTCTCTATATTCTCTCCCATCCTACACTCTCTCTTCTTATTTTCTCTCTCTTCATTCTCTTCCATCACACTTTCTCTCCCATTACACATTTTCTCCTTATTTTTTCATCATACGTTTCTCTCATCGAACTTTCTCTCTCCTCAATCTATTTTAGCATACTCTCTCTCCTCAATTTCTTTCATCATACTTTCTCTTTCTTCATTTTCTCTCATCACACTCTCTCCCTTTATTTTCTTTAATCATACTTTCTCTCTCAGCACACTTTCTCTCTCATTATACTTTCTCTCTACCCAGTCTCTCATTTTCTCTCATCACACTTTCTCTCTCATCATACATTCTCTCTCCCCAGTCTCTTATTTCCTCTCATCACACTTTCTCTCTCTTCATTTTCACATCACTCTTTCTCTCTCCTCACTTTTCATTTTCTCTCATAATACTTTCTCTCTCTTCATTTTTTTCATCACTTTTTCTCTCTCAGCATACTTTCTCTCTCCTCAGTCTCTCATTTTCTCTCATCACACTTTCTCTCTCTTCATTTTTTCCCATCACTCGTTCTCTCTTCGTACTTTCTCTCTTCTCACTCTTTCATTTTCTCTCATAATACTTTCTCTCTCTTCATTTTTTCCCATCACTCTTTCTCTCTCATCACACTTTCTCTCTCATCATACTTTCTCTCTTCTCAATATCTCCTATCATGCACTCTCTCCTCATTTTCTCTCTTCGTTTTTTCACACTTTCTCTCTCATCATTTTCTCTCATCATATGTTTCTCTTACATTCAACTTTCTCTCCCATCTAATTTTTTCTCCTATTTTCCTGTAAGGGTAAAAAAGGAAATTTAGGTTAATTCCGATTGAAAATATTTAATTAAGTAAACATCATTTTTAAGAATGATACCTAAGCTCATACTCATTCCATAATACTATGATATCCATTCCCATTCTGATTCCTAGGAGAGAATCAAACACCCCCTAAGTCTATCTTTAATTACTGTTTTGCAAAAAAAAAAAAGCATGACTAAAAAAATCTATAAAAAAAAAATGTGTAGTGAAAAAAAGGAAAAGAAGTTGCTTGTGCAAGTCAAAGTTTCATAAAGTAACTTTAACAATTCATTTTTGTTTTCTCTTACTCTCAATCTTCTACTCTTTCATTTTTTCTTAAATTTTGCTATCGTAAACTTTGAATTGTTATGTGAGTTTGATTAAGTACTAAAGAGATATCATTGACTAGAGTCTAACCGTGAGCAAACGCGATTGAGTGCTTATGACTTATGAGGTTTCTTTCATCTTTCTAGAAATGTCCAACATCCAGGATGATGGTGCAGTCGAGGAGGTTAGACCACTTCCTAATCTTCAATTGCAAGCATTGATAAGAGAGATGTGACGTATGATGAGAACCGAATTAAAATCTATCCATGAGAGGCTATATTGAGTAGTAGAGGAGACGCTAGGAAGACATCCGCAAGACTGCAGTGCCACAACAAAGGCATCCTTAGGGTTTGATGCAGAAGAAGAAGACGAGGTGGAAGATTTTGGTGAGGGAAACTACAACCGGGGTATGTGAGATTGTGATGCTTCATGCATAAATTCCTCGACATTGTGTTCAAGAGAATTGATTTACATTGCTTTCATACTTAACTCTGCATTAAGTGATTTGGCATATTCAGTTACTTCAGCAAACTATTGTTTAGAAAACGCCAATTCCTCTTCAGTAGCTTTCAACTTGTCAATCAATTCTCTTGCGTCGTACTGCTTTTGATTGAATCTTGCTGCTTCTCTCTGGAGTTTCAACTCTGAATCCAATTCATTTAAGATTCATTTAACGAATTCAATTACAAATTCATTGTTGTAAGTTTCTCCACAGCCTTTATGTATGCAGGGCTGACCCTGACTTTTGGGGGTCCTTGAGCGAAAATAGAAAAGTGACCTCTATAAGAAAAAAAATTACTAATTTATAATTTGAATATAGCTTAATAGAAAAACTTAAAAATTAATATATTTCATTTAAAATATCGTAAACTCCATATAAAATTTATTTCTCAAGGTTCTTCAACAAGTACAACATCATACAAAATATGTTCCTTAAGTTTCTTCAAAAAGTGTAATACCTACAAATAAAAAAATAAGTATGAAATAATCATTGAAAAAATCTATATATTTTATCATTTTGAGAAGTAAAATCATCAATAAAGTCTTCAAAATTAAGTTTTTCCAACACCTCATTTTCGATACATTAAATTGTCAAGACATTTACATTCAAATCATTATCATCATTTTCTCTCAATTCTTCCTGTTCATTCGTTGCATGATTATGATCATCATTTTCTCTCAATTTTTCCCGCTTATTGATTGCATGATTATTTAATTCTTCTTGATTACTCGATTGTTGCTCATTTGTTACATGATCATTTAGTTATTCTTAACTTTCTTCTTGCAATTCATCAACTGAATTTTCAATTAAAGAGTTAGCTTTAAAAAATTTACGAAGAACCCCTTTATGAGTTTTAATAATTTGTTCCACTATTTTTCTTTTGTTTCTTTTCTAGCTCCAAGATTGATATTTTTTTTAAATATGCTTGTATTACAAATTTCAAGTGTAAAAATAAAACACACAAAACTATCAACAAAGCTAACAATAAAATAAACACAAACAGTGAAAATAATAGTCAAAGAACAATAAAGTTTAGTTTGTGCTTGAAGCAATCGATATAACTTATTCTATGATGATTAAAATTGAGATGATTTATTTAACTTATTCAAATATATAAGAAAAATTATAAAATATTGACTCCGATACAATATTAAAAATCAATATTGAATATTGATAATAAGAAAAAAAATATAAATAAGTATGTAATTTATGTTGTAAGTTTATATGTTGATAAATGATGATGTTGATGAAACTAAAATTAATAAAAAATTTTAATTTAATTAGAAGAGATTCAAAGGAGAAGAAAGAAGAAAATTAGCGTTCAAGATTCATACTTTACTCTTTAGAGTCTTATGACTTATGTAATCAAATTAACGAAGCAAGAATTATACAATAAATAAAATCTTGGAAAGAGAAAAAAAAGATAATTTACTTTTCTTCTTTATTTTCTTTGTTTAGATTTTGTTCTTAAATTTTAATAGAAAATATATATTTTTTGGTCTTTATTAAAACAATTCAACAATATATATATTTGGACTTTATTAAAATAATCCAATCAAATATATTTTTTAGGTTTTTATTAAAACAATCTAAGTATATATAATATATATTATATATGCGTATCAAATTTGAGGATCCCTAAAAATTAAGAGCCCTTGGCCGTCGCCCCTGATGACATGCCTCAAAGCCGACCCTATTCCACTTTGTCTTCAGCTTATTTTTTAGCTTCTCAAGTACTTCCTTCTCTCGATCACTCGATACATACTGCTATTTGTTCTTGAACACTTTTGCTTCGTCTCTTGAGTACTTGAGCTCTTTTTGCAAAATTTGAATTTGATTCTTAGATTCATGAAGTTATTTCTCCTGAGTCTTAGACAAGTTTTCAAAAAACCTTTTTCCTTCGGTAGCTGAATTCATAGCATCCTCTAATGCCATCTCTTTTTCATTTGTAGCTTGAAGCATAAATTCAATAGTCACTGATCGTGGTTAACATACTTCAAGTTGTGTGCTAAGCTCATAGACCTTTCTAGTATAGTATGTAGATTTAATTCAGCTTTACCGTCTCTCTCGTCTGCTTCTGCATTGCTGAGTAGTTGCCCAAGTTTCTGAGCACGATAATTTGGAAATTTCATTTTCGGAAGGGTATTTTAGTAAATAAGTGTTCATTGTAGGCGTTTTGCGTGTTTTAAGTGATATGGTGAGTTGCCGAGCAATTTTTACCCCTCCTCGACGCAATTATTTTCCTAATGGCCGATCAAGGCGATCCCCTCGCGGCGGGCGCAGGAGAGGAAACCCTAGAACGCCTCGTGGAAGCTTCCAGAACCCCCCAGGGCCGCGCTCGCCTCGCCTCCAGCGGAGCCCTTGGTGCGGCCCTCCACTGCCTCACCCACGACCCTGCGCCCGCCATCCTCCCTCTCCTCCGGCTCGTCCGCAATCTCTGCGCTGGGGACGCCACCAACCAGGACGCCTTCGTTGAGCTCGGTGGCCCCGATCAAATTGCATCCATTCTCCTGAGAGATCCGCCGGCGCCGGCCGACGTCGTGCGCGCCGCGCTTCAGGCGTTGGGGAACGCTGCAGCTGCCGGGGAGGCGCATCGGTCGGCCGTGTGGGCCAGGTTCTTTCCAACTTTGTTACTTCAGGTGGCTCGGTACCATGAGCCGGCTATCTGTGATCCTCTGTGCATGGTTTTGGACACGTGCTGTTCTTCCGGGGGAGGGCGTCAGAGGCTGGCAGAGCTTTGCAACACTGAGACCGGATTGCCAATTCTTTTGGAGGTCATAACCACAGCTCGTGCAGGTTGTTTTATGCCTTATCTTTTATACATTTGGATCTTCTAAAACCACATACACACAAAAGATGTTACTAATTGATTTGCCACTAAGAATGTGTTCGAGATTGAATTTACTTGGATGCATAATCTATATAGTTTTCACTATTGTAATTTTATTTAACAAACAACATATTTCAATTAGTTTCAATTTCTTGAATTTTTTAACACTGCATATAGTTGACGAAAGAACTTGCCTTTTTCTGTCTGGTTATTATTTTATTCACTCACTCCTAAGGTTGCATAAATGCTTTCAAGAAATTTGTTGTGTTTTTCTATGCATTTGGTTGTAAGAGAATTGTTTATATTGGCTTCCTTGCGAAGTTTGTTAATAACATGACATTTTCAATTCAATTTTAGATTTCTCATGTTTCTTAACACTGCGCTAGGTTTTTTTTTTTGCTGACTCACTTGCTTATTCTTTGGCTTATTAATCTCATGTACTCTCCAAAATTGCATTACTGCTCTTGGGCATTCATTGATTGTGTTTCTGCTTTCTACTGCAGTGGCATACAAGGGCGATTGGCTATATTGGCTCCTTTGCAAAGTTTGCATTGAAGAACCATACTTCCCGTGTGTGTTTATGGGATTAGACCTACTTGGTACTTTGGATAACTCGATAAAGTGTGGGTCTGTGCACTTTACTATAGATCAGACATTCCTTCTTGAAGTTTTGATAGAATACTTGAGAGATCGACCTAAGGATGTTTCCATAATTTCCAATCTTTTTGCACTTGAAGTTCTGGAAGTCCTCAAAAAAGCATCATCACTTGTTGAATTTACTTCTCTCGGAAATTCTGATCTTCCAACTGGTTGCTCTGCAGTTGATGTCCTAGGCTATTCACTTGTTATTTTGAGGCATATATGTGCTTGGGAGAATTCTGTTTCACATGCTGGAGACTCCTATGTTGATTCATTGTTATCTGCAGGCCTTCTACAACATCTTTTGTGTTTATTAGGTGAGCTTGAGCCACCAGCAATTATTAGAAAATCCATGAAGAACACTAGGGACCAGTCAGGACCATCAGCAGCCGCTAGAAAGGTCTGCCCTTATAGAGGATATCGGAGAGATCTAGTTTCTGTTATTGCCAATTGTCTACATGGCAGGAAAAAGGTTCAAGATGAGATCAGACAGCTTAAAGCTATTCCTTTGCTGTTGCAACAATGTGTTGTTGACGAGGACAATCCCTTGGTAAGAGAATGGGGATTGTGGGCTATAAGGAACTTGCTAGAAGGAAATTTGGAAAACCAGAATGAATTATCCGAGTTTCAGTTACAGCAGCCTGTGAACACACCTGAGATTGATGGTATTGGTCTGCGTGTGGTAATAGATGAGAAAACTGGACGTCCCAAACTGGTAAATGTTTGAGGTAGGCCATGATGGCAATTGTAGAATGTATCATTGCAGCAGGTTCTGCAAAACAATTTTGATCTATTTTTATGTGCATTGTATTTACCCATAAACTTTTTTTATAATTTTTTGCCCTTGTTGATTTTGTGTGATAATTAGGCTCTTGAAAACATGAAATCGCCGGGCATTTGGCCGTGGCATAGTTCAATTACATATATTACAGGGATTGTGAGATTACAATGTAAATAATATATACGGTAGAATGAATTACTTGCTTGCCTGACGTTGGGACTTTTGTTTGCAGTGATTTGTTCATGAGGTTGCATATGAAACTTAGAGAACGTCTTCCTGATTGGATGTTGCATTTTAATTTCCTGGTATATCTAATGCGGGTACAGCCGATTCCATCTAATAGGAAAAAGTTTGGTTATTATTGTTGGTGGTGGTATATCTAATGCGGGTGGGCAGATTCACTCTGTTGATCAGAAGGCATGTTAGTCAGCATAGAACATCACGTATTTTGGTTTTCTTATTAACAAGTCAATCTGGTGTGAAAAAACAATCCCATATGTTGATCAGAAGGCATGTTCTCATTGCATTTTATGATTTCATGTTATTCAAGTATTTACTATTCGTACCGATTAATTTTTTTTTTAATTTGTGTATCCATTTATCTACCATTGAAATACCAACTGTGCCCGTGAGAACAGTGCAACAATATTGTCTATCTTTAAAACCAATAAACTCGACGAATAAAATAAATAATAACAATGATAATAGGACTATACTCGGCAACTGAAGCCATATGCTGAAAATTCGTATGCCATTTTACAACAAATTATTATTCAACAAATTAACCATAAACGGTTCTTCTTCGCTGATGTTGGTATTGAACCCCAGGTTTCTTGGTCGATCTCATAAAATTGAAGGTGCAAATCTTGATCCAAACCTCAATCAATGGAGCATGTTGCCGTCTGTAGTTAATAATTCGTATTATCGATTTTGTATCTACACTCCCCCATCCTCCTCCCTCCCCAGCCGGCGGCAGCGCCGCTGCTCCCGGAACCCCCGGAGCACGCCATCGACGGCCACGTCGAAAGCGTCCTGCATGCCGTCCCCCAGCCCCTCCTCAGCCGCCGCATAGACCAGCCTCGGTATCATCTCCACCACCCTCTCCCTCATCCGGCGCGCTCGCTCCTCTCCTATCCCCTCCAACACCTCCCTCACCCGCGCCGCTCCGCTCCTCACTTCCCTCCGGTCGATGAACACCGACCACTCCCCCTCCGGCGGGAGGTACCACCCGTACTGCACATAGGCGCTGCGCCGCCAAAAGAGCACCGGCACGGCGCCCGCCAACATGCAGTCGAACATCGATCGCCGCGTGAAGCTGTCGCCGCGTGGCTGCAGGCAGAAGACGGAGTCTAGGAAGAGGCCCATGGTCTCGGCGCTGCGGTTGCCGCACCGGCCGCTCCCGCAGTCCACGTGGCGGCACTGCCCGCTTCCCGCGCGCGTGCACTCGCGCATAAGCAGACCCCGGAAGTCGTCCTTGATCGCAGCCCGCAACGCCCCCGCGAACCCGAACAGAGTCGACCGATTCCGGCTCAGCACGAACCGCTGCCACTCGCGGACGTCGCCGGCGGTCCGGGGGTGGAAGCGGGTGGGGTAGGGGATTCCGACGTCCTTGCTGTCCCACGGGTTGCGCTCGATGAGGAGTCGGGTGACGTTCTCCATCCCGGGCATGTAGAGGAAGCTGCCGCCCCAGTCGCCCTCCCTTGACCGCCGGAAGTCCCACGTGATCCGTCCCAGCACGATGAAGTGATCCCAGCCGCCAGATCGCTGCCACGGAAGTTGGTCCTTGATCCACCGGAGGAGGAGGGCACCGTCGTTGTCTCTGTCTTGCGAGCTGGAGCCGGGGGACCACAGGTGCTTGGCGATGGCGAGTCCGGCGTAGAAGGGGACGTAGAAGGCAGTCGCGACGGATGGATCGGTCGTGCGGCAGCGGTGACCGAGGATTCGGCGGTGGAAAATGACCTCGGCGGTGAATTGGTCGGTGGAGTACCACGACGGGAGCAAGGTGGACGGAACCACACCGGCGAGGTCGTCGGCGCGAGGGCCAAACCCGGAATTGGAAAGCGCGGCGCATCGGGAGTGCCATGGATTGAGGTGGTGGCATTCGGCGAGGATATCCGAATTAAACACAGGAGGAAGATCGTAGACGTAGATATATCCGGAGGAGGAGCACGAGCCGTAGCCGAAGCGGTGAAGGTTGGGTCGGGGGAGGCGGGGCGCAGGGAGTAACCGAGCGGAGAGGAGGAGGATGAGCTGCAGAGCCAGGAGGGATAGGACGAGGGCGGGACGGTTGCAGAAGGGGAAAGAGTACGCGGAAGGGAACTTGATGGGGTGCTGCGGGGAGGCGGAGGCGGAGTGCAGCGGAGTCGACTGAGGAGTTCCCTTTGGCGGGCTGTTAAGGAGTTGGTCGTGCGGCCGTGCAATCGGCGAGCCGGGAAACATTGGAACACACGTTAAGGCCCGGCAACCGGAAACGAAGAGGAGCGCGGTTTTAGCAAAACAGCGGTCGGGGTACGTGTTTGACGCTGCCGATAAAGTGGTGAGAAGGAGGAGACGTGCCTGTTTTCTAGCGCGGCCACGTGGAACACTTGGCCCAATCACATAGAGATTTCGTGAGCAGAGACATTTTTATTTTTATTTTTTTAGAATTTATTTTTAATAAATTGTTTGTTTTATTGCTATAAGCTTGATATGAGTGTGACAAAATGATTCCCCGGCCATGCCGTTGGGAAAAGAATAACTATGAATGATGGCAGCTATTGATGCAGCCAGACCCACTTTTGTGTTGATTAAGATATAAGATAATACAATAGAACATAGTTAATGAATCAACTACGCATTCCTGCACAAGGCTGTTTCTTTCGGTATATGAAACGAAAAGCTAGAAGCATCCAATTATGTAGATGTTACTACAAGGCAACGTATATGCTTCCAGTGCAGTGTTATTCTAAAAGAATGAAAGGCTCTGATAAGATGTCCATTGTGTGTGTGTATGTTCTTTGAGCTATGATGGCTTTAGAAGTATGTTTAAGTCTGCTCAAATAACATGGTCAAGGTGTGCCTGAACACCAATGATCAGTATTTCCTCAAATTCCCGTGTACAGTATTAACTGAACAAAAGTTTTAGAAAAATGTCTGATCAGAGCATTTTCTTCTTCCTTGGTTGTGTATTCAGATTTAGCAGATGGAAGGAACTCGCCAAATTAGGCTTGCACTGCATCATTTTGTTCTTCAGATACTTAAAGTGGCACACACACAATCTTTGTGTTTGGTTGGTGATGTGGTGATGAGGAATGACTCACTCTGCAAGAGTTAGTTGTCACGATAGAGATCAAAGTTAGGGTAGTTAACGTTCAGGTATCATATGGTCAAACGGATGATAATCATATTGGCCAGTCAGACGATCAGGCCTCCCGATCGGGAGGAGAAGATTCCGGTTTAACCCCACCTTTGACTCGGGGAGGTGTGTCAAACAGTCGACATTCAATGGGTTGTTATTGTATGCCAAAAGGAGGAGACGATATGTAAAATTCTGGTCGAGCAGCTATCTCGCTCGGCCCAGCAACAAGACTTAGCGCAGACACAGCGGAGTTCCGGCCGAGCGGACAAGGCACAGGGTGTTGGATGCCAAAAGGAAGAGTCAATATGTAGAATCCTGGCTGAGCAGCTACTCCGCTCGGCCTAGCAACATGACTCGACACAGACACAGCGGACTTTCGACCGAGTGGATGAGGCATAGGTGCAACGAAGTTCTGGTCGAGTGGCTAACCTGCTCGGCCTAGCAATGGACTCACTGTGTTATCTCTCAACATCCTTTTGGGAGTTAGTGTTGCTGACACCAGGCATAGTTGACAAGAAAATCGTACAACAGAACCTTCCACTGTACATCAGGGATATACTTAGCTTGTTAAAGTATTGTGTCAGGGACACTTTACTGACAAGTCTGTTCAGGGGAAACTTCGAGAAGCGTACTCGTCTGGGAAAGTGTGCACGCACATTACAGAAACTCTATATAAAAGAGAGTTCAAGTATCAATGGAGGTATGTGATATACACTGTTTGGGCTATAGTGTTCATTCTTGTTGCTCCGCTTTCTGCATCATCGTCGGTGACTGACTTGAGCGTCGGAGGGCTAACGTCGGGGACCCCTTCCCTAACTCAGCACTGATGTCATCTATTTTACAGGACGAAACGGAGTCTATGAATAATCAGCAAAATCTCTACATCTTAATTTTTTATCTCATCGATTTTCAGATAAGATCAGTTGGCAAGGAGAAAGAGGAGGCTCTGAATTTGTACTAGCACGACTTGGCTTGATATTCATCTTGCAACAAGGTTTTGTGCCCTGGAATGTTAGAAGTCTGAATGTAAAGAACATGACTTTTTTGTCCCATGCGAGAATACAGAAAGCAGAGCCATGGCCTTGAGTGGCACATTCTCAGCAGATCCTCCTCAGCTTTAAACTAGTGCGGCCGTCAATAATAAGCATTTATTAACTATTAAATGGCACATTAATTTCGATCCTCTAGGAAGCAGTGTGACAAGGGATGGTCCTGACTCCTATGAAGCTAATCCTTGAGCTACCTGTCCGTTCTAATGTCGCAGAATGAAAAATTGGGGCAGACCATCTTCCTTCCCCACCCTTGTTAACTGAAATGGACGATATTCTTCACAAATTTTCAAGAGTATATAGACTTCAAAGGAACCGGTGAATTATCTACATGTTCATGTTCTTGCAAAGGTGAAGCTAGAATCAAGTTAAGTCTTCCACTTTCATGCATGTTCTTTATCACTGGTTCAACTATCCAAATTTTCATAGTATTCTTCACATTTTATGTTCATGCAGTCGAATACATTACTGCAACACCTGTAAGTTATTAAGTAACGCATTGCTACAATAGGAAGAATGTAGAATCAAACCTTTTTTTATAAAGGCGGTTGAACGAAGATCAATTCAACATGAAATATTTCCATACATTCTCGGTACCAATTTTCTATACAATTCAATTTATTCACCACTAGTCAACAAGAAGAAAAATTTAATTCCCTCATCGAGCATTGTGGTCTCAACAAACAAAAAACAACAAGAGAGATCAAGTGAAAGGGAAGCTTCAAATGGAGAGAAAAGTGACATTGGGATAAATAAAATTGTAAATGAACTGAATGCGGAGCTTATTTATGTTTATTATCCAATACAGATAAAATCAATTAAATGAATAAATTTAATCAATTCGTTAAATTAAATAAATAAATTTGAACGCATATATGTAGGGCTGGAAAAAAATATCAAAATACCGAAAAAATACCGTATATATCGAAATTTTCGGTATACCGAAAAATTCGGTACGGCATCATACCGTACCGAATTTGTCGGTAACGATAACGGTAACGATTTAAAATATTTCGGTATACCGAAATACCGAGTAACTATAGATTAAATGATTAATTTAGATTCCCCTAAAGCCTATACCAAACCATAAACGGTCCCAAACCATGTTCTCCTTACGCCGTCGGTGCACACGTCGCGACTCGTGATTCTTTCCTTCCACAGTCGACCACCGCACGTAATCGCCGGAGAAGATGCACAACAACTTAGAAACTTCTTCTCCAGCCCTAATATTTTTTTCTCTTCATTGAATCTGAAGAAATCTAATCACCGAGCTCTGTTATGAGAGTTATGCTTGCGCAAGTTCTTGTCTGATTTTTCGGTGAATTTTAGCTTTTGTTTCTTTGGTGGATTTATGATATTTTTAATAGGGATTGAAGCCTATATGCTTCCCCTATTTTTCCAGCTAGTATTTAGTTATTTCTGGCAAGATTTCGACAAATCTCCGGCGAACCACCACCCTGGGACCACTAGCTACTGGTTTAATCTTCAATCTTGCATATTTGGGTCAGAAATTCTAACTCTTGTTCTTATATGATCACTGCCTTCATTACAAGAGAATTATTTTTTATATATTATATGTAATATATATATATAACTTCGGTATGACGGTATTTTACCGATACCGTACCGACATTTCGGTATACCGAAATGTCGGTACGGTATCGGTATCATTTCTTAGAATACTGATTTTTTCGGTACGGTATACGGTATTCGATTTTGGATACGGTATACCGTACCGATCCAGGCCTACATATATGTTTAGCTCGTTGTTCGTGAACAATATTTGTGAACAGCATTTGTGAACAATATTTGTGAACCACATTTATCAATAAAATTTTTTATTAACATGCAAAATAAATGGATAAAAAAATTTAAATGAACAAATAAGTTTATATTATCAAACTCAATAATCAACCAAATAAATTTAAAATGTAAAAGTTTCAAACAATCAAATAACTTTGAATTGAGAGCTCGATAACATCTAAACGAAACTTAAATCAAGGTCAAGCTCATAAAAAAGAAACCAAACAAAGCTTCAACAATCATTTTAATAGTTTAGTTCATTTTAGGTTCGACTTGGCTCGACTTTGCTACCTTATTAAATAACTTTTAACACCACAAAACTTGACTTGGCTTAACTTGTCTACCGCCCTAGGGATAAATGGCTTACATAGACACATCCTTAAAACCTATGGCTATACAAAAACCACTATGATCAAACAACCCAAAATGCATAATCAATGAAAGGGTAAAAGGGTTGGGATGCCTTGAAAATCAATTAAGTGTAGAAATGTGACATCATAAAAAGTGCATCCAAGATAGATGATATGGTATTTTATAAGTGGATCAGTAGTGAGGTGGAAGTTAAGTAAAGGTGAAGTGGTAGTCAAAATCAGGATGAGATGACAATCAGGATAAGAGTATAGGTTGATGGCGAAGTCGCTCTCACCAAGACTAAGCATCACACTCCTCAACGCTAAGGAGTTCAGTACGGAGTTGGTCGGCTTTATAGCCGGTCAGATTTAAGAGCCTCAGCACTCCATACCTCAGTATTAATATACACAGAATAAACCTGGTCATCTCCCACAACGATCGGGCTTACAAGACATAACTCCCTATCTCTCAGCATTAAGGTAGCTCTCAACATACGATCGGTCGATCTAAGAGCTGATCGGACTTAAGGGACTTAGTTCGCTATTTTTATTGTCAGTCTCCCATCATACATCCAGTTGGCTATTAGGTCGTCAGTCGGACTACCTCCAGTTGACAACATTATAAGGGAATCGCAACAACCTGTTAACGAATAATAGCTACTTATCAGAGAATATTTTGCTACTATAACATATATGTGCGATAGAACCTTCCTCAAAGGGTGGTTATACATCTTCCATCACCCGACATTCTGATAACATATTCTCTCAACTGCCTCATTGATGACAGAAGTTATAAAAAGTGATTCATATACCGGTAACGAAAGATTCCTTGGAAGATGACTGCACATCTTCTATCACCAAGCATATTTTGACACCAAATATTCTTTGTCACCTCATTATTACGGAGGTTATGAAAATTAGCATAAAAGAGGTTATCTCTGTTGGCTAGGAACAGAAAAACATCCTCACGCCTTACATTGTGCGCATGCATCTACTGTTTATTTTCTTCTCCACTTTTCGCTCGACCACTGTACTAATTTAAGCGTCAGATTGTCTGCGGACCCCTTGTCTGGTTCTCGCTCTAACGTTTTCTTTGCTCTCTTTGCAATGCGGTCAGAAAGGAATGTCCCGGAAGAGTGCTAGGTGTCATTTCTTTTCTATCCCAATGTCTTCTCCAAGTCAACAATAGAATCATCTGCTCAACACGTCATCTCCACCACTTTCAGACAGAATCAATAGGCATAGGAGACCATTCAAAATTTTGATCAAAATGAAAACCTCCACCTCTGAGTCTGAAATCTAAGGCCAACAATGGCAGTTGAGTTTGAGAAATCAGTGTCCACACACTTAGCAAATAAGTTAGAATTGATCCAATCATCAACATAGTTCAAGTTTTGAATCCCGTCATGGTTGTCCATTGCTATGCTTCTTCGAACGCAGTCAATGATATCGTTTACATATAGTTCATATATTCAACACATTACCTCACCTGTTTTATTTTGGAATCTTCTTCTTTCTGTATAGCTATCAAGTTGAGAGTTGATGCGTAGAACCATATTCTATAGCAGGTATGTTGAAGTGGCTCTAAAAACAATCTTCCACTCATAGCCTTACAATTCAGAATTGAGACGGCTAAAATACTGAACATGATCGAGCAAAGGAAAATATATCAACACTTCTACTTGTGAAATTTGTGTGACTGAGTTTCATCTTTGATATGCTGGCTAACTATATAATGTGCTTAAAAATTACACACAATGCAACTTAATGACTGTCAAATTTGCATGGCACATGCATTCCTCAAACCAACCATCTCATACTAGTTTGAAAACTTTGATATGTCTATATGATCAACAACAATCCAAAATACAAATTTTCAACATTTAAAAGAATATGTCAATCTTGATAAATTGAACAAATGAGCACATCAAGATAATCGATTGGAAGAAACGCGCAACTAAGTAACTGATGAAGCCCTGTACATAGCAACCTTCCACCTTGATGGGATCATTGATCTTGTCTGCAATCCATTGTTCGAGCGTTAAGTGATGTTTGTTGGTTGGTGTTGGTTGAATCATGAGCATCTACAAGCCCACTTGCAGCAAGTTTCAGTCGTTGAACTTCTGCAGTCAATGCCTCATTTAAAGCTGTAATGAAAAATAGAGTAGTTGAAGGAATAAATGCTTTGCTGAAGTCTTTTAGTATAAAGGTAACTTGAAAAGAAGGTTATGATGGATATTAGGCTTTATTATATGGCAAAAGTGTTTAACTCTTTCAGGAAGGTTATGATGGATATTAGGTTTTTGGTCAGACTTATCTATTAAACCTATTAGGTTCACTTGACCCAACTAGCTAACCCAACCCATTAGGTCCAACTAGGCCAATGTGATCATCAGTCCACTTGATTCTCCTAGTCTAATTAGCCAACTTAGACTCGAATTTGACTTGATTTGCCTACTTGGCTTCCCTTTCTTGACCAACTTGATCAATTTGTCCAAATCGACTAGCTTGACCACATTGCCAGCCATGGTGAGCTTATCAAGTTAATTAACTGGACTTGTTATTTAAAAGATAAAATAAATATTCGACCTGTCTTTTCCAATTGATTGTCCAGTTCCTCTCGCTTGACCATCATGTCCAAATTGGCGGGCCAATCAAGCACTTGAACAACGGAATAGATAAGGAATACATAATTTCTTAGAAATTGGGAATAACAATTCCGTGGAGAATTGCTATTTAACTTTATTTTTGCAACTAAACATGAGAATCTTTATTCCTCAAGAGTTCATTGGGAATAGATTTACTATTCCTATTAACTACTAATCCTAATTTGATCTTTTATCTATATTTTCCGTCAAACGCAAAGAGAAATAACCACAACAATAATGACAAAAAGCAATCTACAACTAGATTCGATTGAGTTGTCATCCTTATTGTATAAATTATCTATCTGCACCAAGAATAAAGTATTTCTAGTGATAAAATTTACCATCTCTAAGTTGTGCTTGTTGCTCCATCGCTTGAAGTCGGAACTTGAGCTCATTGTTCTGATTTACAAGTCCAGCTGAGTCTCTCTGCAGTGAAATAAATGAAACTCAATTAAAAATAATAATAATAGTAGTAGCAGCAGCAGTAGAGATGATTAGATGAACAACTCACTTGCAACAACGTGAACTGTGCTGACATAGCGGTGGTTTCTGTCTGCAACAGCTGCACTTTGTGTTCTAACTCTGCAATGTATCGCATTTTTCGCTCCTTGGATCGCGCAGCTGACTGTCGATTCGCTAGTATCCTTAAAACACAAATTTGAATTCATCATCATCATCGTCCGTGCAATTTTGATACGAAAAGGTTCGATTTTGATGTTCATGATCTAACCTTTTAACACGTTTGGGATCCGCCATTGCCAGCTCCACGAGTTTTTCGTTCTCCATGATTTTCTTCATCTCGGGCGGCGTAAATTGGCCGTTACCAAAATCCAAGCTGAAGGTGCTAGGCTCCGTGCCCATAGAATTGACCAGCTTAGCGCTCGATCTTGCTCGCGATCCGCGAGGCGGCTGCAGCTTTGCTGATTCCTCCTCCTCGAAGTTGAACTTCCTCATGAAGCTGTCCATCGAGAGACTCCTGCAATGCCGGGAAGCCGCCGTAACCAGAGCAGGGTCCCCGGCGGCGCCCCGCTGCGCCGCCCCCGACGAGTTGCTCTCCGCCTCGTTCTCTCTGCCGTCCGTGAGCATGTCGAAGCCATCCAAGTTCATGTAGGTGCTGAACAAATCTTCGCCGTCGAACCCGCGGTCCCACTGGACCTCCATCTTGACTCCGGCGCCGGGTGGCAGGGGCAGAGGAGGCAGAAAGGCGAAGGGCACGTCGCTCTGAGATCGCCGGTGGGCCACGCGAGGCGGAAGGTCGTTGTCGGCGGTGGCGACCTGGGCGATGTCGTGGTCGTCCATGGAGAGGGAGTCGGAGAGGGAGGTGGTGGGCGAGGAGTCGAAGGAGAAGCAGGCCGCAGGCTGGGAGCGGGAGCGGTAGTGGAAGGGTTCGCCGAGAGATCTAGGCGCGGCGGGGGGCTTCAAGTGCAACTGCGACGGCGGCGTTGGCAGCGGCAGCGGCAGCGGCGGGTGGTCGGGGAAGAGAGGACTCGAAGCCCCGTGTTGTTGTTGCTGCTGCAGCATCGTCATCCCACCTGCCGCCTCCTCCATGCTTTTTAGTTCGGCCTGTGGAATATCGGTTCGGCCGATGCTTTAGGCTGTTAAAAACCGAATGCAGCGGCTGGATAAGGGATTTAGTCGTTAATTAGCGAGGAGGCGCACGCATCCACTTGGAACATTGGAAGCTCGGAGACGCGAGCGGGCCACGGGCGAGGGAAGCACACCGTGTGGGCCCCCGGGCGGCATGTGGGCGTCTCCTTTATCCTTTCAACGTGCCCGCACTGCACTAGTCCAGATCCTACAAAAATCTATGCTCCGGGTTTAGATTTGTAGATCAGATTTAGATTCGGACCGGAGTGGAGGCCACATTGGCGGACGTGCCATCGCGTCCAAGACGGATAAAATCTGGTAAAACTTGTGCGGGTTAATCGGTTAATTTGGTGCCGGGGCAGCGGAGTCAAGGGAAGGTGGCTTGACCGCGGTGGAGGAAGCAGCGACGTGGTTGAGGCCACGAGGGTGGGCGGTGGGACGCGGGGCCGGGGGTTTCACGTGGAGCAGCAGCTTTTATTACGCTGTTTGGCCGCCGCAGATTGGTCCAGACGCAGGCGGACGTGTGTCCGCGTGCCTTGCCCTGCAACAGCAGACTCACTGGCTCCGGGATCAGTTGCAGTTGGGTCGGGTCTCCGAACGAGACACATACGATAGCGCATGTCGTTTGTTTTTTTTGGGACAAATTACTGAGTTTAAGTTTCCTATTATTCAAATCGAGTAAGTAATTTTGAAAATACGTAAATTACTGGTATTTAGTCTGTCCCTCCGCTCGTTTGCCCATTTAATTGTTTACTCTAGTGTATTAATAAAAACTAATTAAAAAGTTTTTTATAAAAAAAAATTATTATTTTCAATATGAGATATAAAATTAATATTTAAGAGCATGAATACAATAAGAATAATTAGATGAATATATATCACTCAATTTCATATTCTTTTCAATATTCGAGATTCATCAACCGATTTTGGTCGAAACTAATTGATAGACTCAAAGAACTCAGAATAACATAAAACAAAGTCTTATGCATTTTTTTTTAGTTCTCCTTATTATATCTCTACTCCCAAATATCATTTTCATACGTCATATTAAGAATATATATTTTTAAATATAAATTAATTTTTTGGAAGCAATACTAATACTTTTTGGTTACTTGGTTCGGAGCATGTGTCGACTCCTACTTCAAGGCTCGCCATCGTTGATCGCTTACAATGGACAATCACTATAAGCTCGAGAATCTTTACAAATAAGTAAATACAAATATTGAATTTAAAAGATTATACTGACAATACAAATGATGATGGAAGTAGTCATCAATTGTCGGAACAGCAGCTGAGCGTCGTTGAGTCGTTTCAGCATAGAGCGTAGCTTCGAAGATTGCTTGTAGAATTATTGTTCAAAGTAGCTGGTCGAGACCCCTTTTTATAGCAGCTTCAAGCCTGATCCAGATCCCCTAATCTTCGGGATCAAGCCTTTACTCGACCCGGATCGGTCGACCGAACCCGCTGAACTCGCCCGACCTTCCGTCCAAATGCAGCCTCTCTGGATAGTGCCTGCGTTCGGTCGACCGATCCCTTTGTTCGGTCGACCGATTCCTCTGTTCGGTCGACCGATTCCTCTGTTCGGTCGACCGATCAGTCGATGTTCTCTGTCTCATCTAATCCGATCAACTCTCTCGACTAGGTCTTGTCTATCTTCGGTTCGGTCAACCAATCCCTCCGGTCAACTCTTCACCGAGAGTTGGATTCTAATCTTTTGTGTACTGGGATTCGGTCGACCAATCAAGGCTGAGTTCAATCCTGCTGAACTATTAGTTTCCTGCAAAATAGAGTTAGGCAAATAGAGCAAATATTATATTAAACAATTAAGTTGACAGTCTTCGGACTGTCCGATTCTGACTTCAGATTTCCTCCGAAAATCCTAGGTCGAACCGACGCCTACTGTTCCCTTACTGGGGTACGCGTCCTGACCTACTCCTCTCATGAGAGATTACCTGTTGTCAAATCGGTCCTCCAGACCGACTGAACTTTTCACCTAGGATTACCATCCCCTAGGGTTTTCCTCAACGTAGGGTTACCATCCCCTAGGATTTAGGGTTACCATCCCCTAGGATTTAGGGTTACCATCCTCTAAGGTTTTTCACTTGCCTAACCGCAGCTAGGATTTTTCACCATGTAGGATTACCACCCCCTAGAACCTAGAGTTACCACCTCCTAGGATTTTCCACCTGCCTAGAATCCACTAGGACTTTTGCCTAAGACAACTTAGGACTATCCTACAAGCTCAATAAACTTTGTTAGATAATAAGACAACTTAACTTTGGACCCTTTGACATAATCAAAACACAAGTTCGATTGTCGGATGCTTCCCGCACCAACATATAGTGCATGTTTTCATTCCGAGTGTCCCCTCAGGACGGTCTAGTGGCTAGCACATGAGGTGTTGCCACCATGAGGTCTGGGGGTCAAATCTTTGCAAAGCCGAGGTAAATGTCTCCCTTATGTACTAGTTACTATTCCAAAGGCTAGTAGTCGCCCACGATTTACCTCCTCCGTGTTGGCCCTGAGGCGGGTTGGGCGGGCACTGAGGGCGAGCGTATTCGCCTTTTGTCACCATATTTTCATTTCGAGCTCTCTAAATCTATCAGTTAATTTCGGTCAAAATCGACCAGACTTCTGAGCTCTCTGAGTTCATCAACCGGTTTCAACCAGACTCGATTGATGAATCTAAAGAGTTCGGGATGATACGAAATCAAACATTTTATGTTCATTTAGTTCTCATGATTATAATTATACCTTCAAACATTTGATACATCATATCAAGAGCAATGGTTTTTTTTTTCATAAAAGATTTTTAATTTTTTTTAAAAAAATAAAAGTTTTTAATTAATTGTTACACCCTCGATTGTCATTTTATAACAATCGATTATTTTTTTTACTAGAGAAATATAATGAATCAATTGTTATATTGTAGCAATTGATTTGGCAAGTGAAAGCAAACGAGAGGCATAATCAGTAGTACACGATTTAAGTATTTCCAAAGTTATCTATGTAATTTGGGTAAATAAAAACTTAAACTATTGATTTGGTAATTTGTCGTTTGTTTTATTCGGATGTTCAAGCTTCCTGGCTAATCTCTAAGTTGGACAGCTTTAGTTTTAGTTTACTTTCAATTTAAGTTTTCTTTTCGAAAAATATCCTTGAGGTCCTCTAGATTTTAAAATGCGATTTAAAAGATGAATTATTTTATTTATTAGTGGGATGCTATAGACTCCACCTATTATCCAAATGGAGTTCATGGAATCGAGTAACTTCTGTCCAAGAGCAGACCAAGGGCACATGTCTAGAGGATCATAATGGCCTAAAACCATATATGACAATAAAAATATATAATTTGCTTAATATTTACATGGCAGATCATTCTATGCATGTTGAAAGCTTTAACTTTTGCAGGCAATTCTTGAACGATGATTCAAACTTTGAAAGGTTAAGTATATGATCAGTCAACTCTTAGGCAATACAATCCGTTTTAGAATACCTCGCAACAGTCTGATCACTTGGCTCATTAGACCCAGTTTACGTTGTTAGTGTTTCCTAGTGCCTAGTGTCTGCACATGTCCCATCCACAAGATGGTGACCGGAAGGTGACTTTGTCATTGAAGGTTTTCACTGAAATTGCTAATAGATCGATAAGGCAATTTGATATGGCCAAACCTCCTTATGTTAGATTGATCAACACGTTTAACCTACCTAAATCAACGAAGTCATCAAAACTAGCTGGCTCACCAAGATTGATAAACTCACCTAAATAGATTGCATTACTCCAGCTAACTCGTCTACTAACATGATTAACTCGGCCAAATCGACTAATTAACTCACTCAAACCCTTTGGCTTGCTTGATATGATTGAATCAGGTCAAGAGGTCTGACTAAATCATTTAGATCAGTTGTCCACTTCAATCACTTGATCTAATCAATATGTTTAAACTAAACTAATTTAATTGCTCAAGTTGATTGAATTGGTCATTCTTTTTGTCATATCCGACCATATCAGTCTTCCCAAATTGTTCAACTTGTTTTAACTAGTGAAGACCAGTGGACAAGATAAGTTTGTTAATAAAACTCAAGGCTTTGGTAAAATGACTTTTACTTGTTTTATCGAACGAATTCATTCTACTCCAAAACTGAATTAAATTAATCCAAATAATTAATACTTTTTATTAAAAAAATTGATTTTTTTTAAATAATCAAAATTTAAAATTCAGTTGGCCGCAGGTGGTCCAATTCTATAATTCTATAGAAAATTTTTACTGGTTAATAAAATAATCATGTCTGATATGATTCTATATAAAAAAAATTCATTTATCATCAGAATAAATCAAGAAATATATATGAATAATTTAAAAGTATAATATCTTTAATTCTAAGTCTTATTTAGATAGTAGTTAAGAATTAAACTATAATTATTTAGATCATCGTCCGGGACAACCGACCCTGTTAACAAAGCTCTTACGGTGGCATGATCACAAATTATTGAGGAGTTGAAAAGTAAGCAGCTTCCAGTCAATCAAAGGCCTGTCACATTAATTCCAGAGCTGTCTCTGCGTGAGCATGGCCTAATTTTCCAATGCATGCAGAGATTGCTAGCTACCGGCGGAGTTAATTAATGGATCTGCGCATGTGAAGAAGATTGCTAAAGCTCAATTTGCAAACATAAACCTTGTGGTCTTTAACGAATATATATATATATATATATATATATATATATATATATATATGAGCATCTAAACAAATATATTCGTGAGTTTATGAGTTAAATATTGTAAAATTTGAATTCGGCTCGATAATATTTTCGAACTCGACTCATTAACTTAATCAATAATTTTTTTTTAAAATCGAGACCCAAATAATTCACGGTTCAACTAGTTTACACCCTATATAGAAACTCTAAAAGCATACAAAGTATCAAGGGATTTAATTCCTTTGGATGACTACTCAATTGACAAATGAAGCTCCATTAAAAGCCAAGTCAAAATCTAAAGGAGACCAAAAAATAGAGACATTGCATTGGTGGGAAGGTAATAAGATGAATCTGTCATCCTAGTGATTTTGTATAGTCGATTTCACGACCATTTGAAGGTAAATTGTAAAATTATGATTGTTTAGTAAGAAGTTTTTTTTCCCTCAACTTTTATCAAAATTTAAATCCTTATTCTATAACAAAATAATAATAATTCTATTCCATACTAATCAACTTAATCTATCGTAGGATATTGTATTGGGGACACAGGATGAAAAAGGACAGAAGAGTCGTTCTTCGCTGTCATCAGCATTATCATTATCCCCATACATTCCGCAAACGTAGTAAAAAGGATAATAAAGAAAAATTTTAAATATAAGTACATGCATATAAGATCAAAAGGTAATCATAGGTCAGAGAGAGAAAAAGAAAAAAATGCCACATCCTTCAATTACTATAAACATTTTGAAAATGATCATTAACATAAATCAAAGAAGAAAATTTGTCAGGGGCAATAAAAGTACAATGTCTATAGAAATCTGCTGGTGTTGAAGTCTATGGATTTGCCATCGAGCCAAGTACTGTTGAAGGAAGTTATAGTCGAATTAAATATTTATGAATAGGTTGGATATTTAATTTGATAAGAATTTATTTTTTAATATACATAAAATTAATTAAATAAGGAGATGTTTGGTTAAATGATGGGAATGGCTATGAGTATGAGTTTGATAGTAGGGTGGAATGAGAATAGGAATTAAAATAAAACTCATCAAGTTATATGAGTTTGGTTGATTCCCATAAATCTAGTAATCATTCCCAAAATGTCATTCCCAAACCCACAATTCAAACACTATCTTTTACTATCATTCCATTCCTTCATTCTCAAACTCATCAACCAAACATCCCCTAAATATATTTGATAATTTGTTAAACTAAATAACTGAATTTGAACATATATATTTAGTTCGTTAATATTTATGAGTAATGTTCAACCATTAACGTTCACAAATAATATTCATTAATAAAATTTTTATTAATATGATAAATAAATAAATAAATTTTAAAAATGAATAAATATATTTGAATTATCAAACTCAATAATCAATCGAACAAATAGAAGTTTTAAATAATCAAATAAATTTGAATTGAAAGTTATAACATCTAAATGAATCAAGATCAAATCAAACTTGAACCAAAGTTCAGTCTCATAAAAAATAAATTAAACCAAACTTGAACAATGATTTCAATGATTTAATTTATTTTTGACTTAGTTCGACTTGACTCGATTAACTTATCAAATAAATTTGAATACTATAAAATTTAACACGGCTTGGCTTGACTTGTTTATCGTCCTACTCTAACCTGACTCACTTTGGTCTACTCTTGGATGTTTAAAACATTAAAGTGTATTGAACGATAGATAGAGAATAGAAATAAGCAAAAGAAAATCTCTAAATAGAAATTCATATATCATATGACCTATTGATACACCTGGGTAATTATGCCTCTAGCTAGATTCAAAGAGGCCTATATAGATCATGGTAATATACTTTGAAAAATTAGGAATAGTTTATTCATTTCAGTCATTAATCTCATTAATCACAATCACTTCCGTTAATATTAATCACTTGATCATTCCTAGTTGTTATCTTCATACGCCGAACATGAGCTATCTCTATTGGCGGACAATAATTGGGTGGTCATCTAGAATTTAGAATACTAAAGGTATCTCCTCAACATTTTTGAGAGATTTATTAAATTTAAAAAAAGTTGAATAAAAAATTCTAATTATTATGAAGGTGCTAATTTAAGAACAGATTTTAAACTTTTTTTTTAATTAGTAATGTAAGTGAGACTATTTGAAATAAAAATATATAATTTAATAATATACCACCTATAAAGAAATTATAAAGAAATTTTTTATAGAATAATAAATTTTTGTACTTTTACATATAACATTTTCGTTAAAAAGTTTTGACCTTGAAGATACCCTAATAGTATGGAACTCATGTATATAAAGAGGGGAGAACTTGATGAGCAATATAGAGTTTGAAAAGATAACTAAGTCAAATTTGTATATAAATGTATATGGACCGACTATCTTGGGAGACTAATCTTTTAGCGGGCCTCGGCCGGTTTGGTCCGATTTATTTTATTACGATTCAGTTTTTTTTTTTAATTTCAGTTTTAAAATTTTTTATCTAAAGTTAAACTATTTTATTATAGTTTGATCTAATTTTTAGTGTATTACGGTTTAATTTGTATGGTCGATGATATACGATTTATATAATGAATTAAATTAATTTTATGCGAATGTAGATATTAGTTTTGAGATAAAGAAAAAAGTATTAATTTATTAAAATAATTATGAATTTAAAGTCATATTAAAATTTTGTTATGGGCAACAATAAATTAATAATTAAATATATAAATATATAATTTAATTGTGCTATTATATTACAAATAATTAAAGGCCCAATCCACTTGTATGACAAAATATCGATAAAAATCATATTTTAAGTGTAATATGATCGGTTCGGTTTACTCGATTTTTTGGGGAGCTAAAATCGTAAACCGAACTGAATAATCGAATTTAAAAAAAAACTTAAATTGAAACCGGTCAAAACACCGAAAAAATCAAACAAAAAAAGTTGAAAGTTTTCGATTCAGTAAGTTTTTCCGGTTTTAACAAAATTATGTCCACCCTTACCATTTAGGTTGGGATCTTAAAAAATATGATGTCATTAGGGAGAAGTCGAGTAGGGTATCGACTTGGAGTGAGATTATTATTGAGGGAATTATGGTACATCATTATTATCGTGTGGAGTTGCTAGGGCGATATATTCCATTTTTTTTTTTACAATCATGGTCTTATCAAGAGCCACAATTTAGAAGACATAGTTACTGTTTGTGCATTCGAGTTTGAATTTCGATATTTGATTAATATGTTAGTAAGATATCAGATAGGTCAAAATTGACCAAATACTTAAAGATGTCATAAGTCCAACAAAGAATTGACACGAGAAATCAAGGAGGTTAAGATTGATCAAATACTTGACGATATTGGTATAAATACCTCGGGATAGTTTTGATGTGATTAACTAAGTTAAGTTAGATCTTGTGTATTTGATATCTTGTGTTTGAGTGTACAGGGACTTAGAAATATAAAAAGTCAATTGGAAGATGCAGCGAGAGAGAAGGATGGAACGGGAAACAAGTCGCCGAACTTGGTGGATCAGATGAACGAGGTGTCGTATAAGAGTACACCGGTAGAGTAAGAAGGATGTGCGTATAGTGTCTAAGGGATGAAAAGTCGGGAAGGAAGCTTGCTCGAGTAGAAGGTCGGAGTTGGGTTTGGGAGAGCCGAACTCTGGATGACCAGAGCATCCCCCAAGTGAACGTGAGGAAAAGAATGGTCAATGCTGAGATGACAATTCAAATGAACAGCGCTGGAGGCGCCTCAGATGTCCAACAGAGCAGCTGCCGCAGAAGAGACTTGAAGCTCCTCAATTGACTAGAGGCGCCTCAGATGAAAAATAGTCGAGGCACCTCGGATCAATACGAGGCGCCTCCGATACTCAAAACTATTGTGACGCGGATAAGAAGCAAGAAACCATGTCAGCAACAGCCGAACCACCACCGGTGAACCTAGGCGCCTCTAATGCCGCCAGGTCAGTTTTTTGATCGTTGTGTGGATAAAATTTTATACACTTGGAAGCACCTCCAACTGTTCGAGGTGCCCCAAACTGCCACATCAGGAAATTAGTTACTTTAATTGTCGAGCTATAAATAGAGCCTTAGAGCCAGTTATAAAACACACACATGTTCTTAACTTCAATATTCATTTCTTGTACGCTCAACTACTATAAGGGCCTACTCCATCTGATCGAAAAGTTATTTTTAGTAAGTTTTTTACTGTCTTATATTAACAACTACATAAATTGTAACTAAGTAAATTCTGTCTCTTACTCTATTTTTATGCTCATATTTTATTTGATTTAATTTGTGTCCTTGCTAAAGTTAGAAAATAAGAGAAATTAAATTTTATTATAGGTCATCTATTCATACCCCACTCTTAGCCAATCCAACTGATCCAATAAGTGATATCAGAGTCCAACCATTTCAGAAGGATTAACCCCCAACTAAAGCAACAAGAAGATGGTTGAATTAAGCATCTAGCCATCAAAGTTCAAGAGCAAATTCACAATATAGAAAAAAGGAAATGAAGGTATTCTTTAAAAATAATTTTAATATTATGCTTCATATAAAACTTGGTTTGAAGTATCAAGGAACAAGGATGATGAAGAAATGAAGGAGCATCTCTGGAACAAAAAATAGTATACCAGCTTTATGACAAACGGTAAAACAGAGTTCCACCTTCTGAGTGTACTACCATCGTAAAAAGTCAACCGAATCGGTAGCTACAACTCCGCCAAGGATCTCTGGAAGAAATTCCTAGAATTACATGAAAGCACCTTTGAAGCAAACTAGCCAAAAGAGATCTACTCAAAAACCAATTCAGTTTGAAAAGGGAGAAACCGTTGCTCAACTGTACGCTAAACTCAAGGAGCTTATCACTAAACTCATCAACCTCGGAGAAACAGTAACAAATTGACACTCACTAAGATATACACTTTGTTGGATTGATACGCATGTGAGAGAGGGGCGAATCACGTGGTTTTCAAAAAAACTTTCTTTCTGGTTTTCAAATCAATGTTTGAATGCAGTGGAAAAACAATTAAGCGAAATAGAAATAGACACAGTCGATTTATTTAGTTCGGAGCCTTCGGCGACTCCTACTCCAAGACCCAAGTCCTATGAACCTATCGATGGGTAATCCACTAAAAATCTTTTTTGGTACCTCCAGAAAAGAAAATCAAGTACAAGAAAGTTGAGCAAGTGCAACACACTGCACTTGTCCTTTTGCAGTAATTTAATTACAAAAAAATACCGACACTAAAAGATCGGAGTGGCAGCGCTTGTGTAGATGTTAGTCTGTCGGCCGCGATCGGAAGTCCTCGGATTAGTCGTCGGGTGTAGCAGCTTCTAGCAGAGTCACAGCAGGAGCTCGGGACAGTAGGAACCTTAATCGGATGCATATAAGCTTGTATGTGAGTTGTTTCCTGAAGGCTTCTCGAGACTACCTTATATAAGGCATGGAAGGCGCCTTCCATAGCCATGGAAGGCGCCTCCAATGAGACAAGTTAGATCCCAAGCAACCTGATGCTTATTGATAACCATGATTTTGCTATATTATTTTGAATCACAATGCATATTTTTAGTGATCCTTTTCATAGATTAAATCCACATTTACATCATAATTTATAATTGTATGTGATTTTGGACTTTATTACAAATTAGCTATTTATCATGTTATTTGATGCTAATATTTTATTATTATTTTGTAGGCATCAAAAGGGTCATAGACCCGATCAGATCGGGCCGCACTCGGGCTCAAATCTAGGGCTAAACGAAGCGATCAAGCCTTGGATTGATTTGAGTCATCCATTGAAGATTGGAAAGATCTGGGCCATCCGTCAAGCATCTGGTCCATCCGTCCTAATGAGGAGCAGATCTGGACCGTAGATGAAGATCAACACTGTTGGATCGGATTTTAGGCTATTTTACACCGTTGATCAAGCTTCGATGATTCTGAGCCGTTGGATCAGATTTGAGGGAGTTTAAAACCCGCGTGAGAAGCTACAGTGAAGTTGGTCTCGGGTCGCGATTTTTGCTACAGTACTGTCTTCTTCTCCGCCGCGACGCCGAGCTTCCCATTCCTCAATTCCAGATCCAGATGTTAGCATACTTCACCAGCAGCGATTCCCTGAGCTCCGGCGATCATCGTCCGAGGGCACAGAAGCGGCAGGGGCGTTCTCCAGTCCGCGCAGTTGGTTTCTGTCCATTTTCGTAATCCAGATGCAGGGGCGTTCTCCGATCTGCGATTTCCATCATCACCGGAGCTGGATGGGCGTTCTCTGAGGCTCTGACGACACTCCTGTTTCCTCATTCCATCAGTGACTCCGGGATCGATCTGATCAATCGATTGGTGTCTGCAAATTCCAGAAAACGACGCTGTTTCATTGTGCGTTGTGAATTCCATTCGGGTGGGAGCTGTATGGGCGTTCTCTGAGGCTGTGATCATCCGGTGGATTAGTTGGAAGCTCAAGATTCAAAGCTGATCACCAGAAGGGCATTCTCTGCGGTGGTTCTGTAGTGACAGCAGGGTGAAGAAGCTGCGTAAGGATTTGGGTTTGTGGAATGCTTAGGGTTTAGATTTATTTGTTTTGTATCTGAATTGCTGATGTTTCTGCTCAGATCCTAAGATCTGATTCATTACTTTGCCATTTTGTTTTGTTTGAGTTTTTCTAATGCAATTCTATTTTGTTTTCCTTACTTGAAACCCCGATTCTGATATTGTTTAGTTGAATCTTGTTAAACTTCTTAATTTGTTTGCCAACCAGTTTGGGTTTTGAATTAGAGTTCTGACTCACATTAGTTGTTTAGTTTTGGTCATTTAATTAGCTAATCTTGCGATCTTTGTATTGAATCTAATATTGTTGTAATGAGGTTTAACTTGTGAATGCTTAATTGGAGGTTATTGGTTGTATACCTCTGCTCAATGGTACTGTGATTGAGTTTCTTGAGTTTAAATGTTACATTTCATTGTAAATGTGAATTGGATGATACTTTGATTTTTATAAGTTAGTGCTTAGGCTCAATTCAAAGATTTACAAACCCTTTGGTTTGATTGATTGGGTTTAGTGAGATTGTGTTCAATGAAACTTAACTGAAATTAGTTTGATGACAATGAATCTTCTTTGATCTTATTTTTGATTATAGAAGAATTTAATTTGTGTTGTGAATCAAGTGGAAAAGCTTAATAGACATCGCTGACCTAATAACTTCATTTGAATCAATTCTAAACACTCACACATTTATTAGTTATCCTTGAAAAAAATACGACTTGGGACTCCTTACTACACGTGTTGTCTTAATTTTAATGAGTTTTAATTATAATTAATTTGGAGCGCCTCGTGACGTGCAAAAAGGCCGACATCAAATTTTGGGTCTCGGACAATAAATCATGACCATGATTCCCAATGACTTGATACTCTTCTAGCTACTTCTTTTCATTTTCATTTTGCAGGGTTTTTTTTTTTTACATCTTCTTTCTCTGCTCTGTCTTCCAGCTTCTAAATGTTCTGAAATCTGTACAAAGAAGTGGCACTCCATAGATTACAATTTGGAGAAACAATTTCCTAAACCAATTCACAATAAAGTTGACACAAAGGTTCATAATTTCAATTCATTTCTACTACTGTATCAGTTTCAGAATCGGCTCTTTCCTGAAAATTCACTATGTTGTAGTTGATACATTCATTTCCAGCTTCTATTAGCTTAATTCGAATCCTTGTGTTACAGTGGTTCCTGTGTCTCCACTTTCAGCAGCAAAATCATATGAAATTTCAACTATTTCTTCAGAATACTCTAACTTTTGTTTATGAAAATTCTATACAGCGTATTTTGAAGTTGTATGCTTTGAAGAACTAATTCACTGAAGTTACTAACATAGAACCATTAAAGATTGTTTGCTTGGAAGAGCTCACACATCAAAACTAACTAAATAGATAATAGATTGCAGAAATCAGCATCTGCAATGCATGTTTTTAGTGATAAGTGTGGGGGATTTGATAACCATGATTTTGCTATATTATTTTAAATCACAATGCATGTTTTTAGTGATCCTTTTCATAGATTAAATCCACATTTACATTATAATTCATAATTGTATGTGATTTTGGACTTTATTGTAAATTAGCCAATTATCATGGTATTTGATGCTAATATTTTATTATTATTTTGTAGGCATCAAAAGGGTCATAGACCCGATCAGATCAGGCCGCACTCGGGCTCAAATCTAGGGCTAAACGAAGAGATCAAGCCTTGGATTGATTTGGGCCGTCCATTGAAGATTGGAAAGATCTGGGCCATCCGTCAAGCATCTGGTCCATCCGTCCTAATGAGGAGTAGATCTGGACTGTAGATGAAGATCAACACTGTTGGATCAGATTTTAGGCTATTTTACACTGTTGATCAAGCTTCGATGATTCTGAGCCGTTGGATCAGATTTGAGGGAGTTTAAAACCCTCGTGAGAAGCTACAGTGAAGTGGGGCTCGACATTTCCTCGCGACACTCTACTGTTTCTTCTTCTTCTCCACGACGCCGAGGTCCCGTTCCACGATTCCAGATCCGATAGCAAGCATCTTTTCCGATGGCGATTTTGAGCGGCCGACGTTCATCTTCCGAGGGCAGAAAGTGGCAGAAGGGAGGTTTCTTCAGCTGCGATTTGGGTTCTGCTTCACCGCACATTCCTGTTTGAGGGAGGTTTCTTGAACGGCGATCTTCGCATCCACCAGAGCTTTGAGGGAGGTTTCTTGAAGTTTCTGATCTTCATCCGATCTTCATTCCTCAGCGAAGCTAAGTAGATCTGATCAACCAACTTAGTTTTGTGAATTCACATAATTCAGTTCTGTTTTCGGCTGGTGAGATTATCAGATGGATGTGAGTTTGAGGGGAGGTTTCCAAGAGCTGTGAACGTTCCCTGGTAATAGTTGGAGCTTGTACATTATTCGTTGGGTGTTGAGGGGAGGTTTCTGATGCACCTCTGTTTTCACAGCAGAGTGGAGAATTTTGGTAACGGGTTTTGGGATGTGGAATGATTAGGGTTTAGATTTCTATGTTTTTATCTTTGAATTGTCTTGAATCTGTTCAGATCTTCAGATCTGATTCTTTACATTGTGATTTCATTTTTGTTTGAATCTTGTGTTTCCGATTTCGATTTCATGCTTTAAAATCCCGATCTTACTAATCCATTAGAATTGATTTAGATCTAATACTTTTGCTGTTTGTTCGTAGGTTTGGTTACTTAGTTTGGAAATTTCTTGTTCAATACAATTAATCTTATGATGGTTAACTTGCTTGTATGTTAGATATTAAACTTGAGCTCTTGAGTAGTGTCTTTGTTAAACATTACTATGGTTGAACTCTTGAGATTAATTGTTGCTGTAATTTAGTTTATTCGTTGAAAGCTTAACCTGAGGATTTGATTGTTTATCTTTGAACAATGTATTATGAATGAGCAATTGAGTTTAATTGTTGACTTTGATTACGAGTGTGAATGAAATGTAAATTTGGATTCTACAAGTTCGATTGGTGATTGTATATGCTGTGATTGAATTATGAATGGGAAGATATTGGATCATGTTAAGAAGAGAATAATCCTTCTCTGGTTCTAAACTTGATTTTATTAGATAAATTCAATTTATGATGTGAATCAAGTGGAAATGTCATACGGACCTTGTTGATATAATAATTTCATGTGATTCAATTCTAGAGTACTCACACAACTCGCTAGTTACCTTGGAAAAATATGACTTGGGACTCCTTACTACACGTGTTTGCTTTAATTACAATGAGTTTCAATCTTTATTAATTTGATGTGCCAAGTGACATGCAAAATGGTTGACACCACTTATCTGTTGCGAAGTCAAAACTTCATCCTATGGACATGGAAGGCACCTTCTATGAACAGTACGAAGGTGCCTTCCATAGCCATGGAAGGCGCCTTCGGGCACTGTTCACCCGAAGGTAATTTCCTTCTTTTGTCCTGCAAAACAATGTTAGTCCAAATAAAATAATAACCTGCAAGACAAGTGTTAGTACAATAATAATGAGCAGTACTAATTAGTTCCTGTCCTTCAAGGACCAGAAACTAGTCAAGGCCTTAGCTTAGGGATCCCAAATGGACCTAAACTGGGCTGACGCCTATTGTCCCTTCAATCGGGGTGCGTTCTCACTTGGTCACTTTCCTCTAGTGACTTACCTTAACTTACCAGTTTACTAGACATCCGGTCAGCCCATCGACCTGTCTAGACTTCATGTCAGCTATCCGATCGACCCGTTGACCTAGCTGGACTTCTTGCCAGATATCTGATCAGTCCGTCGGCCTATCCGGACTTCGTACCAGCTATCTGGTCGACCCATCGACCTAGCTGGATTTCGTACCAACTATCCGGTCGGCCCGTTGACCTAGCTGGATTTCGTACCAACTATCTAGTCGGCCCGTTGACCTAACTGGATTTCGTATCAGCTATTCGGTCGACCAGTTGACCTAGCTAGTTTTTCTGCACACTTAATCAAGTGGTTAGATCACAACAAAACTTAACTTAACTTACTTGTCATTCATCAAAACTCGAGTTAGACTGTTAGTGCAAACCACACTAACACACTTAATGCTTTCCTAATGATGCAAGAATGGACTTCAATTCTCAATTTCTACTCCATATCCAAAGACCTTAAAGTAAGTTGTTTAGAATATTTGTTTTCAACATTAAAATTTCATGAATCCCAATGTGCAGGACTAAGAAAGGCAAAGGAGCCGAACCAAAACCTAGCATTGCAAACCAAGAAGAACGAACTGTATGATCAAGACGTGCTAGAGGGGAGGTGAATAACGCTCATGGCTATCACGTTCTACGCAAAACACAAAATGCACGACAGAAATAAAGAAACAAATAAAGCAACGACACAAGTTGATTTTACTTGGTTCGGAGTTTGTGACGACTCCTACTCAAAGGGTCACACTCGTTGAGTGTTTACTTTGAGTAATTTACTATTAATCTATAATTTTAAGTACAGAGATGAAGTACAATGATAAATTAATTAAATTACTATAAAAACTTATACTGACGACTTTAGAATTCGGAGAAGCGTGTTTTCAGTCATCGGGGTTGTGTAGACTTGTATTTAGAGCAAGCGTGCAGGAGCAATAGATGTTCGGAAATCGTTGTATCAAAGTGCTAGTCGAGGCCTTCTTTTATAGCCAAGTTGAACCTGATTCGATCCACTAATCTCGGGATCATTGTTCATGACTTGACATTTATCAGTCGACCGATCCTTCTATATCGGCTCGACTTTCCATCCAGATTCTGTCGCTTCAGACGAGTTTTTGTTCGATTGACCGATTCCACTATTCGATCGACTGTGCCCGCTATTCTTGCTGACTTATATGGTTTTATTTACTCGCTGTTTATCCACCGTTAGTCGACTGAACCTCCCTGTTTGGTCGACCGATCCCCATTTCAAAACTTCATCACGAGTTGAAATCTGATCTTTTTGCTTGGGGGTTCGGTCGACCTTTCACGACGTTCGGTCGACTGAACAAGGAAAAATCTAACCCCTGAAAAAATGTTAGTCTTCTTGCAAAATAGAGTTAGAATAAAAGACAAGACAATATATAAAAATTAACTTTGACAGCCTTCGGATTATCTGGTCTTGACTTTGAGTTTCACTGAAATTCTAGGTCAGACCGACGTCTACTGTTCCCTCTTTGGGGAACGCGTCCTCGCTTACTTCGCTAAGGAGAAATTATTTTTTGCTAGACTGGTCCTCCAGACCATCTGAACTTTTGCTCAGCATCTGAAACTTCAAGACTTCATGCTGAACGTCCGCTCTTCGACCTGCCAGTCTTCCACTGTTGGGTGCTACTCAGAATACCGTTCTGTTTCCCCTGTACAAAAATTTGTACAAGCACAGAACTTTTCCTAACAACCCATGTGCTCTTCAGAAGTTAAACTTGGATTGGAAATGAAACTTAACATTTTTACTCCAAGTTCGTTCTTTAAAGTTAAACTTGGATTGGAAATGAAACTTAACATTTTTACTCCAACTTCAACCCTTGTGTTCTTCAGAAGTTAAACCATATTATAGAAGTTGATTAAATATTTATTTCAAGGATTGACTTCCAGGTCATCGGCGAAGCACTAGGCCTTCTTGGTTATGGGATCATCCACCACTTTCTAGACAAAGTCTTTCAAAGAAATTGAATATTTAAACTTCTCACGGTAACCTTAGGTTTAACTACAGAGACCTCAATCAAAGCACAAGATCGAAACACAAAATCGAAGCACAAAAAATGAAAACATGAAATCGCTAGCCTCTTGTGTTGGTATTTCAAGATCCATACGAAGAAAACAAAACTAGTTGTACTGCGGAATAAATAACTAGTTGTACCTTTCTTTGTAGACAAAGACCTCTTGATCTTCTGCCGTATTCCTCTCCTCTTCTTGGACGTCGTGTGGGCGACGATCTACCAAGACAAAAACACCTGAACCCCTTTTGTTTCCAAGCCGCCTACCACTAAAAGATGCAAAGAAAGGAACACCTCCTCCTTCTTCTCCTCCAAACTGCTGGCCACCAAGGTGCTTCGTCTCTTCGTTTTCTTTTCCTCCAAGCTCCGGCCACCAAAAGAAGGTGGGGCGCCGACCCTAGAGGGATGAAAAAGGAAGAAGAAAAGGAAGTGGGGTGTTGGCCCTAGAGGGAAGAAAGGGAAGAAGAAAAGGATGGGGCGCCGACCTTAAGGGAAAAGAGAGAAACTTATCAATTGTGGCACAACCTCCTCTCCTTTTATAACCCTTTGCCCCAGATAAAAAAGGAGAAAAAGTAATAAATTTTTGTTTAGAAAAAATCTCTAGAAAAGAATTAACATAATTCTTTTTAGAAAAATTTCTTAAAAAAGAATTAGTATAATTCTTTTTAGAAAATTTCTAAGAAAGAATCAACATAATTCTTTTTAGAAAAATCTCTAGGAAAGAATTAACATAATTATTTTTAGAAAAATTTCTTAAGAAAGAATTAATATAATTCTTTTTAGAAAATTTCTAAGAAAGAATCAACGTAATTCTTTTTAGAAAAATCTCTAATTCTGTTGAGAAAAAATCTCTCATTTTTTTCTTTCTTTTCTTTTTCTTTTCTTTTGGTTTGACCGACCCCTTGCTTGGACACCAAGGAAGGCTTGGCCGACCCCTTTCTTGGGTAGGAAGCAAAATCAAAATGGGAGAATGCGAGACTTTATAGAGGCTACAACAGGGATCAAGAGGAGGAATTGGTTTTGGCCTCCTGATGGACTTGAGCTTCCTATGTTCGACCCGAACACCCAACTCAAGTTCATCAATAATAACTCATACCACTAAAGAGTTATTATTGAACTACTGCACTAATCCCATATTACAATATGGACTCCTACTTATCATGAGTGCGTTAGTCTCGCTGTGTTTAAGATATCGTATGTCCGTTAATTAAATGAGTTACTGACAACTCACTTAATTAACATCTAGCTCCAAGAGTAGTACCACTCAACCTTATTATCATGTCGGACTAAGTTTACCTGTAGGGTTTACATGATAATCCTTATGAGCTCCTCAAGGGGACATCATCAATCTAGATTACTAGGACATAGTTTCCTTTTATAATCAACAAAACACCATATAAATAATATTATTTCTCAACTTATTCGGCCTATTGATTTAACTGAATACATTTTACCCTTTGATAAATTGAAGAAATAAATACTAAGTATATGTATTTGTTATTATTGTTGAATCGAGATGCGCTAGAGGGGGGGGGGGTGAATAGCGCTCGTGGCTATTTCGTTTTTCGAATCGGAAAACTATCGGAGTTAAAACGCAGCGGAATAAAAAGGCAAACACACAAACACAGAGGAATTTACTTCGTTCGGAGCCTAAGGCGACTCCTACTCGAAGGCCCGCGATCCTTGATCGCTTCCGGTGGGCAACAACTATTAGTTCGTTAAAAGTACAATAAAAGATTTACAATTGTAAGCACCAAAGTAAACTATACCGGCAATAACAGAATCGAAACTGATGCTCCAGGTCGTCGGTATGTCGCAACAGCACCTCGGAATGATCTTGTTAGTAGCACGTTGAAGAGAGGAAGCCTGGAAGTTGATGATATGAAGTGCTGGTCGAAACCCCCTTATAAAGGGTGTTCAAGGCGCCTTGAAGGCTGTTCAAGGCGCCTCCATGCTGCCGAGTCTTCCGCGTGGATCAAATCTGATCTGGTCGAACTTCATCCCTTTAAGGCGCCTTATGCCCTGCTCAAGGCACCTTCCAAGGCGCCTTATACCCTCATGAAGGCGCCTCCATTGAAGCTTTGCAGCCAGGTCAGCTTTTGTACCCGAGGCCCCTCCAAGCTCCATGGAGGCGCCTCGGACACTGTTCATCCGAGGCAAATCTTCGTTATTTTGTACCTGCAAGACATGTTAGTCCCAAACAACATCCTGTAACACAAAGTTAGCACAAAATAACAGTATGAATAATAAAGAATGTTTATGACAGTCTCCGGACTGTCCGGGTTTGACTTCGGATTTCCAACCGGAAACCCTAGGTCGACCCGACGGCTACTGTTCCCTCTACGGGGAATGCGTCCTCACCTACTCCACTCAGGAGATTTACCTGTTGCCAGTCGATTCTCCAGATCGACTGGACTTTTGCTCAGCACTCGACGCTTCCGGACTTTCTGCTGGACATCCGCTTCCCGGCTAGTCCAGTCTTTCACCTGGTTCACGACACCAGGACTTTCCACCTAGGGTTACCACCCCCTAGGACTTTTGCCTGAAGTCATCAACCTGCCAAGACTTTCCGCATAGGGTTACCACCCCCTATGACCTAGGGTTACCACCCCCTAGGGTTTTTCCCTTTGCCTAACCGCAGCTAGGACTTTCCTGAAATCCTCAAGTAGACTTGTTAGAATACAAAACACCTTAACTTTGAATCCTTTGCCATTATCAAAACACGAGTTCGATCGTCGGATGCTTCCCGCACCAACAATTATATCGGGATTAAGAGTACGCACATCCATAATAACAGAGATTTTATTCTTTTATGCAGTCAGTATAAAAAAAACAACCTCAAATGGTCCTACTCAATACACACATAGTGTACTAGTGTAATTTTATAGTCAAGATAAACCAATACCAAATTACACTACAATCATTCCAATGGGTTGTCCCAATCCATCTTGGTTGTGAGCTACTATTTTTATAATTTATAAGGAACTGATAACATTATCTTCTGTGTGACACCACACATCATATTATTTATAATATAAATTAAATAGGCAACTATATTTAACTAAATGTAGATATTTGACCAATGTGATTCTCATTTCAAAATAAATGTTCATACAAAAGCTAGGCTTTTAGTATACATCCTAACATCCACATGGTATCCACGACCCCCAATATTTTCACCTAGAGTCCTCGACTCTAGGATTTCACCCAAAGTCCTCGACCCACCAAGACTTTGCCCAATCCCTTGGACCAAGACTTCGTTGCCTAACCGCAATTAGTACTTTCCACTTGCCTAATCACAACTAGGACTTTCTATCTACCTAGTATCAACTACGAATTTCTTTTGCCTAACATCACTTAAGACTTTCCTGCAAACTCAGTCAACCTTGTTAGACAATAAGAAACCTTAACTTTGAACTCTTTGCCATAATCAAAACTTAGGTTCGATCGTCTGGTACTTTCTGCACCAACATAAACCAGATTCCGAGTCTTCTCTTGATAAAGATGAAGAAACTTTTTGTTGGTTGCTACTCGGAAAACCTATAGGTTCCACTGTACAAAAATTTTGTACAAAGGTCTGAACCTTTTCCTAGCTACCATGTGTTCTTTTAAATTAAATTTTGGATCGCCTGTGGAACTTAACACGTTTGATCCAAAACTTAATCTATCTGTTCTTTTAGGTTTTGACTTGGATCTCCTGCGAAACTTTACACGTTCGACCAAAGTCTCCTTAAGTTATTAATTCCATTAAATATTAATTTCCATAATTGGTTCCCAGTACTGACGTGGCGAGGCACATGACCTTCTTGGATATGGGAGCAACCACCACCGACTAGACAAAACCTTTTATAGAAAGCTAATATTTAATTTCCTAAAATAACTTTAGGTTAACCAAAGAGAACAATCAAATCACAAGGAAAAGAAAAAACAAAAGAACACAGCATCGAAAAAACATATTCGAAATTCTAGAACGTAAGCCTCTTGTATTTGGTATTATTTCCATAAATAACTAGTATGATGCGGAAATAAAAATTACTAGTTATACCTTGTAGAAAAACCTCTTGATCTTCTATCGTATTCCTCTTCTAACCTCGGACGTTGTGTGGGCAATGATCTATCGAGATGAGAAACCACCAACCACCTTCTTCTCCTCCAAGCAAGGTTCGGCCACAAAGGAAAAACTTCACCAAGGAGAAAAATCAAAATACTAACCAAGCTCCAAGAGATGCTAGCTTTCTCTCCTTCTTCTTCTTCTTCTCCAAGTAGTATCCGGCCACCACAAGAGCTCCAAGGGGAAGAGAGAGGTTCGGCCACCACAAGAGGAAGAGAGGGAGAGGATGGCCGGCCACACCAAGGAACAAAAGAGGGAGAGAAATAATAGATGTTGTGTCTCATGAAGGCACCCTCACCCCTTCTTTTATATTCCTTGGCCTAGGCAAATTAGGAAATTTAATTACAATAAAATTTCCTTAATTTCCTTGACTTGATTTAATTGAGAAAAATAAAATAAAATTTCCCAAATTAAAATCAAGTGGCCGGCCATATCAATGAGAACAAAATTGGACAAGTTTTAATCAACAATTAAAACTTCCTAATTTGTTTCCGGAAATTTTTAAAAATAAAATTTCTCTTCAATTCTCTTCATGGTTGATAAAAAGGAAATTTCTATAATTTTAATTTTACAACATGTGAATAATTTTTAAAGAGAAAATAAAATATCTTACCAATCTACAAATAAGGAAAGAGATCTAATCTCTTTCTTTAATCTTTTGTAGATCTTTTACAAGAGAGATATTTTAATTTTAATTCTCTTTAATAAATTATATCTTCCACATAATAAAAATTAAAATTAAATTTCTTTTTTAATTTAATTTGGCCGGCCCCCACTAGCTTGGGTTCAAGCTAGGGCCGGCCACTCAATGCCGGCCCTAGCTTGTTCCCAAGCTAGCTCTATTGGGTGGGTATAGAAGGTGGGTATAGGTGGGTATAGAACTCTATAAATAAGAGGCTACGATAGGGACCGAGAGGAGGAATTAGTTTTGGTCTCCCGATAAAATTAAGCATCCCGTGTTCGCCCCGAACACACAACTTAATTTTATCAATGATAATTCATTCCACTAGAGAACTATCATTGAACTATCGCACCAATCCCAAATTACATTTTTGGGCTCCTTCTTATTATGAGTGTGTTAGTCTCCCTGTGTTTAAGATATCGAATGTCCACTAATTAAGTGAGTTACTGACAACTCATTTAATTAATATCTAAGTCCAAGAGTAGTACCACTCAACCTTATCGTCATGTCGGACTAAGTCCACCTACAGGGTTTAACATGACAATCCTTATGAGCTCCTCTTGGGGACATTATCAACCTAGTATCTCTAGGACACAGTTTCCTTCTATAATCAACAACACACACTATAAGTGATACCATTTCCCAACTTATCGGGCTTATTGATTCATCGAACTAAACCTCACCCATTGATAAATTAAAGAAATAAATATCAAATATATGTGCTTGTTATTATATCAGGATTAAGAGCACACACTTCCATAATAACCGAGGTCTTTGTTTCTTTATAAAGTCAATATAAAAGAAACGACCTCAAATGGTCCTACTCAATACACACTAAGTGTACTAGTGTAATTATACAGTCAAGATAAACTGATACCTAATTACACTACGACCTTCTAATGGTTTGTTCCTTTCCATTTTGGTCGTGAGCTACTGTTTATAATTTATAAGGTACTGATAATATCATCTTCTGTATGTGACACCACATACTATATTATCTTCAATATAAATTAATTGAACAACTACAACTAAATGTAGAAAATTTGACCAAATGTGATTCTTTATTCATAATGAATGTTTACAAAGCTTAGGCTTTCAGTATACACTCCAACACTTTTATAGTAAGAAAGTTTTTAATCCTAGAAATTTGATTTTTCAAAAATTTTCAATCTTTTCCCTTTATTTTTGATGTGATTAAAGGGGAAGAAATTATAGGGGTTAAGTTAAGGGGGAGTTTGAATTTTTTTTTTATTGAAAAAAATTTAATGTTATAAATTTATAATTTTCTTTCTTGAACTTAATTGCAATAGTTAATGCTTTAACTTAAAAAAAATCATATTTCTTGTTTGTTTTGCCTTAACTTTAACTCAGATTGATGCACATTAAAAATGAAAAGATTGCAAGTACCCCAGGATAGTTTTGATATGATTAACCAAGTTAAGTTAGAGTCTATATATTTGATATCTTGTGTCTAAGTGTGCAGAGACTTAAGAATATAAGAAGTCGATTGGAAGAAACAGCAAGCGAGAAGGATAGCACAAAAAGTGAGTCGACGGGTTCGGTGCATTCGAGGGACGAGGTGTTGTATAAATGTACACCGGTGGAGCTAGAAGAATGCACACGGAGCATTCGAGGGACGAGAAGCCGGGGAGGAAGCTTACTCGAGGAGAAAATTAAAGTTGAGTTCAGGTGAGCTCAACTTTGAACTGTCGGATCATCACCCAAGTGAGAACGAGGAAAAGAATGGTCAATGTTGAGATTAATGATTAGGATGAGCAACGCTCGAGGCATCTCAAATTAGACTAGAGGCACCTCAGATTAGACTAGAGACACCTCGGATGTCCAGCAGAGTAGCTACCATGGAAGAGACTTGAGGCGCCTCAATTAACTGGAGGCACCTTGGATGGACAGTAGTTGAAGTGCCTCAGATTAATAGGAGGCCCCTTCGATTCTCAAAACCATTGTGACGTGGATAAGAAGCGGGAAACTATGTCAACAACAAATGAGGCACCTCCAGTGAACCGAGGCACCTCCAATGCCATAATATTAGTTTTTTTATCATTGCGTGGATAAAATTTTATCCACTTGGAGGCGCCCCGAACTGTCATATCAGAAAATGATCACTTTAATTATTGAACTATAAATAAAGCCATGAAGCCAGTTGTAAAACACACACCTATTCTTGACTTCAATATTCATTTCTTGTACATTTAACTGTTATAAGGGGCTATTCCACCTCCGATCTTGATCAAATAAAGAGTTCTTTTTAGTAATCTTTTTACTATCTTAGATTAACAACCATTTATATTATAATCTAGTAAATTCTATTTCTTACCCTATTTTTTATGCTTATATTTTATTTGATTTAATTTATGTATCCTTGCTAAAGTTAGAATGCAAGAGAAATTAAATTTTTATTTCAAGTCCTCTATTCACCTCCTTTAGTTGGTCCAACCTGTCCAATAGTCGGAAGTCTAACGTGGTGTTGACATGAGGCAATGAAAGTTTAGATGGGTCACAGTTGACCCGGCACCTAATGATCAAAAGACCAACATGAAGTTGGCATGAAGATGAGAAATCCATGTGGATTACGATTCACAGGACACTAGGAGATCATAAGTCCAATAGGGAGTTGACATGAGAAGAGTACAGTCCAAGTGGTCACGGTTGACCGGACACTTGGTGATTGGAAGTTCAATGGAAAGTTGGAAAGAGAAAAGTCTAAGTGGATGAGATTAACCATATACTTGATAATCGGAAGTCCAACGAAAAGTTGGCAAGAACAAAGTTCAAGTGAGTCATGGTTGACCAGAAGCTTGATGATCGAAAATCCAATAGGGAGTTGACAAGAGGGAAGTCCAAGTGGGTCATGGAGAATCAGACACTTAGGACAAGATGAAAAGTTCCAGTGGGTAATGGAGGACCAAACACTTGGCATTAGATGGAAGGTCTAAGTGGACCACAGGTGACCTGACACTTAGCATTGAGGCATGATGTCACACCTCGAGAGTATACTTATCTGCCAAACCAGACGGTACCCACTAGTGACAATATGAGAAATACGGTATCAAACTTAGATCAAACAAAATAAACATCGATGTAAAATCAAATCGTACTAACATTTTTTTATAATACTTATAATGTGTGTATATATGCATGTACATGTGAACGTACCTAACTGAACGACATAAAAGTCATACAATTCTAACAAAACTCAAAATTGATGTGGAAGGTAAATCATAAATACAAACAATGAAAAAAGTAACCAAGCACTAAACAAGGAAATCCAAATGAATGGGGGACCGATAGTCAGGACCTCTGAGCGACACACACATCCTCTATCTGCTAACTTGGAAGGTCAAAGGAAACAAGGGGTAGTGACTACAACAACTTAGTGAGTATAAAAAAATAGTGTATAAATATTATAGTGTAAGGAGATTAAAGGATGTAGTCTCAGGTAATAATCCTGTTGGGACCTTGATCACCGACTAGAGGGGGTGAATAGCTGATCACTCAATTCGTTCACTACCTATACTTGTTAGTACAATGAAAAATACAAATAACAAGTACAAATATGAAAGCTAATCTAGAAACAATGAAGAAAGAAAGCAAACCACAATTACATGTTTATTTAACGTGGTTCGGAGATAATGCTCCTACTCCATAATGTATCCTTAAAGTGGATGATTCCTGTGATCCTTCGGTGGATCAAGGTCTGGCAACTTCTAGCTAGTCGAGGTCCATCTCAGTGGAGTAAAACTTGCACAACGTTGATCAATACACCACACTCCTATCACAGCTCAAGGTATACCACTAACAAGGGTTTTCCACTCCTGCTTTGTCAACCATAACCAAGCTCCAAAGGCTTGGTTATATGGGCCACGGGATGGAATCCCTAACTAGTTTTCTGCCTACCAATCAACTAGTGTTATCATTGAACACATCCAATGTGCCTCCACAGGATCCAAGATTCTATTCAATAGCACTTTACCAATCGATTGGTAACATTAATTACCAGTCGACTGGTCTCACACCGTCGGACATAAAAACATTCTGTGCCTTGGACTAGTCGACTAGTAAACCTTAACACTAGAGTTTTCATTCTGAGTACAATTACTCATGCACTCGTCTTCTTCCGCGCAACCTCGACCTTGCCTTATAAGCTCTTCCATTAGCCTCGTATCCCTCGGATGCTTCCCCATCCTTCACGCCTTGTCTTCAAGAGCTTCATTCGACCTTGTCCTTTATTAGCTGGTCTTTCATTGCCAAGTCAAATTTGGACTTACATTGATAAGGTTACACACTTGAACTTACACCACCAAGAGCCATGCTCCGAAACTTCATCCTTGTCAAGTCACACTTGGACTTCACCTTATTGTACTTACATCCTACACATTCACAAACACATATCAAATACAATAATAACCTAACTTAAATCTTTACCCAAACATCAAAATATAAGGGGCACGCCAATTGTTTCAACAATCTCCCCATCTTTGATATTTGGTAACCCATTTAAGTTAGGAAAACAAATAAGCAATAAGATGCAACAAGAATATGCAATATACTCATACATGTATCATGGAACCTAATCCTTAGTCCCCCCTTCACCTAACCTCCCCCCTTGAGTTAGGATTTCTCGCAAAAGTATTTAGGTTTCCCACTTAAACATAAATTTCTCCCCCTTTATTATATATCAAAAAGAGCTCTAACGATATCCCAATTATTGGACTCTTTGACCTCTAATGAGCATAATCATCATGTATTAATCTCCTAAATGATTACATACGTGTATATCGCCTTTTTGGTCATTTCTTGTTGCAAAAAAATAGTTTCAAACTATATCAGTTGACTACCCTCATCGAAATAAACTCATAGAACCATTCTGTATTCGATGAACAGTGTCACCAGTTAATTGGTCTCTGATAGCAATTGATTGGTATAAATTTCAGCCCAAAATATATTTTGAATCCAATTTCAAAAATATATCAAAAATTTCACAGACCTCTAACAATTTTTAAATTTTGTTGAGAGATCTGTTTTACTCTTGTCTACTTAGGAAAAATATATTTAAAAATATATCTAATATAAATCCCAAGATTGATATAAAACTCAAAACTACCTAAATAATTCAATTAAATCTTGACCTAAAGTCCTAGTTTTGGCTTCCTCTTAATGTATCTGCCCTTACTAAACCATAATGTATTAATGCATCCCTAGCATTAGTTTATATGATATCTATAAATCTAAAATCAATGTTCTTGCAATATGAATCCCATTTCATAGTTTCATTTATGAAACTCAACTCAATTATGTCAACCAACTTGATTAGAGACTTAAGTCCATCTCTAAATCATTTTGACACATTTGATAACCCATCTAGAATCCCAAGTAAGGTTTACTTGAGATCCATTGACCGTATGCCCCAATTTGACTCTTTAAGCTCCCCATAGAACTCATAACCCTAGTCACCTTCACCTTCTTAGGTGACTCATCTACAATGGCTAGACCACTATGATGTACCTCAGGTGACAATTGATCTACCCATTTGACCTTCTTTTTCTTCTAAACATTAGACTTTCCCTTGTCTTTGGTTGATCTCTCCTTGTCCTTAAATGACTTTCCCTTGTCATTTCTAAACCTCTCCTTGCTATAGTCATATGCCACCCTAGCATATGACTCTTCTCTGTTAAACCCTTGGCGACCCGGCTAGAGGGGGTAAATAGCCTTGTAAAATAAAATGAACCTTCCTCGAACTTTACAGTTGTAATAAGATTCAACACTTGCATAAAATAAATAAGAAACTAAAAAGAAGAGGTACAAATGATTTACTTGGTTACAATTGGGGAGATTGTTAATCCAAGGAAGTTGAAGCTCACTAAACTCTCCTTCAGGCAGAGAAGTCTCTTTACAACAATTAAAGCACTAGATCATGAAGCTAAATCAAAAGAGAAATGATTATAAGTGTTCTATCTAAGCTTCTGGGACCAGAGCTGTATTTATAGTCCTGGTCGGAGTGCTTGGAAGGGGTCCAGGCGCTTAGAAGGGGATAAACTTTTATTCTCATCGCAACGGGACACGCCACGTCAAGTTCCAGATAATTTTTAGTTCTGGGCGCCCGGACCAGAAAGTTAACTTCTAGTTGACTTTTTGGTCCGAATCTTCTGCTCCGGTCCCGCTTGCATTGGTCCGGATCTTCTACTCCAGCTCCGCTCACTTGGGTGATCTCTGCCTTCCGGAATAGGGCTCACCCCGAACCCAACTTCTGACCTTCGAGCAATCTTCCGCTTCATCTTCTTGTCTATTGGAAACGTTGTGCGCCTCCTTCTCGCCCGCCCGCGCACTCTTTTGTAACACCTCATCCCTCAGATGCATCGAGCCCGTCAACTCTCTTCTGTGTCCTCCTTCTTGCTAGCTGCGTCTTTCGCTCGACTTCCTGTGCCCCTAAGTTCCTACACACTTAGACACATGGGTCAAATACCAACATGATCTAACTTGACTTGGTTGATCACATCAAAACCACCTTAAGGTACTTATAATCTCTCCCTTTTTGATGTGAGAAAACCCAAGTTAAGTTAGGGTAAACCGTAAACAAATAACAGTAAAAAAAATTCAAGAAAAAAAATACTATCCTTCCCCTAAATTTAATCTTTATTACTCCCCCTTTTGATCACAGTAAAAATGGGGTACTTTTAAAATAACTTTGAAAAAGCTAAATTTAAAGTCTAAGGGAAAATAAACTTTGGTTTTATAAACAAAATATTTTTAAAAAAACTCCTTTAATTGTTAAAAAATTTAACAAGGGTTGAACAGAAAATTTTGTACAAAAAGTTAAATTTTAAAAATTTGCATTCTTATAACTAGTTTATAGAAAATTTTCTAACAGAAAAGAATTAAAAAATTGTTTAGATTAAAGAATAACTTAAATAAATTTTAATGATCAAACTTTTTGTAACAGAAATTTTGACAAGTAATTTAAAGCATTAGTTAAATGCTTCATAGTAAGTCAATTAATCATTTATTTCAATAATTGCTTCCAAGCTGTAGCGAGGCACTAGACCTTCTTGGTTATTGAAACAACAACCACTTTCTAGTTAAAGTCTTTTAAAGAAATTAAATATATAATTTTCTCTCTAAAAGCCCTTAATAAAAAAATAATCAATCTAAATATGATTTTGGAACCCAATATAGATCCCTTCCTATAGAATTAATCAAGAATTTCTTAGGAATATATTTCTAAGATATTTTCCTAATTTAACCCTTATGTTATTTGAGATACCAGTTAAGTCTTGAATAATTTCTAAAATTAGAAGGAATAACATTTGAGCATGCACGACTTTTCAAATTTTCTATTTCCTTTTTTATTTTTTTATTTTCTATTTTTTACTTTGTCGAGATCTTCTAATCGACAAGAACCAACTAAGGTTAATTTTAACTCTTTATTTACTTTTTCTAACTTACAATAGTTTTTCAATAATATTTTTATAAACTGAAATGACTTGTCAGGAGGAAGAGACCATACTTGGATTACCTTGTCGATCCCGCAGTTTGAAGCTCCCCCTGAAGTGTTGCATTCTTTCGATGTCACTCCCCCTTCATCGATGCTTTTGATGCTCATTTCGAACGATCTTGCTTCGTCTTCGTTTTCTTGGTGACTTGCCACTAGCGCAAGTCCGGCGAGGGCTTTTATCTCCGATTCGAATGATGTGTTGTCCCACATCGCCTTTAGATTATACTTGGGCTAGGTTGGTTTCTTATTTTTTCCCTTATCCCTCAATTTTGGGCAGTTATCTTTTGACATGCACTTCTTTATTGTAGTGGTAGGATTTTACTTTCCTTTTCTTTTTGTACCCTGCACTTGATTAAATTTTTTAGTTTTAAATAATTTTCTAAATTTACTTACCATGAGTGTCGTTTCTTTGTCATCGAGAGAAGATTCAGAATCTCGTTTGTCCATCTTTACCTTTAATGCAATGTTGTGCTTTGGCTCATTCTTCAAATCTGCACATCTCATTTCATGGACTTCAAAAGTTGAAAATATTTCTTCTAAAGTACTTGACTCTAGATCCTTAGATATATAATAAGCATCTACTAATAATGCCCATTCAGTAGGCCTAGGAAAAATATTAAGGGTGTACCTTAGTGAATCTCGGTTGTTTACCTTTTTCCCGAGATTCGTGAGTCCGGTGATGAGTTCCTTTATTCTTGTGTGGAGGTGTGTGACGGTTTCGCCTTTTTCTAACCAGAGGTTGCTGATCTAGTTTCAGAACAGGTCCCGTCTCACTAGTTTTGCCTCTAAGGTCCCTTCATGTAGTTTCAGGAATTTCTTTCAGAACTCCTTGGTTGACTCGTAGGCTCTGATACGGTTGACTTCTTGAGGCAGTAAAATGCTAAGCAGATGAAACTCTGCTTTACCATTTGCCACGAAGTCGGCTTGTTCCTTCTTCGTTCATTGATATTCTTCTTTATCTTTCAGAGCTACAAAATATTATTTCATAATTATTAATAATTCAAAATATGTTTAAAAAATACCTCAATCTTTTTCCTCCAGCTCATAAATTACCCCCCGAACTTCGGTGGGTTGATGCTCGATCCGACCATCTCGTGTCATTCGTTCAGCGGTTAATCCTCCTGAAGTGAACCTTGCTCTGATACCACTTATTGCACCCTTGGTGGTTGGCTAGAGGGGGGTGAATAGCCCTACAAAATAAAACGAACCTTCCTTGAACTTTACATCTTTAATAAGAGTCAACACTTACATAAAATAAATAAGAAACTAAAAAGAAGAGGCACAAATGATTTACTTGGTTACAACTGGGGAAGTTGTTAATCCAAAGAAGTTGAAGCTCACTAAATTCTCCTTCAGACGGAGAAAACTCTTTACAGTAATTAAAGCACTAGATCAAAAGCTAAATCGAAAGAGAAATGATTATAAGTGTTCTGTCTAATCTTCTGGAACCAGAGCTGTATTTATAGTCTTGGTCGGAGTGCTTGGAAGGGGTCCAGGCACTTGGAAGGGGATAAACTTTTATCCTCATCGCAATGGGACACACCACGTCAAGTTCCAGATAATTTTTAGTTCTGAGCGCCCACACCAGAAAGTTAACTGTTAGAGTGTATACTAAAAGCCTAGCTTTTGGTATAAACATTTATCTAGAAATAAGAATCACATTGGTCAAATGTCTACATTTATGATAAATGTAGTTGCTCAATTAATTTATATTGTAGATAACATGGTGTGTGGTGTCATATACAGAAGATCATGTTATCGGTTCCTTATAAATTATAAACAGTAGCTCACGACCAAGATGGAAAGGAACAAACCATTGGAAGGTCGTACTGTAATTAGGTATTAGTTTATCTTAACTATATAATTACACTAGTACACTTAGAGTGTATTGAGTAGGACCATTTGAGGTCGTTCCTTTTATACTGACTTTATAAAGGAACAAAGACCTCAGTTATTATGGAAGTGTGTGCTCTTAATCCTAATATAATAATAAGCACATATATTTGATATTTATTTCTTTAATTTATCAATGGGTGAGATTTAGTTCGATAAATCAATAAGCCCGATAAGTTGGGAAATGATATCACTTATAGTGTGTGTTGTTGATTATAGAAGGAAACTGTGTCCTAGTGATCTAGGTTGAGAATGTCCCCAAGAGGAGCTCATAAGGATTGTCATGTTAAACCCTACAGGTGGACTTAGTCCGACATGACGATGAAGTTGAGTGGTACTACTCTTGGAGCTAGATATTAATTAAGCGAGTTGTCAGTAACTTACTTAATTAGTGGACATTTGTTATCTTAAACATAGGGAGACTAACACACTCATAATAAGAAGGAGCCCAAAATTTAATTTGGGATTGGTGCGGTAGTTCAATAATAGTTTTTTAGTGGAATGAATTATTATTGATGAAATTAAGTTGTGTGTTCGGGGCGAACACGGGATGCTTAATTTCATCGGGAGACCAAAACCAATTCCTCCTCTCGGTCCCTATCGTAGCCTCTAGTATATAGAGATTTATACCCACCGCATACCCACCTTCTTACCCATCCAATGGGGCCGGCCAAGCTAGCTTGGAACCCAAGCTAGGGCCGACCAAGACCAAGTGGATGAGCCATGTAGGTGGCCGGCCAAAGCTTGGGTCCCAAGCTTAGGTGGCCGGCCACTAGAATATTAAAAAGGATTTTTATTAAAATTATTTCTTATGTGGATATCATGATTTTAAAAGAGAGTTTAAAAATTAAAAATTTCCTTTTATAGCTTTCTACAACAGATTAAGAGAAGAGATTAATCTCTTTCCTTATTTGTAGTTTAAAAGGATGGTTTTAATTTTTTGGTAAAAACTTTCCTTATTTGTAAATCATCTACATGTTTAAAAGAGAGTTTAAAATTTGAAATCTTTCCTTATTTGTTGATCAAAGGAGAATTTTAAATTTTAAGAAAACTTTCCTTTTTAACCATGTTCATGATTTAAAAGAAAGTTTAAAAATTCTCTTTTATTAGTTTCTACAAAAGATTAAGAAAAGATTTGATATCTTTCCTTATTTGTAGATTAAGAGAGATTTTAATTTTTAGAGATAACTTTCTTTTTATCCACATGTTTAAAAGAAAGATTTTAATTTATTAAATTTCCTTTTTATTAACCACCATGAAGGGAAAATTATTGGAGAAATTTTTTATAAATTTCTGGAGACAAATTAGGAAGTTTTAATTAATTAAAGCTCTCCTTGTTTATAGCTTGATGGTGGCCGGCCATGTAAATTGAGAAAAGGAAAATTGTTTTTAATTAAATAAAATTTTATTTTTCATGGCAAAAGAATTAAGGAAGTTTTTAATTAAATTTCCTTATTTACCAAGACCAAGGATTATAAAAGAGGGGGTAGAGAAGGCTACATGGTGAACAACCTCTATTATTTCTCTCCCTCTTTTCCTTGATGTTGTGGCCGGCCAACCTCTCTTCCTCTCTTCCTCTTGGTTGTGGCCGAACCTTCTGTATTGGCTTGGAGCTCTTGTGGTGGCCGGATACTACTTGGAGAAGAAGAAGAAGAAGAAGAAGGAGAGAGAGCTTGTATCCCTTGGAGCTTGGTTGGTGTTTTGTTCTTCGTCCTTGGTGAAGCTTCTTTCTGTTAGCCGAACCTAGCTAGGAGGAGAAGAAGGTGCTTGGTGGTTTCTCATCTCGGAAGATTGTTGCCTACACAACGTCCGAGGTTAGAAAAGGAATACGGTAGAAGATCAAGAGGTCTTTCTAGAAGGTATAACTAGTAATTTTCTTTCCGCATCATGCTAGTTATTTATGGAAATAATACCAAATACAAGAGGCTTACGATTTTAGTATTTCGAATATGTTTTTCAAGTTGTGTTCTTTTGTTTTATTTTTCCTTGTGATTTGATTGTTCTTTTCGGTTAACCTAAAGTTATTTTAGGAAATTAAATATTAGATTTCTATAAAAGGTTTTGTCTAGTCGGTGGTGGTTGCTCCCATATCCAAGAAGGCCATGTGCCTTGCCACGTCAGTACTGGGAACCAATTATAGAAATTAATATTTAATGGAATTAATAACTTAAGGTGATTTGGGTCGAACGTGTTAAGTTCCGCAGGAGATCCAAGTCAAAACCTAAAAGAACGAATAGATTAAGTTTTGGATCAAGCGTGTTAAGTTCCAAGGCGATCCAAAATTTAATTTAAAAGAACACATGGTAGCTTGGAAAAGGTTCAGATCTTTGTACAAAATTTTTATACAGTGGAACCTCTAGATTTTCCGAGTAGCAACCAACAATTGGTATCGAGCTAGGGTTTTGCCTCTGTGTATTTGGTATTAGTTTAATTATGCACATGTCATACATAATTAAGGCAGGTTAATAGTAGGATGTGCTAACTTTGTGGATGCAAGATCCAACTATTATGGCTTATAGTTATTATGTGTGTGATTGGACCCTTGGACATGTCAAGGGCCTTTTATTGTGTGTGCATGATTGTATTATAAAATACAGCAGGAGTTGTATTTAGTTTTATTAGGATTTTATTTTGATCTAGTTACATGAACATTCCTTTTATGGAATATAGGATCGATGGATGTAAATTTTATTTTATGTTCGATCTAGTTTACATGTACATTCCTTCGAGGAATATAGGATCAAAATATAAAATTCTATTTATGTCGTGGATCGAATCTTGCAAAGCGTGGAACCTTCTAAGGACCAGAGGCGCAGCGGAACTAGGAGCAAGATGGATGCGACTGGCGGTGGCCAAATATGGCAGCAGCTTGGGATGACAACACACGGAGGACAACAAGAGATAAAAGTCATAATAGTTAAAAATTAGATTTTCTATTTATTGCTTTTATATTGTGTGTGCATGTTAGTTTACATATTTAGTAGGCTAGCATAGTTAAAATTCCTCATTTATAAATAACTAAGTGGGAGAGGGATTTTTAAGTAAATCCCATGGTCTCCATTACTGGTTTGTAAGTGATGCAAACAAGCTTGCGCGTTGGCTCTGAGTGCCTTCCTCCATAACGGATGAGCTTGTTTGTGGATCACTAGAACAGACTTCCATTTTGGATGACTATAGGAAGTTAATTAAGAGCGTGTGATCTTCCCCAACGGAAGGGGCATAATCTTATTAATGGACTTAGTGTCAAGTAATGGTATACACTTAGACACATCTAATAGTATCCTCCCCATCGGAGTCACTGCTATTATTTGTGTGACCAAATGATACCAACTATTAATTTTATTTGTCAAAAAGTTAGGTTGACAAGATAATAAAATTAATGGGTTAAAACCCTCCTTTTACAAATGTTGAATTTGTATACGTCCACACTAACGTGGCATGCAAAATTCACGGTGTTTGAGGTGTTGGTGAATTTAAATAATATTGTTTGAGGAATCAATATTTTTTAAATTCAAAAGTTTTTGACCAAATATTTGATCAAAGACAGATCAACTATTAATTTTATTCGTCATAAAGTAAAGTTGACGAGATAATAAAATTAATGAATAAAATCTCCTCTTCGATTTTGTATACGTCCACACTATCGTGGCATACAAAATTCATGGAGATGTTTAAGGAGTTGATCTTGACCAAGTATTTTTGTGATTCTTAGGATTTAAAATATTTGTCAATCCTCTAGTAGTCATACTATAAGAAAGACTTAGTAATCCCAATTGTAATGATTGGAAATAGGACTTGGACATTAAGGTAGACTGTCTTCTTAAAACTAAGAACAATATAGGTGTATTTAATTCATTAGTTGAAACATGTTTAGTGGTGTTATCTACCTGGAGCGTAGATACAGATGCCATTAATCATGTCGCAATTCATTGCAGGGTTCCAGGAAACCCGGCAACTAAATGAAAATTAAAACATCGTCTACATGGGCACTACTGTAAAATGGTAGCTGTTGCAGTGGGAGATGTTTATCTTTGATAAGAATAAAACATGGATTTTGAGTAATTGTCTTTACGCACCAAGTTTAGAAAGAACTAGTTTTCCGTTTCTAAACTATTCAAAGAACTTGATATTCTGCCTCTTTTAAATAACAAAGTTGTTATTAAGAAAAAGAGGGAAGTTATCTGTTCTGGTACGTTGGTTGGCAATTTATAAATCCAATAACTCTCACGATACAACAAATGGAAATTAGTAACACATCTTCTAACTTTAAGAGAAAGTAACCTTCGAAAATGAACCAATTATATCTTTGGCTTCTAAGGCTAGGTTATATTGACTTGAGTTGGATTCATTAGTAGTGGAAATCTTTCCAACCTACGAGTCTTACTTGGAAGGAAAAAATAACCAAGAAGTTTTTAAGTCTAAGGGGTATGGAGTCAAAGATATATTGGAATTGGTTCATTCTTGTGTGATCCAAAGCAAGAGGTTGTTTCAAATATTTCATCTATTTTATAGACAACTATTTGAGATACGGATATATTTACTTGATGTGCCGCAAGTCTAAGTGCTTTGATTAGTTCAAAGAGTACGAGGCTGATGTGGAGAAACAACAAAGTAAAAGTATCAACACACTACGGTAAGATCGTAGTGGCAAGTACCTCTTGGGAGAATTTAGGAGTCATTTATCAGAAGTAGGGATTGAATCCCAACTAACTGCACCTGGTACACCCCAACAGAATGGTGTAGGAAAAGGAAGGTATAGGACTCTTATGGAAATAAGTAGATTGATGAGTTATTAAGAATATTATCAAAATCATTTTAAGGATATACTCTGGAAACGGAAGTGAATATAGTACCTTCTAAAGTCAGAACTCTCTACTCATATAGAATTGCTGAATAGGCGTAAGCCTATTTCGAAGCATATTCGGATTCGGGTAGTCCAGCACATATGCAGAAGAGAGACAATGATAAGTTGGACAGGAATTCACTTGTTTGTGGGTTATCCTAGTGAAATGAAAGTAGGTTTATAGTCTTAAAAATCAGAAGGTCATTGTTAGCATCAATGACCGATTTTTAGAAAAGGACTATGTAATAAACCATGTGCCCATAAGAAAATTTGTTCTTAAGGAAATAATAAAAGACATGTCTAATCTAGTACCAACTGTACAAGATGAGATACCATAAGAAAACTGCAACACGTATCACAAATGATACACAATTGAAGAAAGTGCCTTGTCGTAGTGGGAGGGTTGTTAGGCAACTTAAAAAGATTCATGTTTTGGGAGAGTTTTTTGACTCGATCCCTGGAGGACATGAACCTGATCTCCGGACATATGACGAAACACTCCAAGATAAAGATGCAACATCTTGGCAAAGAGTAATGAATAACAGAATTAGAATATATGTATTCTAATAAAATCTGGAAGCTTGTAGAACTACCAAATGGTGTAAAAGCCTTTGGGTGTAAAAAGGTCTATAATAGGAAAAGAGAGATAGACAGAAAGGTAGAAACTTTCAAAGCAAGGCTAAATGAAAAAGGAAACTTTTTCACTGGTAGCCATGCTTAAGTCTATCCGTATTCTTTTATCTATTTGGTAAGTGGATGTCAAGACAGCATTCCTTAATGGAAGTCTTGAAGAAAGCATCCATATAAAGCAACCAGAAGGGTTCATTGCAAAGGGCTAAGAGCATCTTGTGTGCAAGCTCAATCAGTCTATGGACTGATACAAAGCTTCAAGGTCTTGGAACATCCAGTTTATCAAAGTAATCCAGACCTTTGGATTCATTTAGTAACTGGATAAGTCTTGTGTATACAAAAGGTGTGATGGAAGCATGGTGGTATTTCTTGTACAATACGTAGATAACATTTTTGGTAGTTGGAAACAATATCAAAATATTGTCAGAAGTAAGGGTATGGTTGTCCAAACAATTCGATATAAAGGACTTGGGAGAATGTATATATTCTTGAGATCAAAGTAATAAGGGATCGCAAGAAAAGAATATTTTACTTATTCTAAGCTTCATATATCGGAAAAATCCTTGCTCGTTTTAAGCATGCAAAACTCCAAGAAAGGTTTCTTACTTTTTTAGGATGGAGTAACTTTATCTAAAGATATGTCTCTGTAGACATCAAAGGAGATAAAGGAAATAAAGGCAATTCTTTATGCTTCGGCTATCGGAAGCCTAATATATGCTATGCACGAGATCAGAAATCTGTTTTGCCAAGGGCATAGTTAGCAGATATCAAAGTAACCCTGGACAAGAACAGTGGACTGCAGTAAAACATATATTGAAGTACCTTAGAGGCACTAGAGATTATATGCTAGCTTACAAGACAGTTAATTTGGTCCTAGTGGGTTGCATGGATTTTGGCTTCCAATCGGATAGGGATAATAATAAGTCAACATCGGAGTTTTTGTGTTTACTTTAGGAGGTAAAGTCATAACTATGGAAGAGTGATAAGCATAGGTGTTTTTCGGACTCCACCATGAAGCTTAGTATATGGCAGCCTCCAAGGTAGCCATAAAAGCTGAATGACTCAATAACCTCAAGATAGACTTAGATATGATTTCGGTTTGTCCAAAGATTGTTACAATTTATTGTAATAATGTTGGTGCAGTAGCAAACTTGAAGAAACCATAAGTCTATAAGGCAAGTAAACACAATAGAGCGCAAGTACCACCCAATACGAGAAATCGTATAAACGACGAGAAGTTGTTGCCGCCTAGATTGCATCAGGTGATGACCTATAGATCCTTTCACTAAGGTCCTTAAGACAAGAGCTTTTGATGAGCATGTTGAAGGGTTGGGAATCGAATGTATGACAACATAGTCTTTTAATATAAGTGGGAGATTGTTAGAGTATATATTAAAAGCCTAGCTTTTGGTATAAACATTTATCTAGAAATAAGAATCACATTGGTCAAATGTCTACATTTATGATAAATGTAGTTGCTCAATTAATTTATATTGTAGATAACATGGTGTGTGGTGTCACACACAGAAGATCATGTTATCGGTTCCTTATAAATTATAAACAGTAGCTCACGACCAAGATGGAAAGGAACAAACCATTGGAAGGTCGTAGTGTAATTAGGTATTAGTTTATCTTAACTATATAATTACACTAGTATACTTAGAGTGTATTGAGTAGGACCATTTGAGGTCGTTCCTTTTATACTGACTTTATAAAGGAACAAAGACCTCAGTTATTATGGAAGTGTGTGCTCTTAATCCTAATATAATAACAAGCACATATATTTGATATTTATTTCTTTAATTTATCAATGGGTGAGATTTAGTTCGATAAATCAATAAGCCCGATAAGTTGGGAAATGATATCACTTATAGTGTGTGTTGTTGATTATAGAAGGAAACTGTGTCCTAGTGATCTAGGTTGAGAATGTCCCCAAGAGGAGCTCATAAGGATTGTCATGTTAAACCCTGCAGGTGGACTTAGTCCGACATGACGATGAAGTTGAGTGGTACTACTCTTGGAGCTAGATATTAATTAAGTGAGTTGTCAGTAACTTACTTAATTAGTGGACATTTGTTATCTTAAACACAGGGAGACTAACACACTCATAATAAGAAGGAGCCCAAAATGTAATTTGGGATTGGTGCGGTTGTTCAATAATAGTTCTCTTGTGGAATGAATTATTATTGATGAAATTAAGTTGTGTGTTCGGGGCGAACACGGGATGCTTAATTTCATCGGGAGACCAAAACCAATTCCTCCTCTCGGTCCCTATCGTAGCCTCTAGTATATAGAGATTTATACCCACCGCATACCCACCTTCTTACCCATCCAATGGGGCCGGCCAAGCTAGCTTGGAACCCAAGCTAGGGCCGGCCAAGACCAAGTGGATGAGCCATGTAGGTGGCCCGCCAAAGCTTGGGTCCCAAGCTTAGGTGGCCGACCACTAGAATATTAAAAAGGATTTTTATTAAAATTATTTCTTATGTGGATATCATGATTTTAAAAGAGAGTTTAAAAATTAAAAATTTCCTTTTATAGCTTTCTACAATAGATTAAGAGAAGAGATTAATCTCTTTCCTTATTTGTAGTTTAAAAGGATGGTTTTAATTTTTTGGTAAAAACTTTCCTTATTTGTAAATCATCTACATGTTTAAAAGAGAGTTTAAAATTTGAAATCTTTCCTTATTTGTTGATTAAAGGAGGATTTTAAATTTTAAGAAAACTTTCCTTTTTAACCATGTTCATGATTTAAAAGAAAGTTTAAAAATTCTCTTTTATTAGTTTCTACAAAAGATTAAGAAAAGATTTGATATCTTTCCTTATTTGTAGATTAAGAGAGATTTTAATTTTTAGAGATAGCTTTCTTTTTATCCACATGTTTAAAAGAAAGATTTTAATTTATTAAATTTCCTTTTTATTAATCACCATGAAGGGAAAATTATTGGAGAAATTTTTTATAAATTTCTGGAGACAAATTAGGAAGTTTTAATTAATTAAAACTCTCCTTGTTTATAGCTTGATGGTGGCCGGCCATGTAAATTGAGAAAAGGAAAATTGTTTTTAATTAAATAAAATTTTCTTTTTCATGGCAAAAGAATTAAGGAAGTTTTTAATTAAATTTCCTTATTTGCCAAGACCAAGGATTATAAAAGAGGGGGTAGAGAAGGCTACATGGTGAACAACCTCTATTATTTCTCTCCCTCTTTTCCTTGATGTTGTGGCCGGCCAACCTCTCTTCCTCTCTTCCTCTTGGTTGTGGCCGAACCTTCTGTATTGGCTTGGAGCTCTTGTGGTGGCCGGATACTACTTGGAGAAGAAGAAGAAGAAGAAGAAGGAGAGAGAGCTTGTATCCCTTGGAGCTTGGTTGGTGTTTTGTTCTTCGTCCTTGGTGAAGCTTCTTTGTGTTGGCCGAACCTAGCTAGGAGGAGAAGAAGGTGCTTGGTGGTTTCTCATCTCAGAAGATTGTTGCCTACACAACGTCCGAGGTTAGAAAAGGAATACGGTAGAAGATCAAGAGGTCTTTCTAGAAGGTATAACTAGTAATTTTCTTTCCGCATCATGCTAGTTATTTATGGAAATAATACCAAATACAAGAGGCTTACGATTTTAGTATTTCGAATATGTTTTTCGAAGTTGTGTTCTTTTGTTTTATTTTTCCTTGTGATTTGATTGTTCTTTTCGGTTAACCTAAAGTTATTTTAGGAAATTAAATATTAGATTTCTATAAAAGGTTTTGTCTAGTCGGTGGTGGTTGCTCCCATATCCAAGAAGGCCATGTGCCTTGCCACGTCAGTACTGGGAACCAATTATAGAAATTAATATTTAATGGAATTAATAACTTAAGGTGATTTGGGTCGAACGTGTTAAGTTCCGCAGGAGATCCAAGTCAAAACCTAAAAGAACGAATAGATTAAGTTTTGGATCAAACGTGTTAAGTTCCGCAGGCGATCCAAAATTTAATTTAAAAGAACACATGGTAGCTAGGAAAAGGTTCAGATCTTTGTACAAAATTTTTGTACAGTGGAACCTCTAGGTTTTCCGAGTAGCAACCAACAATTGGTATCAGAGCTAGGGTTTTGCCTCTGTGTATTTGGTATTAGTTTAATTATGCACATGTCATACATAATTAAGGCAGGTTAATAGTAGGATGTGCTAACTTTGTGGATGCAAGATCCAACTATTATGGCTTATAGTTATTATGTGTGTGATTGGACCCTTGGACATGTCAAGGGCATTTTATTGTGTGTGCATGATTGTATTATAAAATACAGCAGGAGCTGTATTTAGTTTTATTAGGATTTTATTTTTGATCTAGTTACATGAACATTCCTTTTATGGAATATAGGATCGATGGATGTAAATTTTATTTTATGTTCGATCTAGTTTACATGTACATTCCTTCGAGGAATATAGGATCAAAATATAAAATTCTATTTATGTCGCGGATCGAATCTTGCAAAGCGTGGAACCTTCTAAGGACCAGAGGCGTAACGGAACTAGGAGCAAGATGGATGCGACAGCTAGACCCGGTGGAAGTGGCCAAATATGGCAGCAGCTTGGGATGACAACACACGGAGGACAACAAGAGATAAAAGTCATAATAGTTAAAAATTAGATTTTCTATTTATTGCTTTTATATTGTGCTGTGTGTGCATGTTAGTTTACATATTTAGTAGGCTAGCATAGTTAAAATTCCTCATTTATAAATAACTAAGTGGGAGAGGGATTTTTAAGTAAATCCCATGGTCTCCATTATTGGTTTGTAAGTGATGCAAACAAGCTTGTGCGTTGGCTCTGAGTGCCTTCCTCCATAACGGATGAGCTTGTTTGTGGATCACTAGAACAGACTTCCATTTTTGGATGACTATAGGAAGTTAATTAAGAGCGTGTGATCTTCCCCAACGGAAGGGGCATAATCTTATTAATGGACTTAGTGTCAAGTAATGGTATACACTTAGACACATCTAATAGTATCCTCCCCATCGGAGTCACTGCTATTATTTGTGTGACCAAATGATACCAACTATTAATTTTATTTGTCAAAAAGTTAGGTTGACAAGATAATAAAATTAATGGGTTAAAACCCTTCTTTTACAAATGTTGAATTTGTATACGTCCACACTAACGTGGCATGCAAAATTCACGGTGTTTGAGGTGTTGGTGAATTTAAATAATATTGTTTGAGGAATCAATATTTTTTTTAAATTCAAAAGTTTTTGACCAAATATTTGATCAAAGACAGATCAACTATTAATTTTATTCGTCATAAAGTAAAGTTGACGAGATAATAAAATTAATGAATAAAATCTCCTCTTCGATTTTGTATACGTCCACACTATCGTGGCATACAAAATTCATGGAGATGTTTAAGGAGTTGATCTTGACCAAGTATTTTTGTGATTCTTAGGATTTAAAATATTTGTCAATCCTCTAGTAGTCATACTATAAGAAAGACTTAGTAATCCCAATTGTAATGATTGGAAATAGGACTTGGACATTAAGGTAGACTGTCTTCTTAAAACTAAGAACAATATAGGTGTATTTAATTCATTAGTTGAAACATGTTTAGTGGTGTTATCTACCAGAACCTGGAGCGTAGATACAGATGCCATTAATCATGTCCGCAATTCATTGCAGGGTTCCAGGAAACCCGGCAACTAAATGAAAATTAAAACATCGTCTACATGGGCACTACTGTAAAAATGGTAGCTGTTGCAGTGGGAGATGTTTATCTTTTGATAAGAATAAAACATGGATTTTTGAGTAATTGTCTTTACGCACCAAGTTTAGAAAGAACTAGTTTTCCGTTTCTAAACTATTCAAAGAACTTGATATTCTGCCTCTTTTAAATAACAAAGTTGTTATTAAGAAAAAGAGGGAAGTTATCTGTTCTGGTACGTTGGTTGGCAATTTATAAATCCAATAACTCTCACGATACAACAAATGGAAATTAGTAACACATCTTCTAACTTTAAGAGAAAGTAACCTTCGAAAATGAACCAATTATATCTTTGGCTTCTAAGGCTAGGTTATATTGACTTGAGTTGGATTCATTAGTAGTGGAAATCTTTCCAACCTACGAGTCTTACTTGGAAGGAAAAAATAACCAAGAAGTTTTTAAGTCTAAGGGGTATGGAGTCAAAGATATATTGGAATTGGTTCATTCTGATTTGTGTGATCCTATGAGCATCCAGGCAAGAGGTTGTTTCAAATATTTCATCTATTTTATAGACAACTATTTGAGATACGGATATATTTACTTGATGTGCCGCAAGTCTAAGTGCTTTGATTAGTTCAAAGAGTACGAGGCTGATGTGGAGAAACAACAAAGTAAAAGTATCAACACACTACGGTAAGATCGTAGTGGCAAGTACCTCTTGGGAGAATTTAGGAGTCATTTATCAGAAGTAGGGATTGAATCCCAACTAACTGCACCTGGTACACCCCAACAGAATGGTGTAGGAAAAGGAAGGTATAGGACTCTTATGGAAATAAGTAGATTGATGAGTTATTAAGAATATTATCAAAATCATTTTAAGGATATACTCTGGAAACGGAAGTGAATATAGTACCTTCTAAAGTCAGAACTCTCTACTCATATAGAATTGCTGAATAGGCGTAAGCCTATTTCGAAGCATATTCGGATTCGGGTAGTCCAGCACATATGCAGAAGAGAGATAATGATAAGTTGGACAGGAATTCACTTGTTTGTGGGTTATCCTAGTGAAATGAAAGTAGGTTTATAGTCTTAAAAATCAGAAGGTCATTGTTAGCATCAATGACCGATTTTTAGAAAAGGACTATGTAATAAACCATGTGCCCATAAGAAAATTTGTTCTTAAGGAAATAATAAAAGACATGTCTAATCTAGTACCAACTGTACAAGATGAGATACCATAAGAAAACTGCAACACGTATCACAAATGATACACAATTGAAGAAAGTGCCTTGTCGTAGTGGGAGGGTTGTTAGGCAACTTAAAAAGATTCATGTTTTGGGAGAGTTTTTTGACTCGATCCCTGGAGGACATGAACCTGATCTCCGGACATATGACGAAACACTCCAAGATAAAGATGCAACATCTTGGCAAAGAGTAATGAATAACAGAATTAGAATATATGTATTCTAATAAAATCTGGAAGCTTGTAGAACCACCAAATGGTGTAAAAGCCTTTGGGTGTAAAAAGGTCTATAATAGGAAAAGAGAGATAGACAGAAAGGTAGAAACTTTCAAAGCAAGGCTAAATGAAAAAGGAAACTTTTTCACTGGTAGCCATGCTTAAGTCTATCCGTATTCTTTTATCTATTTGGTAAGTGGATGTCAAGACAGCATTCCTTAATGGAAGTCTTGAAGAAAGCATCCATATAAAGCAACCAGAAGGGTTCATTGCAAAGGGCTAAGAGCATCTTGTGTGCAAGCTCAATCAGTCTATGGACTGATACAAAGCTTCAAGGTCTTGGAACATCCAGTTTATCAAAGTAATCCAGACCTTTGGATTCATTTAGTAACTGGATAAGTCTTGTGTATACAAAAGGTGTGATGGAAGCGTGGTGGTATTTCTTGTACTATACGTAGATAACATTTTTGGTAGTTGGAAACAATATCAAAATATTGTCAGAAGTAAGGGTATGGTTGTCCAAACAATTCGATATAAAGGACTTGGGAGAATGTATATATTCTTGAGATCAAAGTAATAAGGGATCGCAAGAAAAGAATATTTTACTTATTCCAAGCTTCATACATCGGAAAAATCCTTGCTCGTTTTAAGCATGCAAAACTCCAAGAAAGGTTTCTTACTTTTTTAGGATGGAGTAACTTTATCTAAAGATATGTCTCTGTAGACATCAAAGGAGATAAAGGAAATAAAGGCAATTCTTTATGCTTCGGCTATCGGAAGCCTAATATATGCTATGCACGAGATCAGAAATCTGTTTTGCCAAGGGCATAGTTAACAGATATCAAAGTAACCCTGGACAAGAACAGTGGACTGCAGTAAAACATATATTGAAGTACCTTAGAGGCACTAGAGATTATATGCTAGCTTACAAGACAGTTAATTTGGTCCTAGTGGGTTGCATGGATTTTGGCTTCCAATCGGATAGGGATAATAATAAGTCAACATCGGAGTTTTTGTGTTTACTTTAGGAGGTAAAGTCATAACTATGGAAGAGTGATAAGCATAGGTGTTTTTCTGGACTCCACCACAGAAGCTTAGTATATGGCAAGCCTCTGAGGTAGCCATAAAAGCTGAATGACTCAATAACCTCAAGATAGACTTAGATATGATTTCTGGTTTGTCCAAAGATTGTTACAATTTATTGTAATAATGTTGGTGCAGTAGCAAACTTGAAGAAACCATAAGTCTATAAGGAAAGTAAACACAATAGAGCGCAAGTACCACCCAATACGAGAAATCGTATAAACGAGGAGAAGTTGTTGCTGCCTAGATTGCATCAGGTGATGACCTATAGATCCTTTCACTAAGGTCCTTAAGACAAGAGCTTTTGATGGGCATGTTGAAGGGTTGGGAATCAGATGTATGACAGCAGATATGACAGCTTAGTCTTTTAATATAAGTGGGAGATTGTTAGAGTATATATTAAAAGCCTAGCTTTTGGTATAAACATTTATCTAGAAATAAGAATCACATTGGTCAAATGTCTACATTTATGATAAATGTAGTTGCTCAATTAATTTATATTGTAGATAACATGGTGTGTGGTGTCATATACAGAAGATCATGTTATCGGTTCCTTATAAATTATAAACAGTAGCTCACGACCAAGATGGAAAGGAACAAACCATTGGAAGGTCGTAGTGTAATTAGGTATTAGTTTATCTTAACTATATAATTACACTAGTATACTTAGAGTGTATTGAGTAGGACCATTTGAGGTTGTTCCTTTTATACTGACTTTATAAAGGAACAAAGACCTCAGTTATTATGGAAGTGTGTGCTCTTAATCCTAATATAATAACAAGCACATATATTTGATATTTATTTCTTTAATTTATCAATGGGTGAGATTTAGTTCGATAAATCAATAAGCCCGATAAGTTGGGAAATGATATCACTTATAGTGTGTGTTGTTGATTATAGAAGGAAACTGTGTCCTAGTGATCTAGGTTGAGAATGTCCCCAAGAGGAGCTCATAAGGATTGTCATGTTAAACCCTGCAGGTGGACTTAGTCCGACATGACGATGAAGTTGAGTGGTACTACTCTTGGAGCTAGATATTAATTAAGCGAGTTGTCAGTAACTTACTTAATTAGTGGACATTTGTTATCTTAAACATAGGGAGACTAACACACTCATAATAAGAAGGAGCCCAAAATGTAATTTGGGATTGGTGCGGTTGTTCAATAATAGTTTTTTAGTGGAATGAATTATTATTGATGAAATTAAGTTGTGTGTTCGGGGCGAACACGGGATGCTTAATTTCATCTGGAGACCAAAACCAATTCCTCCTCTCGGTCCCTATCGTAGCCTCTAGTATATAGAGATTTATACCCACCGCATACCCACCTTCTTACCCATCCAATGGGGCCGGCCAAGCTAGCTTGGAACCCAAGCTAGGGCCGGCCAAGACCAAGTGGATGGGCCATGTAGGTGGCCGGCCAAAGCTTGGGTCCCAAGCTTAGGTGGCCGGCCACTAGAATATTAAAAAGGATTTTTATTAAAATTATTTCTTATGTGGATATCATGATTTTAAAAGAGAGTTTAAAAATTAAAAATTTCCTTTTATAGCTTTCTACAATAGATTAAGAGAAGAGATTAATCTCTTTCCTTATTTGTAGTTTAAAAGGATGGTTTTAATTTTTTGGTAAAAACTTTCCTTATTTGTAAATCATCTACATGTTTAAAAGAGAGTTTAAAATTTGAAATCTTTCCTTATTTGTTGATTAAAGGAGGATTTTAAATTTTAAGAAAACTTTCCTTTTTAACCATGTTCATGATTTAAAAGAAAGTTTAAAAATTCTCTTTTATTAGTTTCTACAAAAGATTAAGAAAAGATTTGATATCTTTCCTTATTTGTAGATTAAGAGAGATTTTAATTTTTAGAGATAGCTTTCTTTTTATCCACATGTTTAAAAGAAAGATTTTAATTTATTAAATTTCCTTTTTATTAATCACCATGAAGGGAAAATTATTGGAGAAATTTTTTATAAATTTTTGGAGACAAATTAGGAAGTTTTAATTAATTAAAACTCTCCTTGTTTATAGCTTGATGGTGGCCGGCCATGTAAATTGAGAAAAGGAAAATTGTTTTTAATTAAATAAAATTTTCTTTTTCATGGCAAAAGAATTAAGGAAGTTTTTAATTAAATTTCCTTATTTGCCAAGACCAAGGATTATAAAAGAGGGGGTAGAGAAGGCTACATGGTGAACAACCTCTATTATTTCTCTCCCTCTTTTCCTTGATGTTGTGGCCGGCCAACCTCTCTTCCTCTCTTCCTCTTGGTTGTGGCCGAACCTTCTGTATTGGCTTGGAGCTCTTGTGGTGGCCGGATACTACTTGGAGAAGAAGAAGAAGAAGGAGAGAGAGCTTGTATCCCTTGGAGCTTGGTTGGTGTTTTATTCTTCGTCCTTGGTGAAGCTTCTTTGTGTTGGCCGAACCTAGCTAGGAGGAGAAGAAGGTGCTTGGTGGTTTCTCATCTCAGAAGATTGTTGCCTACACAACGTCCGAGGTTAGAAAAGGAATACGGTAGAAGATCAAGAGGTCTTTCTAGAAGGTATAACTAGTAATTTTCTTTCCGCATCATACTAGTTATTTATGGAAATAATACCAAATACAAGAGGCTTACGATTTTAGTATTTCGAATATGTTTTTCGAAGTTGTGTTCTTTTGTTTTATTTTTCCTTGTGATTTGATTGTTCTTTTCGGTTAACCTAAAGTTATTTTAGGAAATTAAATATTAGATTTCTATAAAAGGTTTTGTCTAGTCGGTGGTGGTTGCTCCCATATCCAAGAAGGCCATGTGCCTTGCCACGTCAGTACTGGGAACCAATTATAGAAATTAATATTTAATGGAATTAATAACTTAAGGTGATTTGGGTCGAACGTGTTAAGTTCCGCAGGAGATCCAAGTCAAAACCTAAAAGAACGAATAGATTAAGTTTTGGATCAAACGTGTTAAGTTCCGCAGGCGATCCAAAATTTAATTTAAAAGAACACATGGTAGCTAGGAAAGGTTCAGATCTTTGTACAAAATTTTTATGCAGTGGAACCTCTAGGTTTTCGAGTAGCAACCAACAATTGGTATCAGAGCTAGGGTTTTGCCTCTGTGTATTTGGTATTAGTTTAATTATGCACATGTCATACATAATTAAGGCAGGTTAATAGTAGGATGTGCTAACTTTGTGGATGCAAGATCCAACTATTATGGCTTATAGTTATTATGTGTGTGATTGGACCCTTGGACATGTCAAGGGCATTTTATTGTGTGTGCATGATTGTATTATAAAATACAGCAGGAGCTGTATTTAGTTTTATTAGGATTTTATTTTTGATCTAGTTACATGAACATTCCTTTTATGGAATATAGGATCGATGGATGTAAATTTTATTTTATGTTCGATCTAGTTTACATGTACATTCCTTCGAGGAATATAGGATCAAAATATAAAATTCTATTTATGTCGCGGATCGAATCTTGCAAAGCGTGGAACCTTCTAAGGACCAGAGGCGCAGCGGAACTAGGAGCAAGATGGGTGCGACAGCTAGACCCGGTGGCAGTGGCCAAATATGGCAGCAGCTTGGATGACAACACACGGAGGACAACTAGAGATAAAAGCCATAATAGTTGAAAATTAGATTTTCTATTTATTGCTTTTATATTGTGCTGTGTGTGCATGTTAGTTTACATATTTAGTAGGCTAGCATAGTTAAAATTCCTCATTTATAAATAACTAAGTGGGAGAGGGATTTTTAAGTAAATCCCATGGTCTCCATTACTGGTTTGTAAGTGATGCAAACAAGCTTGCGCGTTGGCTCTGAGTGCCTTCCTCCATAACGGATGAGCTTGTTTGTGGATCACTAGAACAGACTTCCATTTTTGGATGACTATAGGAAGTTAATTAAGAGCGTGTGATCTTCCCCAACGGAAGGGGCATAATCTTATTAATGGACTTAGTGTCAAGTAATGGTATACACTTAGACACATCTAATAGTATCCTCCCCATCGGAGTCACTGCTATTATTTGTGTGACCAAATGATACCAACTATTAATTTTATTTGTCAAAAAGTTAGGTTGACAAGATAATAAAATTAATGGGTTAAAACCCTTCTTTTACAAATGTTGAATTTGTATACGTCCACACTAACGTGGCATGCAAAATTCACGGTGTTTGAGGTGTTGGTGAATTTAAATAATATTGTTTGAGGAATCAATATTTTTTAAATTCAAAAGTTTTTGACCAAATATTTGATCAAAGACAGATCAACTATTAATTTTATTCGTCATAAAGTAAAGTTGACGAGATAATAAAATTAATGAATAAAATCTCCTCTTCGATTTTGTATACGTCCACACTATCGTGGCATACAAAATTCATGGAGATGTTTAAGGAGTTGATCTTGACCAAGTATTTTTGTGATTCTTAGGATTTAAAATATTTGTCAATCCTCTAGTAGTCATACTATAAGAAAGACTTAGTAATCCCAATTGTAATGATTGGAAATAGGACTTGGACATTAAGGTAGACTGTCTTCTTAAAACTAAGAACAATATAGGTGTATTTAATTCATTAGTTGAAACATGTTTAGTGGTGTTATCTACCAGAACCTGGAGCGTAGATACAGATGCCATTAATCATGTCCGCAATTCATTGCAGGGTTCCAGGAAACCCGGCAACTAAATGAAAATTAAAACATCGTCTACATGGGCACTACTGTAAAAATGGTAGCTGTTGCAGTGGGAGATGTTTATCTTTTGATAAGAATAAAACATGGATTTTTGAGTAATTGTCTTTACGCACCAAGTTTAGAAAGAACTAGTTTTCCGTTTCTAAACTATTCAAAGAACTTGATATTCTGCCTCTTTTAAATAACAAAGTTGTTATTAAGAAAAAGAGGGAAGTTATCTGTTCTGGTACGTTGGTTGGCAATTTATAAATCCAATAACTCTCACGATACAACAAATGGAAATTAGTAACACATCTTCTAACTTTAAGAGAAAGTAACCTTCGAAAATGAACCAATTATATCTTTGGCTTCTAAGGCTAGGTTATATTGACTTGAGTTGGATTCATTAGTAGTGGAAATCTTTCCAACCTACGAGTCTTACTTGGAAGGAAAAAATAACCAAGAAGTTTTTAAGTCTAAGGGGTATGGAGTCAAAGATATATTGGAATTGGTTCATTCTGATTTGTGTGATCCTATGAGCATCCAGGCAAGAGGTTGTTTCAAATATTTCATCTATTTTATAGACAACTATTTGAGATACGGATATATTTACTTGATGTGCCGCAAGTCTAAGTGCTTTGATTAGTTCAAAGAGTACGAGGCTGATGTGGAGAAACAACAAAGTAAAAGTATCAACACACTACGGTAAGATCGTAGTGGCAAGTACCTCTTGGGAGAATTTAGGAGTCATTTATCAGAAGTAGGGATTGAATCCCAACTAACTGCACCTGGTACACCCCAACAGAATGGTGTAGGAAAAGGAAGGTATAGGACTCTTATGGAAATAAGTAGATTGATGAGTTATTAAGAATATTATCAAAATCATTTTAAGGATATACTCTGGAAACGGGAGTGAATATAGTACCTTCTAAAGTCAGAACTCTCTACTCATATAGAATTGCTGAATAGGCGTAAGCCTATTTCGAAGCATATTCGGATTCGGGTAATCCAGCACATATGCAGAAGAGAGACAATGATAAGTTGGACAGGAATTCACTTGTTTGTGGGTTATCCTAGTGAAATGAAAGTAGGTTTATAGTCTTAAAAATCAGAAGGTCATTGTTAGCATCAATGACCGATTTTTAGAAAAGGACTATGTAATAAACCATGTGCCCATAAGAAAATTTGTTCTTAAGGAAATAATAAAAGACATGTCTAATCTAGTACCAACTGTACAAGATGAGATACCATAAGAAAACTGCAACACGTATCACAAATGATACACAATTGAAGAAAGTGCCTTGTCGTAGTGGGAGGGTTGTTAGGCAACTTAAAAAGATTCATGTTTTGGGAGAGTTTTTTGACTCGATCCCTGGAGGACATGAACCTGATCTCCGGACATATGACGAAACACTCCAAGATAAAGATGCAACATCTTGGCAAAGAGTAATGAATAACAGAATTAGAATATATGTATTCTAATAAAATCTGGAAGCTTGTAGAACCACCAAATGGTGTAAAAGCCTTTGGGTGTAAAAGGGTGTGTAATAGGAAAAGAGGGATAGACAGGGAGGGAGAAACTTTCAAAGCAAGGCTAAATGAAAAAGGAAACTTTTTCACTGGTAGCCATGCTTAAGTCTATCCGTATTCTTTTATCTATTTGGTAAGTGGATGTCAAGACAGCATTCCTTAATGGAAGTCTTGAAGAAAGCATCCATATAAAGCAACCAGAAGGGTTCATTGCAAAGGGCTAAGAGCATCTTGTGTGCAAGCTCAATCAGTCTATGGACTGATACAAAGCTTCAAGGTCTTGGAACATCCAGTTTATCAAAGTAATCCAGACCTTTGGATTCATTTAGTAACTGGATAAGTCTTGTGTATACAAAAGGTGTGATGGAAGCGTGGTGGTATTTCTTGTACTATACGTAGATAACATTTTGGTAGTTGGAAACAATATCAAAATATTGTCAGAAGTAAGGGTATGGTTGTCCAAACAATTCGATATAAAGGACTTGGGAGAATGTATATATTCTTGAGATCAAAGTAATAAGGGATCGCAAGAAAAGAATATTTTACTTATTCTAAGCTTCATATATCGGAAAAATCCTTGCTCGTTTTAAGCATGCAAAACTCCAAGAAAGGTTTCTTACTTTTTAGGATGGAGTAACTTTATCTAAAGATATGTCTCTGTAGACATCAAAGGAGATAAAGGAAATAAAGGCAATTCTTTATGCTTCGGCTATCAGAAGCCTAATACATGCTATGCACGAGATCAGAAATCTGTTTTGCCAAGGGCATAGTTAGCAGATATCAAAGTAACCCTGGACAAGGACAGTGGACTGCAGTAAAACATATATTGAAGTACCTTAGAGGCACTAGAGATTATATGCTAGCTTACAAGGCAGTTAATTTGGTCCTAGTGGGTTGCATGGATTTTGGCTTCCAATCGGATAGGGATAATAATAAGTCAACCTCGGGGTTTTTGTGTTTACTTTAGGAGGTAAAGTCATAACTATGGAAGAGTGATAAGCATAGGTGTTTTTCTGGACTCCACCATAGAAGCTTAGTATATGGCAAGCCTCTGAGGTAGCCATAAAAGCTGAATGACTCAATAACCTCAAGATAAACTTAGATATGATTTCTGGTTTGTCCAAAGATTGTTACAATTTATTGTAATAATGTTGGTGCAGTAGCAAACTTGAAGAAACCATAAGTCTATAAGGAAAGTAAACACAATAGAGCGCAAGTACCACCCAATACGAGAAATCGTATAAACGAGGAGAAGTTGTTGCTGCCTAGATTGCATCAGGTGATGACCTATAGATCCTTTCACTAAGGTCCTTAAGACAAGAGCTTTTGATGGGCATGTTGAAGGGTTGGGAATCAGATGTATGACAGCAGATATGACAGCTTAGTCTTTTAATATAAGTGGGAGATTGTTAGAGTATATATTAAAAGCCTAGCTTTTGGTATAAACATTTATCTAGAAATAAGAATCACATTGGTCAAATGTCTACATTTATGATAAATGTAGTTGCTCAATTAATTTATATTGTAGATAACATGGTGTGTGGTGTCACATACAGAAGATCATGTTATCGGTTCCTTATAAATTATAAACAGTAGCTCACGACCAAGATGGAAAGGAACAAACCATTGGAAGGTCGTAGTGTAATTAGGTATTAGTTTATCTTAACTATATAATTACACTAGTATACTTAGAGTGTATTGAGTAGGACCATTTGAGGTTGTTCCTTTTATACTGACTTTATAAAGGAACAAAGACCTCAGTTATTATGGAAGTGTGTGCTCTTAATCCTAATATAATAACAAGCACATATATTTGATATTTATTTCTTTAATTTATCAATGGGTGAGATTTAGTTCGATAAATCAATAAGCCCGATAAGTTGGGAAATGATATCACTTATAGTGTGTGTTGTTGATTATAGAAGGAAACTGTGTCCTAGTGATCTAGGTTGAGAATGTCCCCAAGAGGAGCTCATAAGGATTGTCATGTTAAACCCTGCAGGTGGACTTAGTCCGACATGACGATGAAGTTGAGTGGTACTACTCTTGGAGCTAGATATTAATTAAGCGAGTTGTCAGTAACTTACTTAATTAGTGGACATTTGTTATCTTAAACACAGGGAGACTAACACACTCATAATAAGAAGGAGCCCAAAATGTAATTTGGGATTGGTGCGGTAGTTCAATAATAGTTCTCTAGTGGAATGAATTATTATTGATAAAATTAAGTTGTGTGTTCAGGGCGAACACGGGATGTAATTTCATCCGGAGACCAAAACCAATTCCTCCTCTCGGTCCCTATCGTAGCCTCTAGTATATAGAGATTTATACCCACCGCATACCCACCTTCTTACCCATCCAATGGGGCCGGCCAAGCTAGGGCCGCCCAAGACCAAGTGGATGGGCCATGTAGGTGGCCGGCCAAAGCTTGGGTCCCAAGCTTAGGTGGCCGGCCACTAGAATATTAAAAAGGATTTTTATTAAAATTATTTCTTATGTGGATATCATGATTTTAAAAGAGAGTTTAAAAATTAAAAATTTCCTTTTATAGCTTTCTACAATAGATTAAGAGAAGAGATTAATCTCTTTCCTTATTTGTAGTTTAAAAGGATGGTTTTAATTTTTGGTAAAAACTTTCCTTATTTGTAAATCATCTACATGTTTAAAAGAGAGTTTAAAATTTGAAATCTTTCCTTATTTGTTGATTAAAGGAGGATTTTAAATTTTAAGAAAACTTTCCTTTTTAACCATGTTCATGATTTAAAAGAAAGTTTAAAAATTCTCTTTTATTAGTTTCTACAAAAGATTAAGAAAAGATTTGATATCTTTCCTTATTTGTAGATTAAGAGAGATTTTAATTTTTAGAGATAGCTTTCTTTTTATCCACATGTTTAAAAGAAAGATTTTAATTTATTAAATTTCCTTTTTATTAATCACCATGAAGGGAAAATTATTGGAGAAATTTTTTATAAATTTTTGGAGACAAATTAGGAAGTTTTAATTAATTAAAACTCTCCTTGTTTATAGCTTGATGGTGGCCGGCCATGTAAATTGAGAAAAGGAAAATTGTTTTTAATTAAATAAAATTTTCTTTTTCATGGCAAAAGAATTAAGGAAGTTTTTAATTAAATTTCCTTATTTGCCAAGACCAAGGATTATAAAAGAGGGGGTAGAGAAGGCTACATGGTGAACAACCTCTATTATTTCTCTCCCTCTTTTCCTTGATGTTGTGGCCGGCCAACCTCTCTTCCTCTCTTCCTCTTGGTTGTGGCCGAACCTTCTGTATTGGCTTGGAGCTCTTGTGGTGGCCGGATACTACTTGGAGAAGAAGAAGAAGAAGGAGAGAGAGCTTGTATCCCTTGGAGCTTGGTTGGTGTTTTGTTCTTCGTCCTTGGTGAAGCTTCTTTGTGTTGGCCGAACCTAGCTAGGAGGAGAAGAAGGTGCTTGGTGGTTTCTCATCTCAGAAGATTGTTGCCTACACAACGTCCGAGGTTAGAAAAGGAATACGGTAGAAGATCAAGAGGTCTTTCTAGAAGGTATAACTAGTAATTTTCTTTCCGCATCATGCTAGTTATTTATGGAAATAATACCAAATACAAGAGGCTTACGATTTTAGTATTTCGAATATGTTTTTCGAAGTTGTGTTCTTTTGTTTTATTTTTCCTTGTGATTTGATTGTTCTTTTCGGTTAACCTAAAGTTATTTTAGGAAATTAAATATTAGATTTCTATAAAAGGTTTTGTCTAGTCGGTGGTGGTTGCTCCCATATCCAAGAAGGCCATGTGCCTTGCCACGTCAGTACTGGGAACCAATTATAGAAATTAATATTTAATGGAATTAATAACTTAAGGTGATTTGGGTCGAACGTGTTAAGTTCCGCAGGAGATCCAAGTCAAAACCTAAAAGAACGAATAGATTAAGTTTTGGATCAAACGTGTTAAGTTCGCAGGCGATCCAAATTTAATTTAAAGAACACATGGTAGCTAGGAAAAGGTTCAGATCTTTGTACAAAATTTTTGTACAGTGGAACCTCTAGGTTTTCCGAGTAGCAACCAACAATTGGTATCAGAGCTAGGGTTTTGCCTCTGTGTATTTGGTATTAGTTTAATTATGCACATGTCATACATAATTAAGGCAGGTTAATAGTAGGATGTGCTAACTTTGTGGATGCAAGATCCAACTATTATGGCTTATAGTTATTATGTGTGTGATTGGACCCTTGGACATGTCAAGGGCATTTTATTGTGTGTGCATGATTGTATTATAAAATACAGCAGGAGCTGTATTTAGTTTTATTAGGATTTTATTTTTGATCTAGTTACATGAACATTCCTTTTATGGAATATAGGATCGATGGATGTAAATTTTATTTTATGTTCGATCTAGTTTACATGTACATTCCTTCGAGGAATATAGGATCAAAATATAAAATTCTATTTATGTCGCGGATCGAATCTTGCAAAGCGTGGAACCTTCTAAGGACCAGAGGCGCAACGGAACTAGGAGCAAGATGGATGCGACAGCTAGACCCGGTGGAAGTGGCCAAATATGGCAGCAGCTTGGGATGACAACACACGGAGGACAACAAGAGATAAAAGTCATAATAGTTAAAAATTAGATTTTCTATTTATTGCTTTTATATTGTGCTGTGTGTGCATGTTAGTTTACATATTTAGTAGGCTAGCATAGTTAAAATTCCTCATTTATAAATAACTAAGTGGGAGAGGGATTTTTAAGTAAATCCCATGGTCTCCATTACTGGTTTGTAAGTGATGCAAACAAGCTTGCGCGTTGGCTCTGAGTGCCTTCCTCCATAACGGATGAGCTTGTTTGTGGATCACTAGAACAGACTTCCATTTTTGGATGACTATAGGAAGTTAATTAAGAGCGTGTGATCTTCCCCAACGGAAGGGGCATAATCTTATTAATGGACTTAGTGTCAAGTAATGGTATACACTTAGACACATCTAATAGTATCCTCCCCATCGGAGTCATTGCTACTATTTGTGTGACCAAATGATACCAACTATTAATTTTATTTGTCAAAAAGTTAGGTTGACAAGATAATAAAATTAATGGGTTAAAACCCTTCTTTTACAAATGTTGAATTTGTATACGTCCACACTAACGTGGCATGCAAAATTCACGGTGTTTGAGGTGTTGGTGAATTTAAATAATATTGTTTGAGGAATCAATATTTTTTTTAAATTCAAAAGTTTTTGACCAAATATTTGATCAAAGACAGATCAACTATTAATTTTATTTGTCATAAAGTAAAGTTGACGAGATAATAAAATTAATGAATAAAATCTCCTCTTCGATTTTGTATACGTCCACACTATCGTGGCATACAAAATTCATGGAGATGTTTAAGGAGTTGATCTTGACCAAGTATTTTTGTGATTCTTAGGATTTAAAATATTTGTCAATCCTCTAGTAGTCATACTATAAGAAAGACTTAGTAATCCCAATTGTAATGATTGGAAATAGGACTTGGACATTAAGGTAGACTGTCTTCTTAAAACTAAGAACAATATAGGTGTATTTAATTCATTAGTTGAAACATGTTTAGTGGTGTTATCTACCAGAACCTGGAGTGTAGATACAGATGCCATTAATCATGTCCGCAATTCATTGCAGGGTTCCAGGAAACCCGGCAACTAAATGAAAATTAAAACATCGTCTACATGGGCACTACTGTAAAAATGGTAGCTGTTGCAGTGGGAGATGTTTATCTTTTGATAAGAATAAAACATGGATTTTTGAGTAATTGTCTTTACGCACCAAGTTTAGAAAGAACTAGTTTTCCGTTTCTAAACTATTCAAAGAACTTGATATTCTGCCTCTTTTAAATAACAAAGTTGTTATTAAGAAAAAGAGGGAAGTTATCTGCTCTGGTACGTTGGTTGGCAATTTATAAATCCAATAACTCTCACGATACAACAAATGGAAATTAGTAACACATCTTCTAACTTTAAGAGAAAGTAACCTTCGAAAATGAACCAATTATATCTTTGGCTTCTAAGGCTAGGTTATATTGACTTGAGTTGGATTCATTAGTAGTGGAAATCTTTCCAACCTACGAGTCTTACTTGGAAGGAAAAATAACCAAGAAGCTTTTAAGTCTAAGGGGTATGGAGTCAAAGATATATTGGAATTGGTTCATTCTGATTTGTGTGATCCTATGAGCATCCAGGCAAGAGGTTGTTTCAAATATTTCATCTATTTTATAGACAACTATTTGAGATACGGATATATTTACTTGATGTGCCGCAAGTCTAAGTGCTTTGATTAGTTCAAAGAGTACGAGGCTGATGTGGAGAAACGACAAAGTAAAAGTATCAAGACACTACGGTAAGATCGTAGTGGCAAGTACCTCTTGGGAGAATTTAGGAGTCATTTATCAGAAGTAGGGATTCAATCCCAACTAACTGCACCTGGTACACCCCAACAGAATGGTGTAGGAAAAGGAAGGTATAGGACTCTTATGGAAATAAGTAGATTGATGAGTTATTAAGAATATTATCAAAATCATTTTAAGGATATACTCTGGAAACGGAAGTGAATATAGTACCTTCTAAAGTCAGAACTCTCTACTCATATAGAATTGCTGAATAGGCGTAAGCCTATTTCGAAGCATATTCGGATTCGGGTAGTCCAGCACATATGCAGAAGAGAGATAATGATAAGTTGGACAGGAATTCACTTGTTTGTGGGTTATCCTAGTGAAATGAAAGTAGGTTTATAGTCTTAAAAATCAGAAGGTCATTGTTAGCATCAATGACCGATTTTTAGAAAAGGACTATGTAATAAACCATGTGCCCATAAGAAAATTTGTTCTTAAGGAAATAATAAAAGACATGTCTAATCTAGTACCAACTGTACAAGATGAGATACCATAAGAAAACTGCAACACGTATCACAAATGATACACAATTGAAGAAAGTGCCTTGTCGTAGTGGGAGGGTTGTTAGGCAACTTAAAAAGATTCATGTTTTGGGAGAGTTTTTTGACTCGATCCCTGGAGGACATGAACCTGATCTCCGGACATATGACGAAACACTCCAAGATAAAGATGCAACATCTTGGCAAAGAGTAATGAATAACAGAATTAGAATATATGTATTCTAATAAAATCTGGAAGCTTGTAGAACCACCAAATGGTGTAAAAGCCTTTGGGTGTAAAAAGGTCTATAATAGGAAAAGAGAGATAGACAGAAAGGTAGAAACTTTCAAAGCAAGGCTAAATGAAAAGGAAACTTTTCACCGGTAGCCATGCTTAAGTCTATCCGTATTCTTTTATCTATTTGGTAAGTGGATGTCAAGACAGCATTCCTTAATGGAAGTCTTGAAGAAAGCATCCATATAAAGCAACCAGAAGGGTTCATTGCAAAGGGCTAAGAGCATCTTGTGTGCAAGCTCAATCAGTCTATGGACTGATACAAAGCTTCAAGGTCTTGGAACATCCAGTTTATCAAAGTAATCCAGACCTTTGGATTCATTTAGTAACTGGATAAGTCTTGTGTATACAAAAGGTGTGATGGAAGCGTGGTGGTATTTCTTGTACTATACGTAGATAACATTTTTGGTAGTTGGAAACAATATCAAAATATTGTCAGAAGTAAGGGTATGGTTGTCCAAACAATTCGATATAAAGGACTTGGGAGAATGTATATATTCTTGAGATCAAAGTAATAAGGGATCGCAAGAAAAGAATATTTTACTTATTCTAAGCTTCATATATCGGAAAAATCCTTGCTCGTTTTAAGCATGCAAAACTCCAAGAAAGGTTTCTTACTTTTTTAGGATGGAGTAACTTTATCTAAAGATATGTCTCTGTAGACATCAAAGGAGATAAAGGAAATAAAGGCAATTCTTTATGCTTCGGCTATCGGAAGCCTAATATATGCTATGCACGAGATCAGAAATCTGTTTTGCCAAGGGCATAGTTAACAGATATCAAAGTAACCCTGGACAAGAACAGTGGACTGCAGTAAAACATATATTGAAGTACCTTAGAGGCACTAGAGATTATATGCTAGCTTACAAGACAGTTAATTTGGTCCTAGTGGGTTGCATGGATTTTGGCTTCCAATCGGATAGGGATAATAATAAGTCAACATCGGAGTTTTTGTGTTTACTTTAGGAGGTAAAGTCATAACTATGGAAGAGTGATAAGCATAGGTGTTTTTCTGGACTCCACCACAGAAGCTTAGTATATGGCAAGCCTCTGAGGTAGCCATAAAAGCTGAATGACTCAATAACCTCAAGATAGACTTAGATATGATTTCTGGTTTGTCCAAAGATTGTTACAATTTATTGTAATAATGTTGGTGCAGTAGCAAACTTGAAGAAACCATAAGTCTATAAGGCAAGTAAACACAATAGAGCGCAAGTACCACCCAATACGAGAAATCGTATAAACGAGGAGAAGTTGTTGCTGCCTAGATTGCATCAGGTGATGACCTATAGATCCTTTCACTAAGGTCCTTAAGACAAGAGCTTTTGATGGGCATGTTGAAGGGTTGGGAATCAGATGTATGACAGCAGATATGACAGCTTAGTCTTTTAATATAAGTGGGAGATTGTTAGAGTATATATTAAAAGCCTAGCTTTTGGTATAAACATTTATCTAGAAATAAGAATCACATTGGTCAAATGTCTACATTTATGATAAATGTAGTTGCTCAATTAATTTATATTGTAGATAACATGGTGTGTGGTGTCATATACAGAAGATCATGTTATCGGTTCCTTATAAATTATAAACAGTAGCTCACGACCAAGATGGAAAGGAACAAACCATTGGAAGGTCGTAGTGTAATTAGGTATTAGTTTATCTTAACTATATAATTACACTAGTATACTTAGAGTGTATTGAGTAGGACCATTTGAGGTTGTTCCTTTTATACTGACTTTATAAAGGAACAAAGACCTCAGTTATTATGGAAGTGTGTGCTCTTAATCCTAATATAATAACAAGCACATATATTTGATATTTATTTCTTTAATTTATCAATGGGTGAGATTTAGTTCGATAAATCAATAAGCCCGATAAGTTGGGAAATGATATCACTTATAGTGTGTTGTTGATTATAGAAGGAAACTGTGTCCTAGTGATCTAGGTTGAGAATGTCCCCAAGAGGAGCTCATAAGGATTGTCATGTTAAACCCTGCAGGTGGACTTAGTCCGACATGACGATGAAGTTGAGTGGTACTACTCTTGGAGCTAGATATTAATTAAGCGAGTTGTCAGTAACTTACTTAATTAGTGGACATTTGTTATCTTAAACATAGGGAGACTAACACACTCATAATAAGAAGGAGCCCAAAATGTAATTTGGGATTGGTGCGGTTGTTCAATAATAGTTTTTTAGTGGAATGAATTATTATTGATGAAATTAAGTTGTGTGTTCGGGGCGAACACGGGATGCTTAATTTCATCTGGAGACCAAAACCAATTCCTCCTCTCGGTCCCTATCGTAGCCTCTAGTATATAGAGATTTATACCCACCGCATACCCACCTTCTTACCCATCCAATGGGGCCGGCCAAGCTAGCTTGGAACCCAAGCTAGGGCCGGCCAAGGATGGGCCAAGTTAGTGGCCGGCCAAAGCTTGGGTCCCAAGCTTAGGTGGCCGGCCACTAGAATATTAAAAAGGATTTTTATTAAAATTATTTCTTATGTGGATATCATGATTTTAAAAGAGAGTTTAAAAATTAAAAATTTCCTTTTATAGCTTTCTACAATAGATTAAGAGAAGAGATTAATCTCTTTCCTTATTTGTAGTTTAAAAGGATGGTTTTAATTTTTTGGTAAAAACTTTCCTTATTTGTAAATCATCTACATGTTTAAAAGAGAGTTTAAAATTTGAAATCTTTCCTTATTTGTTGATTAAAGGAGGATTTTAAATTTTAAGAAAACTTTCCTTTTTAACCATGTTCATGATTTAAAAGAAAGTTTAAAAATTCTCTTTTATTAGTTTCTACAAAAGATTAAGAAAAGATTTGATATCTTTCCTTATTTGTAGATTAAGAGAGATTTTAATTTTTAGAGATAGCTTTCTTTTTATCCACATGTTTAAAAGAAAGATTTTAATTTATTAAATTTCCTTTTTATTAATCACCATGAAGGGAAAATTATTGGAGAAATTTTTTATAAATTTTTGGAGACAAATTAGGAAGTTTTAATTAATTAAAACTCTCCTTGTTTATAGCTTGATGGTGGCCGGCCATGTAAATTGAGAAAAGGAAAATTGTTTTTAATTAAATAAAATTTTCTTTTTCATGGCAAAAGAATTAAGGAAGTTTTTAATTAAATTTCCTTATTTGCCAAGACCAAGGATTATAAAAGAGGGGGTAGAGAAGGCTACATGGTGAACAACCTCTATTATTTCTCTCCCTCTTTTCCTTGATGTTGTGGCCGGCCAACCTCTCTTCCTCTCTTCCTCTTGGTTGTGGCCGAACCTTCTGTATTGGCTTGGAGCTCTTGTGGTGGCCGGATACTACTTGGAGAAGAAGAAGAAGAAGAAGAAGGAGAGAGAGCTTGTATCCCTTGGAGCTTGGTTGGTGTTTTGTTCTTCGTCCTTGGTGAAGCTTCTTTCTGTTAGCCGAACCTAGCTAGGAGGAGAAGAAGGTGCTTGGTGGTTTCTCATCTCGGAAGATTGTTGCCTACACAACGTCCGAGGTTAGAAAAGGAATACGGTAGAAGATCAAGAGGTCTTTCTAGAAGGTATAACTAGTAATTTTCTTTCCGCATCATGCTAGTTATTTATGGAAATAATACCAAATACAAGAGGCTTACGATTTTAGTATTTCGAATATGTTTTTCGAAGTTGTGTTCTTTTGTTTTATTTTTCCTTGTGATTTGATTGTTCTTTTCGGTTAACCTAAAGTTATTTTAGGAAATTAAATATTAGATTTCTATAAAAGGTTTTGTCTAGTCGGTGGTGGTTGCTCCCATATCCAAGAAGGCCATGTGCCTTGCCACGTCAGTACTGAGAACCAATTATAGAAATTAATATTTAATGGAATTAATAACTTAAGGTGATTTGGGTCGAACGTGTTAAGTTCCGCAGGAGATCCAAGTCAAAACCTAAAAGAACGAATAGATTAAGTTTTGGATCAAACGTGTTAAGTTCCGCAGGCGATCCAAAATTTAATTTAAAAGAACACATGGTAGCTAGGAAAAGGTTTAGATCTTTGTACAAAATTTTTGTACAGTGGAACCTCTAGGTTTTCCGAGTAGCTACCAACATTAACTTCTAGTTGACTTTTTGGTTCGGGTCTTCCGTTTCGGTCTCGCTCGCATTGGTCCAGATCTTCTGCTCTTGCTCTACTCGCTTAGATGATCTCGGCCATCTAGAATAGGGCTCACCCGAACCCAACTTCCGGCCTTCAAGCAATCTTTCGCTCTGGCTTCTTATCCCTCAGAAATGTCGCGTGCCTCCTACTTATCCACCCGCGTATTCTTCCGCAGCACCTCGTCCCTCAGACGCACCAAACTTATCGGCTCTCTTCCGTGTCGTCATTCTCGCTAGCTGTTTCTTTTGCTTGACTTCTTGTGCTCCTAAGTTTCTGTACACTTAGACACAATGGTTAAATACCAACAGGACCTAACCTGACTTAGTTGATCACATCAAAACTACCTTGAGGTACTTACATTCTCTAGCCTTGGAGGATTCCCCCTTGTCATTTATACTTGTAATCGTTGCATGTGACTTTCTTTTGGCCTTAGGGAACTCTACTATGACATACCCACCAAAGTGCTCTATGAGTAACTTCCCTTTACCCTTATTTGATGAAGATTGGTATCTCAAATCGGATCTATCACTATTGGGTCTTTGACTACCCATCATCATACCTAATCTCATAGATCAAACATTAAATCTTTCAAGGGATTTCTCTAACCGATCAAGCTTTTCCCTTAAAGCTTGATTCTTTACTTCTAGGTTCCTAATCCTAGAATTAATTTGTTCACCATAGACATTCTTAGACCTATCCTTCCTAGGCATGTGTCTCCCTTTCTTAGGATTAACACCTAGGTCTTTCACTACCTTCTTCTCCTCAGGCAAAGTGGATTATTTTTTGTTATGTCTAACCTTAGAGTATGATTTCCTAGGGTTATCCACCTTGTTAACCTTTTCCTATCATTATACCTAAATCTAAAATTATGCATGGATAAATAACCTACATTATTATCTCTCGTATGCATGTTCCTAAAATTTGAATTAATATTAGAATTAAAGATCAAGTTAGGAATTACCCTCCTACCTACCATTGGAGCTCCCCCTTGATATGAGAATTCACATAGCTTCATTCTTCTCCATTGCTTCAATTGCTCCATCTTGTTGAGCACTCCCTTCATTGGCCACTTTGTGTGGTAATATTCCCTTTCACTACACGTGAAGTAAATGATGTATCACTTCTTTTTCTTGGAACCACCCTTCTTATAGTTCGCATTAGATTCTAAATGAACTTTAGTGGATACAGGGGTTACCTCCTTTACCTTCTTGAGCGAAGGACATATACTCTTGTAGTGTCACATTTTCCCACACTTAAAGCACTTGATGTGGTTCTTCCCTCTCTTCCCAGTAGATGAAGTTGAGGGTTGAACTTCCATGACTACTTCTTCACTCACCTTGGATTCTTCTTCCTCTTTTGAAGACGTGGACGGTTCTACTTCTTCCCCCTCCGAAGTTGTGATCGATTCCACTTTTTCCTCCTCATCAGATGTTGAACACGTATCAACATCTGATTGCTCCTTCTCCTTCTCTTAGACCAATGAGCCCTTCCCCCTTAGGCTTCTCCACTTCTTGGACTTGTGTATGGTTTTCATGAAGAGTAACCACCTTGCTCCATAGGTCATGAGCACACTTGTACTTACCTACACACAATACCATATTAGAAGGCAATAAATTAATTAAAATCCTAGTTATCTCCTTGTCCGCCTCTAATTCCTCCCTTTGCTTCTCGATCTAATATCGAGGTCGAAGATGCTTCCCCTTCTTGTTCGTCGGAGCTTTGAACGGCTCCTCCAACACTATCCAATGGTTCCAATCCATTTGGAACCATGTCTCCAAGCACTTCCTCCAAGAATTGAAGTCTTCATGCTCATATGGAGGTGGGATCCGGATATCCCATCCTAGCAGTCTATCTGACTCCATCGTCTTCCTCTAACACTTGATTATATAGGCGGTTAATCTTTCAAGAGTGCTTCTCGCTCTGATATCAATTGTTGAGACCTTAATCACCGACTAGACAGAGGTGAATAGTCGATCATCCATTTTGTTCGCTTCCTATACTTGTTAGTGCAGTGAAAATACAAATAACAAGTACAAATATGAAAGCTAACCTAGAAACAATAAAGAAAGAAAGCAAACCACAATTACACATTTGTTTAACGTGGTTTAGAGATGATGTTCCTGTTGGTCCCCTATGGCCAGCAAGAGGGGGTGAATTGCTTTAAAATAAAAACTCAAACCTTTCTCGACTTATACTTGATTAATACAAACACTTGTACAAAAAGAAACTAATTAGCAAAAAGAACGTTTACTTGGTTTGCAATCAAGGGATTGCTAATCCAAAACGTTGAAAGCTCACTAACAAATCTCCTTTAGGTGGAGAAATCTTTTATAGCAATTAAAGCACTCGAATACAAAACTATACAGAAAGAAAATTATTTACAAGTGTTGTCACTAACTACTGAGATTGGGGTTGTATTTATAGTACTGATCTGGGAGCTTGAAAGGGTTTCAGGTGCCTAAGTGTGGATAGAATTTTATCCACGATGTAACGGATCGCAACAGGTGGCGTTTCGATAAGATTTCTGGTCCAAGTGCCTAGACCGGGTTGAGCCAGCTTTCGACCAAGGTGCGGCTCGGGGCGCACTGGCTGGCCTCGATGGTCCGGGCTAGCTCCGGTGGTTTGGGTGTCCGGACCAAAGTCACCTCTATGTTGACTTTTGGTCTGGGTCTTCTGCTCCGGCTTCGCTATCCAGAATAGGGCTCACCCGAACCCATTTTTCGGCATTCTCGAGCAACCTTCCGCTCTGACTTCTCGTCCCTTAGAACCACCGTGCGCTTCTTTCTTGTCTGCTGGTGTACTCTTTCGCAGTTCCTCGTCCCTTAGACGCACCGAGCTCGTCGACTCTCTCGTGTCGTCCTTCTCGCTAGCTGCATCTTTCGTTCGACCTCCTATGCTCCCAAGTTCCTACACACTCAGACACAGGGCATCAAACACATAACAAGACCTAACTTAACTTGGTAGATCACATCAAAACTACCATGGGGTACTTACAATCTCTCCCCTTTTGATGTGAGCAATCCAAATTAAGTTAGGGAAAATTAAAAACAAATAACAGGAAAATATCAAGTATAATTTTTGTAATTAAAAAAATATGCAAAAATCAAGATGATACCCTCCCCCTAGATTTACATCTACTTCTCCCCTTTTGATCACATTAAAAATAGGAGTATACCATGAAAGTAACTTGAAATAAATTTAAAACAAAGTCTAAGGGATAAAAAATATAGTGACTAATATCCAAAAAAATCAACAAGTTTAAATTTTGAAAATCTAGATTTTTACTATTTATAAACAATTTTTGAAAAAACTAATTTTAGAATTATGTTTATTTGATAAAAAATTTTGAAAATTTTTGAAACAGGAAAGTAGATATATTCAAAGCTATGATAAAATTTTCATGAAATTATGGATTTGATTTAATTAATAATAATTTATCTTTAAAAAAGTTTGAATTTATGAAAAAAAAATATTTAAAAATAGTTTCCAGGCTCAAAAAAATCGTGACACATTTTCTAAAAATATAATAGAGCATGTATTTTTACAAAAAATTATTTTTTAAAAATTAAATGAAAAATAATTTTTTAAATATTTAAAATATATTTTTTTAGAAAAAATCATAGAAAAATAATACAACGGTCAAAAAATTTATTTTTTTAATTGATAACATGATAAGAGTTCATAGAAAAATAAGTTTTGAAAAAATTACTTTGAGAATTATTTTTAAATTGACAAATATAATTTTTATTAAAAATTTATAAAAAATAATTTAACTGTTAGAAAAATTTGAAAACTTTCTTACAGATAAGAGATGAAATTATCTTTCTCAGAAAAATTAAATTCTAATTAATTTCTAACTAAAATCATACAAAGAAATTTATTTAGTCAATTCTAAGCAAACAATAAAAATTAAATCAATTAAAAGTATGACATGCATCAAAATTTAATTTAAGTATAATTTTAGAACCCAATAGAGGTTCCTTCTAACTGTTGGAGTGTATACTGAAAGCCTAAGCTTTGTAAACATTCATTATGAATAAAGAATCACATTTGGTCTAATTATCTACATTTGTTTGTAGTTGTTCATTTAATTTATATTGTAGATAACATAGTATGTGGTGTCACATACAGAAGATGATGTTATCAGTACCTTATAAATTATAAACAGTAGCTCACGACCAGAATGGAAAGGAACAAACCATTAGAAGGTCGTAGTGTAATTAGGTATTAGTTTATCTTGACTATATAATTACACTAGTACACTCAGAGTGTATTGAGTAGGACCATTTGAGGTCGTTCCTTTTATACTGACTTTATAAAGGAACAAAGACCTCAGTTATTATGGAAGTGTGTGCTCTTAATCCTAATATAATAACAAGCACATATGTTTGATATTTATTTCTTTAATTTATCAATGGGTGAGATTTAGTTCGATGAATCAATAAACCCAATAAATTGGGAAATGGTATCACTCATAGTGTGTGTTGTTGATTATAGAAGGAAACTGTGTCCTAGTGATACTAGGTTGATAATGTCCTCAAGAGGAGCTCATAAAGATTGTCATGTTAAACCCTGCAGGTGGACTTAGTCCGACATGATAATAAGGTTGAGTGGTACTACTCTTGGACTTAGATATTAATTAAATGAGTTGTCAGTAACTTACTTAATTAGTGGACATTCGATATCTTAAACACAGGGAGACTAACACACTCATAATAAGAAGGAGCCCAAAAAATGTAATTTGGGATTGGTGCGGTAGTTCAATGATAGTTCTCTAGTGGAATGAATTATCATTGATAAAATTAAGTTGTGTGTTAAGGCGAACACGGGATGCTTAATTTTATCGGAGACCAAAACCAATTCCTCCTCTCCCCTATCGTAGCCTCTTATTTATAGAGTTCTATACCCACTATACCCACCTTCATACCCACCTTAGGCGGCCAAGCTAGCTTGGGTACCAAGCTAGGGCCGCCTAGGTATAAAATTGGGTGGCGGCCTAGCTTGAACCCAAGCTAGTAGGGGCCGAATAAAATTAAAAATAAATTTAATTTTAATTTTTATTATAATGTGGAAGATATAATTTAAAGAGAATTAGAATTAAATATCTCTCTTGTAAAAGATTTACAAAAGATTAAAGAAAGAGATTAGATCTCTTTCCTTATTTGTAGATTGGAGAGATGTTTTATTTTCTCTTTAAAATTATTCACATGTTAATAAAATTAAAATTATAGATATTTCCTTTTATTAACCATGAAGAGATTTTAAAGAGAAATTTTATTTTTTAAAATTTCCGGAAACAAATTAGGAAGTTTTAATTGTTGATTAAAACTTGTCCTCTTTTGTTTCCAATGATGTGGCCGGCCATCTCAAGTTAATTGGGAAATTTTGTTTTATTTTTCTCAATTAATTCATGTCAAGAAAAATTAAGGAAGTTTTATTGTAATTAAATTTCCTAATTTGCCTAGGCCAAGGAATATAAAAGAAGGGGTAGGGGTGCCTTCATGAGACACAACCTCTATTGTTTTCTCTCCCTTTTTCCTTGGTGTTGTGGCCGGCCATTACCCTCTCCCTCTCTTCCTCTTGTGTGGTGGCCGAATACTCCATCTCTCTTGGAGTTCTTGCGGTGGCCGGATACTACTTGGAGAAGAAGAAGAAGAAGAAGGAGAGAAAGCTAGTATCTCTTGGAGCTTGGTTAGTATTTTGATTTTCTTCTTTGGTGAAGTTCTTCCTTTGTGGCCGAACCTTGCTTGGAGGAGAAGAAGGTGGTTGGTGGTTTCTCATCTTGGTAGATCGTTGCCCACACAACGTCCGAGGTTAGAAGAGGAATACGGTAGAAGATCAAGAGGTTTTTCTACAAGGTATAACTAGTAATTTCTATTTCCGCATCATGCTAGTTATTTATGGAAATAATACCAAATACAAGAGGCTTACGTTCTAGTATTTCGAATATGTTTTTTTCGAAGTTGTGTTCTTTTGTTTCTTTCTTTTCCTTGTGATTTGATTGTTCTCTTTGGTTAACCTAAAGTTATTTTAGGAAATTAAATATTAGCTTTCTATTAAAGGTTTTGTCTAGTCGGTGGTGGTTGCTCCCATATCCAAGAAGGCCATGTGCCTCGCCACGTCAGTACTGGGAACCTTTTATGGAAATTAATATTTAATGGAATTAATAACTTAAGGAGACTTGGGTCGAACGTGTTAAGTTCCGCAGGAGATCCAAGTCAAAACCTAAAAGAACAAATAGATTAAGTTTTGGATCAAACGTGTTAAGTTCCGCAGGCGATCCAAAATTTAATTTAAAAGAACACATGGTAGCTAGGAAAAGGTTCAGACCTTTGTACAAAATTTTTGTACAGTGGAACCTATAGGTTTTCCGAGTAGCAACCAACACTAACTGGGTTAATAAAAAATTTTCTAGGGATATATTTTGATGATAATTTTCTAATTTAGCTCTTATGATATTTAAGATGTCAATTAAGTCCTTGAAAATTTATAAAATTTGAAAGAATAACATTCGGACATGCAAAATTTTTTTATTTTTGCATTTGTTCTTTTAAATTTTCATTTTCTATTTTTAGTTTGTCGAAATCTTCTAATTGACAAAATGTTGCTAAAGTTCCTTTTAATTGATTATTTTCTTTTAATAACTTTTTATTATCTATTTCTAATTTATAGGAATTTTTTGATAAAATTTTAACAAATTTAAATAATTGGTCAGGAGATAGAGACCGTACTTGACTTACCTTGTCAATCTCTGATACTCCCCCTATAGAGATACTTTCTTCTATCGTTGCTCCCCCTTCTTCAATGTTTTCGATGCTCATTTCAGATGAGCTTGCTTCATCTTCTTCTTCTTGGTGACTTGTCATCAGCGCAAGTCTGGTGTGGGCTTCGATCTCCGACTTTGATGACATTTCGTCCCACATCGTCTTTAAGTGTATGAGCTTTGTTTGGGTTGGCTTCTTGTCCTTCTCCTTGTTCTTTAATTTTCGACAGTTGTCTTTAACGTACCCTTCTTCATTACAATGGTAGCATCTTATCTTTCTTTTCCTTCTTTTACTTTGCACTTGATTAAACTTATTATCCTTATTTTTTTTTAATTACCTTACCATGAACGTCGTTTCATTATCGTCAAGGGATATTTTGGACTCTGGTTCATCCATTTTTTTCTTCAGGGCAATGTTCTACATTGTCTTCATCTTTAGATTTGCATATCTAGATTCGTGAATTTCAAATGTCGAAAACAATTCCTCTAAATTACTTACCTCTAAGTCCCTAGAGATGAAATATGCATCTACTAGAGTTCACCATTCAGGAGTTCTAGGAAATGCTTTAAGCGCGTACCTTAACAATCTCAGTTGATTATCTTTTCTCTGAGATTTATGATTCTGGTGATGAGTTCTTTAATCCTTCAGTGGAGGTATGCGACGGTTTCACCTTCTTCTAATCAGAGGTTACTGATCTGGTTCTGGAGTAGGTCCCATCTTACGAGTTTTGTCTCCGAGGTCCCTTCATGTAGTTTCAGAAATTTCTCCCAAAGCTCCTTGGCTGACTTGTACGCTCTGATCCAGTTGACTTCTTGAGGGGGTAAGACGCTTAGCAGATGAAATTCTGCCTTGCCATTTGTCACAAAGTCAGCTTGCTCCTTTTTTATCCATTGATATTCTTCTTTGTCCTTTGGTGCTACAAAATCATACTGCATTATTATTAATAATTCAAAGTTAGTTTTAAAAAAATATCTCCATTTTTTTCTTCCAAATTGTGAACTCTCCCTCGTATTTAGGCAGGTAGATGCTTGGTCCGGCCATCTCTTATGCTTCAGTTGCCGGTTAGTCCTTCTGAAGCGTCCTTGCTCTGATACCACGTGTTGGTCCTTTGCGATAGGCAAGAGGGGGTGAATTGTCTGAAAAATAAAAACTCAAACCTTTCTCGACTTATAACTTGATTAATACAAATACTTGTAAAAAAGAAACTAATTAGCAAAAATAAAGAAGAGGCAGATTGGTTACTTGGTTTGCAATCAAGGGATTGCTAATCTAAGATATTGATAGCTCACTAACAAATCTCCTTCAGGTGGAAAGTCTCTTACAGTAGTTAAAGCACTCAAATACAAAATTAAACAGAAAGAGAATCGTTTATAAGTGTTGTCACTAACTACTGAGATCAGGGTTGTATTTATAGCACTGATCTGGACGCCTGGAAGGGTTCCAAGTGCTTGAGTGTGGATAGAATTTTATCCACAACACCACAGATCGCAACAGGTGACGTTTGATAAGATTTCTGGTCTAGGCGCCTAGACCAGGTTCAGGTGCCCGAACTAGGCTAAGCCAGCTTTTGATTAGGGTGCGGCCCAAGGCACCCTGGTTGGCCCCGGTGGTCTGGGCGCCCGGACTAGAGTCAACTCCATGTCGACTTTTGGTCTGGGTCTTCCGCTCTGGCTCCGCTCATTTGGGTGATTTCGACCATCCGGAATAGGGCTCACCCGAGCCTATTTCTGGCCTTGTCGAGCAACCTTCTGCTCTAGCATCTCATCCCTCAGAACCGCTGCGCACTTCCTTCTCGTCCACCAGCGTACTCTTCTACAACACCTCGTCCCTCGGACGCACCGAGCCCGTCGACTCTCTCCCGTGCAGTCCTTCTCGCTGGCTACATCTTTCGCTCGACCTCCTATACTCCTAAGTTCCTGCACACTCAGACACAGGGCATCAAGGCATAATAGGACCTAGCTTGACTTGGTTGATCACATCAAAACTACTATCAGGTACTTACAGTTCCTACTCCATGACATGTCTGTAAGGTGGATGATCCCTATGATCCTTTGGTGGATCAAGCCCTGACAACCTCTAGCTAGTCGAGTTCCTTCTCAGTGGAGTAAACCTGCACAACCTTGATCAATATACCACACTCTGATCATAGCTCAAGGTAGACTACTAACAGGGATTTTCCACTCCTGTTTCGTCAACCATAATCAAGCTCCAAAGGCTTGATTATATAGGCCACAGGCTGGAATTCCTAATTGGTTTTTTGCTTACTAGTCAACTGGTATTATCATCAATCGACTAGTGTTACAATTGGACACAATCAATGGGCCTCCACTGAATCTACGATTCTGTTCAACGACTCTTTACCAGTCGACTAGTATTTCACAGTCGTTAGGCAAAAAAATATTCTATACATTGGACTAGTCGACTGGTAAATCCTAATACTAGGGTTTTAATCTCGAGTATAATCACTCATGTACTCGTCCTCACCCGTACAACCTCGACCTTGCTTTCTAGCCTCTTCCATTAGTCTTGCATCCCTTAGATGCTTCCCTTGCCTTCACGCCTTACCTTCAAGAGCTTCCTTCGGCCTTGTCCTTTGTTGTCAGGTCTTCCATTTCCAAGTCACACTTGGACTTACGTTACCAAGGCTATATACTTGGACTTACACCGCCAAGAGCCATGCTCTGGGACTTCATCCTTGCCAAGTCACATTTGGACTTTGCCTTGTTGTACCTGCATCCTACACACTCACAAGTGCATATCAAATATAATAATAATCTAACTTAAACCTTTGTCCAAACATCAAAACCTAGGGTTATACTGATTGTTCCAATAAATACTTATTACAAAAGTAAAAGTATCGACATAAAATCATCTACTAAATAAATCATAACCAACAACGTAATTCTTTACTGATATGCTCAACCATGAATAACCAATAAATTGGGAGTATATATAGTATATCCCAAAATTACCTGCATAAACTCAGCACATAATTAGTATATAACAAACATATAACAAGTCATGAGTGTACGCAATAACATACTACCACGAATGGGTCTCGTGTGCAGTCAGAGTATCCACTATATATGGGCGACAATACATGCTATCACCATATGGTCCAGTGGGCAAATAGGACGACGTAGCTATCTAGCTTCTCAATTACTAACTGCGGGTGAAAATACATGCTACCACCAACTGGTCCAGTGGGTAATTAGAGCACATAAATGTCACTGTCTGCGGGTGACAATATACGTTACCACTACCTGGTCTAGTGGGTAGACAGGATGTGTAGCTATCTAACTATGGACTACGGGCGACAATGCACGTAAAGCTATCAGATGGGTCAACCCTTGGCAGGGCGGGTCGATTCATGACAGGCCGGCCATTTGGCGAGGTGGGGAGGGCCGACCCATCATCTTGGCGTGTTGGGAAGTCCCCAACTTAACCCAATTAAGGCAGGTTGTGGGTTAGGCGGGTCAACCCGCAGGTCGATAAAAAATTGAAAAAAATAAAAAAAGTTTCATATCTTTAACGTTTGACTTCAAAAATATTTTATCAATCAAATATATCCAGAAAAAGATATTTTAAAGATAAACGGACACAAACGAGTATACATGTTCAATAAAAATACTATTTTTATTTCAAAATCATAATAAAGAAAGATAATAAATTAACATAAAACTTAACTTACATATATTTTTCAACCTACGGGCCAACCCAAGCCCGTCGCGGGCCGACCTACGGGGTCGTAGACTTGCGCGGGTTGGCCCGTGAATGACTTGGGTTGATAAAATTCCAACTCAGCCCATTTAAATTATTTGGCAGGGTGAGCTAATCCGACGAATTTAACCCAAATTAACGACTATAAATACACGCTGTCACTATCTTGTCTAGTGAGCTAGCCCAGAAGTAAATGTATACACACAATAATAATCAAACTCACTAAAATAATCACATCCAAATGTAAAGCTCTACAAGCTACACTATGATATCACAAACATAACGACACAAGTATAAATAGCAATAAATTACATGGATAACAACGAGATTGTATGAATATCAAATAGACAAAAATGTAAGGATAAGAAATAAAATCTCAATTTAAGAAGTAAATAGAGTAGAGTCAAGGTAAACAGTAATTGTTGTCTAATCAATAAATGATAATAAATAATCATGTATTAAGATCAAAAAAATTAAAGAGGTCAAATCAGGAAGTATCCATCTTAACTGTAGAATATGCTGACAATCTTCCAGTAAAAAGATCTATCTCAAGCTTGTATCTACAAATAAAAGATACGAAGAACCTAAGAGTCTATTAATCAATAATCAAACCATATTGATTAATTAATTCAACTTATTAATTTGTTCACCCATCCATCTATTAATTAATTTATCTACATTAATTAGAGGATAGTGACTTAATCAATTACAGACAATTCAAATACTTATTTAATTACGATTAGCTAATCAACATCACCTAGTTATTGCGCTTATTTAATTGGTCCCCGGGGCATGGTGTCGCGGTAGGACATTCAGGTTGTCACCCAGGCATCCGCGGTTCGATCCCCAGCTACGACGTATTTGTAGGAATTTTCCTCCAAATGGAGAGCGCAATCAAAGGATGCTGGACATCTGGGTTGACTGCCGCGCGCGCTTCCCGATTTTAATACTCAAAATTGCTCATATAATAATTAATTAATCAAATAATCAAATTTCATTCATGAAATTAATCAAAATTCTAACAAACTTATTACCTGACTTAAGTTATCAAACCAATTAGTTAATTAATCAGCATTGTAATTAACCAATTAAATCCTTTTTCTAAATAAATTACAATTAACCTGATATACTAACCAAATCAAATTGTTAACTAATCCTTTAACTAATTAATTAACCCAAACCATACTAACAATGATTAATTAATTAAATCATGGATAAAATTGTTACCCTACTTCGTCTTCTCCTTCTTCTTCTCTTGCAGCACAGTGGGATGAGGTAGGCGACGGAGGGTCGACGTGGCGGCTAATCAGACGGAGCAATGGTCGGTGAGGCAAGGACAAAGACGACGGATGAGCGACGATCGCGCTGTCGGAATGAGGAGGCAGCTTCGGTTGTGGTCGTCAGGTCACGACCAGACACCGACGATGACAACGATGGAGCGGTTGATCGGCGACGGTGGTCGAGATTAGTAGAATCTCGAGCATTGTACTCTGAGTTGAGGATTTTTGTCTTGTTCGCTTAAATAGAATGGTTGCTTGCGACGCCTGGCGACAGCGGTCTGCGATGCCAGGCGACAGTGTCTAGGAGGCGAGGGATACAGCAGCATCATCGAAGCTCGTTGGGATGGCTGTGAAGGCAGCGTGTGGGCGGTGATTCTTGTGACAGACGCGAACATTAATCAAAACTTTAGATTTTGATAATCAAAACAGAGGTTCATGTTCAACCAACTTCTCCTTTAAATAAGTATGGTATCCCTTTATTCCTATAAAATCTAAATGACTTATTTAAAATCTAGATTTTTTTAAAAAAAAATCTATTAATTCATATAAACTTACTTATCCATTATTTATCAATTTTTATATTTTTATTATATATATATATATATATATATAGGTCAAGGTTTATCATATGCTAGATAACAAGGAAGTTTTGACAGAGCAATCTTCCGAAAGACAATTTTTGACTCGAACATTAGAGCTAGATGATTAGTAAGGTAAAAAATAATCATTTTGTAGGTTTAAACGGTCGAATTCGATGGCAATCGATTTGTGAAGTCTATTAATCGATTAGTTGGCAAAAATCAACCTAGATAACATCCTTATAAAGAGGATTTCATGAGGATTTTCAGTGCCAATTATCGGAGGTTTTAGAGGAAATGTTGATGCATTTACAACCATTAAGATACATTTGAAAGTGACAAAGAAGCAAACGATGCAAAATGCTTATTGTAAAGTTGTTTTATTTTTCATTTGTATTTATTTTTTTTGTATTTGCTTATTGTGTTCTTATAAGAATAAGGTGTATGAGATTTTTTCACCTTTGAAAGGTATTTGAAAACCAGAAGTTCATAGTAGAGGAGATCACTAGGAGTAGACTTTGGATTAGTTACCGAAGAAACAGATACAAAGTAAAATCTCGAAATTATGCATTTGCTATTAAATTTAATTCAAGTTTCCACTGCATATTTAAACGACAAGTACAAAATTAAAATGAAGTGATTGAAGTTATTCATCCTCTCTAACTCGTTATGATAGTTACTTGGCTCTAATAATTATTTACGATGATAAAGTGGTGTGATCTAGGAAGTCAAGCTAAGAGCATCCACATCACTACATCAATTACCCTATCTGATCCTGTCCGAAAGCTGAGTCGGACGGAGGCTGGTCGTGGTGGCCTGGTTGTTGACGGAAAGTCGTGGGTGATTCGGCTCCCACGGGCGGCTGACGATGCTGCAGGACCCTGCACACACTCAGACGATCTCCCCCTCACGTTAGAGACCAGAACCCAGGGAAAAAGTCCCCGGATCATGCCCTTCGACGCTCAAGTCAGGTCCTTTTTCCCCAGAAAAAGCAGAGAGATTGAAAATGAAAAGTTGTGGAAAAAGTGACGAGAGAGCGCGTACCCACGTACGAGGAATCCCCTCCTTTTTATGCACCCGCCTTGCTTCCAGAACCTGCAACCCTCTCAGAAAACGTTAGACGCTGGGCTTTGTCGTATCTCCCGGACACCTGTTGTGCTGCAATTGGTCGTGAAGGCATCTTCTTGTTTAGGAACCTCTGCCTTTACACATGGGTTTTGTCTTGTAGCGAAGGACATCTGTCAGACTACTATTGGTTATGAGAGCATCTTCTCCTTTAGAAACCTCTGCCTTCGCACATCTCACTGGTATGTAATGATTACCCTTGACGGACAATTGTGATCCTTCAACTCCTGCACAGCTTGGCTCATCCTATTTATCGCGGTCGGCATCTACCTCACACTCCTCGACCAGATCCCGCCTCTAAGCGTTACTTGTTAGTCGGGCTAACCCTGAACAGCCCTGTCGATCACGGTCTGTATTCGGTACCCTGCATTTGCCACAGCTCTGCCGCTTCCGACCTGTGAGTTGTGACTTGCACTTCCGGATCTTCGAGTCGCAGACCTGCAGATCGAGCCGTCTCTACACAGCCCTGCCGCTTCCGACCTTTGATTTGTGGCTTGCACTTCCGGGCCTTCGAGTCGCAGACATGCAGACCGAGCCGTCTCTACACAGCCCTGCCGCTTCCGACCTTTGATTTGTGGCTTGCACTTTCGGGCCTTCGAGTCGCAGACCTGCAGACCGAGCCGTCTCTACGCAGCCCTGCCGCTTCCGACCTTTGATTTGTGGCTTGCACTTCCGGGCCTTTGAGTAGCAAACCTGTAAACCGAGCCGTCTCTACACAGCCCTGTCGCTTCTGACCTTTGATTTGTGGCTTGCACTTCTGGGCCTTCGAGTCGCAGACCTGCAGACCGAGTCGTCTCTACACAGCCCTATCGCTTCCGACCTGTGATTGTTTCCTGTCCCTCGACCATAGGCCTGCAGCTCGAGCTGCCTCTACCCAGCTCTGCCGATCCCGACCTGTACCCCAGGTTCCGCCTGTCGTCTTCCTTTGTTTTCCAACGGCTTCGCCTCCTTGAACAACACGTCTGCCTGACCTTTGCCTATTCCATATGCTAGCCTTTTGACTGCCTAGTCAGCTTGACTATTGACCGCCACGTCCTCTTGACTTTTGACCGCTATATGGCCTTGACCCTTCTCACCCTTTCCTCTGGGGCCCCTCCATTGCCAACCATATCACAAGCCTCCCTCACAAGTCTAGTCGAAGGAGGACGAAAGTCTGACTGACTAGACCTCAGCACATCTCTAAGATCTCAGCATATCTCTGTGACCTCAGCCTATCTCTGTATCTCTACCTCAGCATATCTCTGCGCGTTCTGCTTCTTGCCTTACGCATCAACCTTTGTGTCGCGTCGCCTGGGATACCATGCCTCCTTAATTGCTTCGCCAGTCGCTTGGGGTATCGTGCCCACGTAGTTGCTTTGACTTGGCCACTCATCCTCTTTATAAAGAGCCTTACGGTCGTTTCTTTATTCTATCTTCTCCTGTCACGCCTTCCCACTTTCTTTTGCTAACCCGCGTTACACCAGCTTCTTCCCCACGCGATGCATTCTCCTTTTTCTGAGGAGGTTGATCAACCACCTTCCCAAACGCGGATAGACCAGCTCACCTTACAACTTGCCGAGAAAGAACGTGAACTGGAGCGCGTATCCAAGGATCGAGCTCGTCAGCTAGCTGCCCTGCGCTCCATGGAAGCGCAATATCGTGTCGCGAAGTCTTGTGTGCATGCTGAGAAGGCAAGGAAAGAGGAATGCCAGGCTCGCTTGCAGCGCCAACTCAACCTTCAGGAACGCTTGAAACAAGAGCATGAAACGGAGCTATCTCTCCTCCGTGCGTATCTCGACGACAAGCAAGACACGATCGCCCGGCAACAAACAGTCATCAACTCCCTACACGCGCAGCTGGCTCGAGCCTTGAACGCCCCAGGGGCTCCTGAGTCCCCAGACATTTCTTCACACGGTAGTGCTCATTCTCCATGACCAATCCTTTCCCCAAGTTAAAACTAGTTCAGGCCATAGTTGTCTCAGTGGCTCTTTTGCCGCAAAACGTTCCCTCTTGTAGCCTTGGCTGTATCGCCTGCTTATTGAATTGTGCTGCTGTACTTGTATACCCGTCCTTTTCTGGCATAGTCTCTCCTGCTCAATTTTCATCTAGCAAGCATTTTTAGAAACTGACCCGTATGTAGGAGCCAAGAGTTGCCTCATGACTCATTTTTATGTATGAATTTTGGATAGTAAAACCAGCATAGTGCTTGAAAATTAAAACTGTACTGAACGTGCAAAACCTGATTCCGCAGTTAGTATTGATGCTTAAGGGATAGGATGGATGGCCTCCCGTACTCCGTACCTTGCTTGTTTGCTGCATATTTGCAATTTGCATAAAGGAGCTAAAATGAAGCCAGATGTAGCTGACCTGATTATTTGAAAACGCTTCGCACAATGTGAGGCATATCCCTCTGAGAGGTAGTTAGGCATGGGCACCGAGTTCACTTATGATTTTCGCAAGGGGGTTGATTTTTGATTCCCGCATGGGGGCCGACCTGAAAGGTCGTTGGGCGTGAGGACAGAGCTCACTTTTGATTCTCACATGGGAGCCGACCTGAAAGGTCGTTGGGCGTGAGAACAGAGCTCACTTATAACTCGCACTGGGGCGAGAGTCTGGGACTACCGACCTAAAAGGTCGTTGGGCGTGAGCACAAGGCTCACTTTTAATTCTCGCATGGGAGCCGACCTGAAAGGTCGTTGGGCGTGAGAACAGAGCTCACTTATAACTCGCACTGGGGCGAGAGTCTGGGATTACCGACCTAAAAGGTCGTTGGGCGTGAGCACAAGGCTCACTTTTAATTCTCACATGGGAGCCGACCTGAAAGGTCGTTGGGCGTGAGAACAGAACTCACTTATAACTCGCACTGGGGCGAGAGTCTGGGACTACCGACCTAAAAGGTCGTTAGGCGTGAGCAAAAGGCTCACTTTTAATTCTCGCATGGGAGCCGACCCGAAAGGTCGTTGGGCGTGAGAACAGAGCTCACTTATAACTCGCACTGGGGCGAGAGTCTGGGACTACCGACCTAAAAGGTCGTTGGGCGTGAGCACAAGGCTCACTTTTAATTCTCGCATGGGAGCCGACCTGAAAGGTCGTTGGGCGTGAGAACAGAGCTCACTTATAACTCGTACTGGGGCGAGAGTCTGGGATTACCGACCTAAAAGGTCGTTGGGCGTGAGCACAAGGCTCACTTTTAATTCTCGCATGGGAGCCGACCTGAAAGGTCGTTGGGCGTGAGAACAGAGCTCACTTATAACTCGCACTGGGGAGAGAGTCTGGGATACTCCGGTCCGAGACCGGTGGCGATGGCGCTGGTCTGAGACCAGTAATGATACTGCAAACGGCGAAGGCATAGACGCATTGCTCTTCTCCGCCTTCATCCGTCTCGCCTATACCGACCTCATTGCTGCGGTTGATCTGGTCGTTATTGCTAGCTTTGGGCTTACTCATTTGCGTCGCGTTTCTCCCTGCAATTGCATTATGTACGGTATAGAATTAAGAATAGAGGAGGGAGCGTAAAAACCATTACTCAACCCCTGGGCCATAGTGCCATTGCAGCTTATGATGACCCCGCAGTTCTCGCGACGCGCTTGGTTAGCTGCTCAGATCAGGGGCTGTCTACGCAGAGCTACTTGCCCGGATGGTCCGAGCAAGCAATACCCCCACAGGCCCGCTTGATACTCTGATCTGACATTCACTTCTGCTGACCTGCCTTGTCTCGTTCGCGACCCTTTTGAATTGCCTGGCTTCTGTAGTTTTATGAAACTTCTCGCCAAGCCTCGGGCCTTTTATGAAGAATGTCCCCCCTTTTTTGGGGCCATGCCCCTTCATGATTACCCCGCCATGTCAATATTAATGCGCTCCCTCTCGCAGTGACACCTGTCCGGCGCCTTTATTGCTCACGCCTCCTGACGCTAGCTTTCGACCCTTTTTCGCACCCTCTGGCGCTTACTTCCCATCTGACGGCGCTGGGGCGTATTACCCAAAAAGATACTTGGCTCGACTCTCGATGTTTCCTAGGAATGAATGGGCTTTATAAACCCTAAGAGCAGTCCACCGTCTTCACTTTGACGCTTCACTATCCTCTTCCTCTCGTTCGTGACTGTCTCTGGTAGTGCAGCTTCTCGTCCTCCGGCTTGCGCCCGAAGCTTCTCGCCTTCCTGTTTGCGCCTGACCTGTGACCCCTCTTGTCTTCAACCTCCTCACTTGCTTACTCCTCGTAGTCATGGATGGTAAGGAACTCTTCTGGTATTCACGATATATCTCTGATTTAGACCATCACGACCTGTCTTCACTGCAATCCAACTTGGGGCTAGGCGCCGCATATGAGTTTCGACTTCCCTCGCCCGACGAACATCCCTCTTCTCCTCCCGAAGGGTTTATCACTGTTTTTAGGGATCAAATCTTAGGTGGTCTTCGCTTTCCTTTACATCATTTTTTCTCCGAGTTGAGTCAGTATTGCGGTATTGGTATCTCTCAGTTCGCCCCCAATGTATTCCGAGCCGTCTGCGGAACCATCATCTTGTGCAGCATTTATCACATTCCCTTGACCGCTCGATTATTCCATCATTTCTATTCCTTCCGGCGGGCCGAGGCGGGGGTATTCAACGTTCAGGCCAAGCCGGGCCATAAGTTTTTTGATGACCTACCTTCTTCCAATAAAGGTTGGAGATCTCGCTTTTTCTTCCTCAAGCCCCCCGTCCCCTTAGCCGGGCCTTCCCAATGACGTCCCATCCTTGCTTCAGACTTCCCCTAGCACGCTCATGAGTCTGCCTGCTCCGCAGTTGTGGCCAAGCTGAGCGGTGTTGTTGTTCACTTGTCTGTATTGATGCTAGAAGGCATTCTGTACGCTTTTGGTCTTAGTCCTGTCTCCACAGAAATCGGAGCTCCTTTTGGTAAGTTGTTACTTTTTATATGCCGCTCTTCGCTAACTGAGGTGCTTTTTCCTCTTATTCTTGTAGTGGCCGCCATCCTCCGCTCTTTTGCCAATCAAGAGATACCTTCGGTGGCCGTTCTGCAAGCTCTGAACGAGGAGCTAACACAAGGCCTATCTTCTGCTCCCGCTGCTTCCGCTGGTCCACAGCCTTCGGGACCCCAACCCTCAGAGACGGTAGTCGCCTCAGCGTTTATTGAGCCACCTGCCCCCAGCCCTGCAGACTCAGTCATACCCCGCATCTCTGATCAACCTGCACCTGAGTCGTCGCCAGCAGGGCAAGTGCCTTCGCTCCCTCCTACTATGAAGCTGCGCCTTACGCGCAAGGGCAAGAGAACGGCCCCAGTCACCGCAACTTCTCCTCCACCTCCTCGCCGTCAACGCGTAGTGAGCATCTCTTCCCCCTCCAGGTCCTCGGATACGAGCTCGACCCAGGAGACAAGCTTGGCCCGGGAGAAGGCCTCTGATTTGGAGGTGGCAGACCCGTCATTGGACCTGACAGCTCTGGTACCAATCCAGGGTGTATCACTTCCCCTGCCTTCGTCCTCTGGTGATCAGCCTCTGGGCTTGCTGACTCCCCCAGCCTCTCCTCTTCTTGCGCCCATGAGCTCAGCCATGCCGACTCTGAACCTGCCTCCCGCAGACCTAGCTTTCGAGGCTTCCTGGAGACTTCCTTCAGAGATCGACCCGTCTCACGCGCCTGCTGCCGACCTGTCTTCTATCTTTAGTAGGGTCGACTTCTATGGGGATTTGGCCACCGCCTGGCAATCAGCTAACCGCCAATTCTGGGAGAGCAGTTCCCCTTTGGAGGGGTTTGATCAGATTGCTCGTTCCTTAGTAGCGGTAAGCTCCTCTTCTTCCTCTACTGGGTATTCATATGCTTCTATAACCCCCTTTCCCGTCCTATGGCCACCTGCAGACTTGTTCCGCGAGTCTAAGTGCCGTTCAGCGAGCGGCCGAGCTTCAACGAGAGAACGCGTTGCTCAAGGCACGTCTTCAGGAACTAGAGCCCCCTGCGGCTTCCTCAGCTCCTCCTGAGCCTTCTCTCGGAAGCTTGGATGCTTATTTGCGTGCTGTCGGGGAATCTGCGGCCTCTGCTCGAGCCATTTCCCATGCCGCCTTCGATAAACTTCAAAAGTTGGAGGCAGCTTTAAAGACAAGTGAGTCTTCCTTGGCTTCTGAAGCGGATCGTCATCAAGCGACAGTTTCTGAGCTGAAAGACAAAGAGGCAGAGCTGCTCTCCCGATCGGCGGATTTGAGTTCGCTACGGCAAAGTCAGGAGCTCCTGCAAATGGGATTGGCCGATGCCCAGGCCCTGGCTAGTGCTGCCGCTAGCCGGGAAGCAACCATGCGGACTCAGTGGGAAGCTTGCCAAGCCACTCTCCAATCCTTGCAAGCGGAGTTATCGAAGGCCCAGGAAGCAGTGTCTCAGGGCCAGAGCGATTTATCCGTGGCCCGCGCCGAGGTTGCCGAGAACAAGAACAGTTTGGAAGCATACCGATCTGGCGAATCAGAGCGGCTGAAGGCGTACAGACTGGCCTATGTCCGCTCTTCCTTCTTCCTCCAAAAGCTGGGACGCTGGATGGTCTTGTTGCTCTGTCATGGGGCCGCTAGTGGGGTTAGACAGGCCTTCGAGCAAGGTTTCCTACGTTCGGCACCTCCTGCCACCTTTCTGGACACAGCTCGCCTATCTAGGGAATTGCCGCAAGAAACTTTCCCTTCCTTCGAAGCGGATGATGGACTTTTCCTCTTGGAGGCTCCTCCCCCTGCGGCCGATCTGGCTCCCGTGGATATCTCTGCCCAGGCCCTTCCTGCTGCTGCTCCTGAAACGTCCGCTGACCCTGCGTCTTCCGCCATAGTGCTGGCTGATCCCATGCTCCTTCCGTTGGCCTATATTGATCCTGCGCCCTCTTCTTCAGATGTTGTGTAGTCGGAACCATATTGTAATGTTTACCTTTTATGTGTTGATGCTGAACCTTCCCTGATTGTACTTATTCGTATGGTCGTATTGAACTTTGGATAATTGTATCGCTTCCCCTTCATGCATCCTTAGCTTGTTTCTTTTCTTAGTAGGTCGTCTGTGGCTTTGGTAGATCTCTGCTAATCCGCTCGCCCTTGCTTATTTTGCTCGTTTTGTTCGGCTACGTCGCTCTTCCTCCGATAGTTGCCTTTATACCTAGCCCGGCCAGGGCCAGACTTTACCTTGCATGTCCATGAAGCCTGCTGATCTGATCTACCCGTCTTCCCAATGGCTCTTCCGTACACTTTTGTCCTGGTTGGAGCGACCACCTTAGGAGGCGCTTCGTATCTCGAGCCCCTGCCTTTCCTATAATGCCCCCCGGTTATACTTCCGAGGATCATCACAAGGCGTTCCCTGTCTATTTCCGCCCCTGCATCAACCGTCCATTGTCAACTTACGAAAACGTACTTCCTCCGCAATACCTATAAGTATCTTCTTGCTGCTTCCCTTCCCTTATGATTCGCCGCCACCACGGAGCACCCAAGCATCGCTGCCGCTGACTGACTTTCTCCAAGACCTTGCCGCGATCCTTCCTCTTCTCCAAGCCTCTTCTTTTCGTTTGTTCTTTCTATCACCTGAGATAATCTCTTTCGCAATGACTTCTCCTTCTTGGATCTCCTTGTTAGCGGAGCACTTCCCAAACGCTTCGACTTTTGCTGAGTTGGATTGGGATGACCTACGGTACACTTATGAAATCCCTACTAGCTTCCACCCCATCATCCCTACTGGTGTGAACCTGTACTTCGATCCTCCGCCAGGTTCTTGTACTTTCTTTACTGAACAATTTGTATCTAGCCTCCATTTACCCCCACATCCTTTTTTGTCTGGAGTGTGCCGCTACTTCAAGGTCCCCCTAGGTCAGCTAACTCCCAATTCCATAAAGATTTTATGTGGCTTCGTAATACTCTGCGAAGTTTGTGAGGTTTCCTGGTCAGCTCCCCTTTTTCACTGCTTCTTTGCTCTTGCTCGGCACGCCGACGATCTTTTTTATTTCCAAGCTCGCAGTCACACTGCTTTCTTCTCTCCTCTCCCTCCTTCCAGTGCTAACTGGAGGAAAAAATTCTTTTTTCTCCGGTTTCCAGAGGAAACAGACTGGCCCATGCACTGGCAACCTGCTCTGCCTCTACCCCCGGCATTGGAAGAGTTCCATATGGATCTCCACTTTAATATGGTTGCAACCCAGATGGAGGATTGGCGCCTGAATCTAACAAGACTGCTATCTGGCGACCTACTTTCTTATTTCAGGCTGAGCCCTCCCTCTCCTGAAACACCGCACTGCCTAGGTAAGTTTGTGCTGAGCTCCCCCTTTCGCTCATTTACTGTTAGACTGACCCTTCGCGTTGGTGCCTACAGCTGAGGTTTTGCGTCGCGCATCAGAGGTTCTGCCTTTGCCCCTTAGTGATCTGGAAATAGTGCGGCGTGGTCGGGTGATCTTGGAGAGGTGGCTATGTTGGTTGCTACTCGGAAAACCTAGAGGTTCCACTGTACAAAAATTTGTACAAAGGTCTAAACCTTTTCCTAGCTACCTTGTGTTCTTTTAAATTAAATTTTGGATCGCCTGCGGAAGTTAACACGTTTGATCCAAAACTTAATCTATTCGTTCTTTTAGGTTTTGACTTGGGTCTCCTGCAGAACTTAACACGTTCGACCCAAATCACCTTAAGTTATTAATTCCATTAAATATTAATTTCCATAATTGGTTCCTAGTACTGACGTGGCGAGGCACATGGCCTTCTTGGATATGGGAGCAACCACCACCGACTAGACAAAACCTTTTATGGAAAGCTAATATTTAATTTCCTAAAATAACTTTAGGTTAACCGAAAAGAACAATCAAATCACAAGGGGAAAAAAAATAAAAGAACACAACATCGAAAAATATATTCGAAATACTAGAATCGCATGCCTCTTGTATTTGGTATTATTTCCAAAAATAACTAGTATGATGCGGAAAGAAAAATTACTAGTTATACCTTTTAGAAAGACCTCTTGATCTTCTATCGTATTCCTCTTCTAACCTCGGACGTTGTGTGGGCAATGATCTTCCGAGATGAGAACCACCAAGCACCTTCTTCTTCCTTGCAAATTTCGGCCATCAAAACTTCTTATAGGATGAAGAGGTTCGGCCACCACCACCATGCTCCAAGGGATGCTAGAAAAGAGGCTTCTTTTCTCTCCTTCTTCTCCTTCTTAAATCCGGCCACCAAAGCTATCTCCACCATGAGAAAGTTTCGACCACACAAAGGAGAGGAGAGAAAACAAAGGGCCGGCCACACCCAAGGAAGAAAAGAGGAAGAAAAATAGAATAGAGTCGTTAGCCTTGAAGCCTCCTCTACCCCCTCTTTTATAATCCTTGGTCTTGGCAAATAAGGAAAATTTAATAAAAACTTCCTTAATTCTTTTGTCAATGAAAAGGAAAATTTATTTAATTAAAACAATTTTTCCTTTTCAAATTTCAATGGCCGGCCACAACAATAAACTTCCAAGCAAATAAAATTTTAAACACCAATTAAAACTTCCTTATTTGCTTCCGGAAATTTATAAAATTTCTCCAATAATTTTATCCCTTCATGATTGGTTTATAAAAAGGAAATTTAATAAATTAAAATCTTTCTTTTAACATGTGGATAAAAAGAAAGTTATCTCTAAAAATTAAAATCTCTTTTAATCTACAAATAAGGAAAGATATCAAATCTTTTCTTAATCTTTTGTAGAAACTTATAAAAGAGAATATTTAATTTTAAACTCTCTTTTAAATCATGAACATGGTTAAAAAGGAAAGTTTTCTTAAAATTTAAAATCCTCCTTTAAACAACAAATAAGGAAAGATTTCAAATTTTAAACTCTCTTTTAAACATGTAGATAATTTACAAATAAGGAAAGTTTTTACCAAAAATTAAAACCATCCTTTTAAACTACAAATAAGGAAAGAGATTAATCTCTTCTCTTAATCTTTTGTAGAAAGCTATAAAAGGAAATTTTTAATTTTTTAAACTCTCTTTTAAAATCATGATATCCACATAAGAAATAATTTTAATAAAAATCCTTTTTAATATTCTAGTGGCCGGCCACCTAAGCTTGGGACCCAAGCTTTGGCCGGCCACCTACATGACTCATCCACTTGGTCTTGGCCGGCCCTAGCTTGGGTTCCAAGCTAGCTTGGCCGGCCCCATTGGATGGGTAAGAAGGTGGGTATGCGGTGGGTATAAATCTCTATATACTAGAGGCTATGATAGGGACCGAGAGGAGGAATTGGTTTTGGTCTCCCGATGAAATTAAGCATCCCGTGTTCGCCCCGAACACACAACTTAATTTCATCAATAATAATTCATTCCACTAAAGAACTATTATTGAACTACCGCACCAATCCCAAATTATATTTTGGGCTCCTTCTTATTATGAGTGTGTTAGTCTCCCTGTGTTTAAGATAACAAATGTCCACTAATTAAGTAAGTTACTGACAACTCACTTAATTAATATCTAGCTCCAAGAGTAGTACCACTCAACTTCATCGTCATGTCGGACTAAGTCCACCTGCAGGGTTTAACATGACAATCCTTATGAGCTCCTCTTGGGGACATTCTCAACCTAGATCACTAGGACACAGTTTCATTCTATAATCAACAACACACACTATAAGTGATATCATTTCCCAACTTATCGGGCTTATTGATTTATCGAACTAAATCTCACTCATTGATAAATTAAAGAAATAAATATCAAATATATGTGCTTGTTATTATATTAGGATTAAGAGCACACACTTCCATAATAACTGAGGTCTTTGTTCCTTCATAAAGTCAGTATAAAAGGAACGACCTCAAATGGTCCTACTCAATACACTCTAAGTGTACTAGTGTAATTATATAGTTAAGATAGACTAATACCTAATTACACTACGACCTTCCAATGGTTTGTTCCTTTCCATCTTGGTCGTGAGCTACTGTTTATAATTTATAAAGAACCGATAACATGATCTTCTGTGTGTGACACCACATACCATGTTATCTACAATATAAATTAATTGAGCAACTACATTTATCATAAATGTAGACATTTGACCAATGTGATTCTTATTTCTAGATAAATGTTTATACCAAAAGCTAGAATTTTAGTATACACTCTAACAGGCTACTCCCTCATTTTGGATCCACCTCATTTGGGGCAGCGCCTCAGCCTACTTCCAACCCTGCCTCACACAACGCTTCTCCTTCACCCGCCGCCCCGAGCTGAGGTCGGGGTCGTAATCCAGCCGGCCGTCTGGCCAGACGCGTCTTCCGAGGAGCCCCCCGGGCCTCCAGACGTGGTCGCGCAGCCCTTCATCACGCAGGTCAAAGCTCGTCCGGTCGGGGAGCCATAGACAGGGGTGCTGCAGCCTCTTCACAGGGTCAGCCTCGCTCTGATGACTCTGACTCTGATAACCAGCCCCTGCTTCACAGGCGGCGCCGAAGACCAGGTCCGACTTTATAAACGCTTAATCCTGTTCCTTTTACTGCCATATTGCCCCCCCGCGGCCATCGTTGCTGACTCTGACCCCACTCCCTTCTTCATTTTTGTTTCGTTTATCTGGCAGCCTCTCCCAACCCTACAGGGGAAGACCAGCTGCATTCCGCTCTGCCCCCGCTCCTGTAGAGGAAGACAGCCCAGGCGATCGTCATGACCCCGTGCCAACTGAGCCCGTTCCCGAGCCACCTCCTGCTCCTCCTGGTTCTGACGCCGGCCCTTCTCAACCTTCCTCCTCCTCCCGCCATCATTACAGGACCACTATCCCCTCTGAAGCTGCTCTAGCTCGACGACACGACGCCCCCACAAGCATTCTGATGATGTGAGGCTGCCTCGGCAGTTTGTGGGCGGAGAGCATGAGTCAGATGGACAGCGCGTCGCCATTAGCTCAGATGGATAAGTTCTCGAAGTCCTGGGCTAAAGTAAGTACGCTTCACCTTGCACTTGGTATTAGTTTGCCTTAACTGGGGGTTATATCTTCCATCCAGACTCATGCAGAATCTTTGGTGCTGAACCAATCCTTCCACGCCCTCCATCACGAAAGCAAAGAGCTCCGAGAGAGAGTCTTCGAATTAGAGCTGCAACTGAATGACCCCGCCCAAGCCAGTTACGCATTGCGTGCAGAAGTCCAAGCCTTAACCAACCAAACCAATCGGCAGAAAAGGTCCCTGGTGCAGGTCAAAAATGAGCTCCAAGCTTTGAAGGAGGAGAGAACTATCTTTGAGGAGGGGTATCAACAACAACTGGCCCATTAGGCTCAGGAAATACAGTCCAAGGATACCCTTCTGCAGGAGAGGAACAAGAAATTGGAGGTTCAGGCAGCTCAACTGGAAACTCAAGCAGCTGAACTGAGGGCTCTGAAAGCAGAACTATCCTAGTCTCGAGCGGCTCTGACGGGAGTATCCACTGCCTTGGCGGTCTATCAGTAAGGAGAGAGTGATCGTTGCCTTCAAAGTCGAATGTCATATCTGAGCTCTCCTGAGTTTTTATCCCAAGCCGGGGCACGTTTCTCTGCAACCGTACCCTACAAGGCGGCTGGAGTTATCCGACAGCTTCACGCGCAGAATTTCTTGAACTCCATCCCTCCTGCAAACTTCTTGGATCAGGACAAGATCATCTAAGGTTTTCCGGATGAGATCTTTGCTCCTTTCAAATGATTTGTTCCAACTGCTTAAAACTGATGAGATTTTTACATATACATGAGTATCTTCGAATTTTTACTTGACTATCCTACCGTCTCCGGAACCCTCGGCCGACCTGGCTTATACCCATAGAGTTGGCGCCCTTCAAACTCGATAGGGCCGTAGGTAGTTAGCACTCTAAGGTCGGTCTAGCTTCCTTCCTTGAGCATCCTGCAAATAATAGGCCCCTGATGCCAGTTTTTTGATGACTTTGTATGGTTCGTCCCATTGTGGCGCCAGCTTTGTCACTTCCCCTAAGGGCTTCACCTGCTTCCAGACTAGGTCTCCTTCTCCGAAGAAACGAGGGATCACCCTTCTGTTATAGTTCTGTCTCATCCTCTGTCTATAGGCTTCCAGCCTGGCAGCTGTTTGCTCACGAATTTCGCTGATGAAATCCAGTTCGGCCAGCCGTCGCTCTGTGTTCTCTTGGTCGTACATCATTCTTCTCACGGATGGTATCCCGACCTCCAGAGGTACTACTGCTTCATTACCATACACTAAATGGAAGGGTGTCAGACCTGTACTTTCTCGGGGTGTCGTACGATAGGCCCATAAAATGCTCGGCAGCTCGTCCACCCAACTGCCTCCCGTGTGATCCAGCTTGACCTTGAGCCCTCGCACTATTTCTCGATTGATCACCTCTGTCTGACCATTGCTCTGAGCATGCGCCACCGAAGTAAAGGCCTGAGTTATGCCGAACCCCTTGCACCAATTCTGTATCTTGCGTCCTTGAAATTGTCTGCCGTTATCCGACACTAACTTATGAGGTAAGTCAAATCTGCAAAAGATATTCTTCCACAAGAACTGGATCACCGCATCTTCAGTGATTTTGGCCAAGGCTTCCACTTCCACCCACTTGGAAAAGTAATCCACTGCTACCAGCAAGAAACGCCTTTGCCCCGTAGCCATCGGGAAAGGTCCTACGATATCCATACCCCATTGGTCAAATGGGTAAGACACTATAGAAGTTCTCAGCAACTCTGTGGGTCGGTGCGTCAGGTTCTGATACCTCTGGCATGACAAACAAGTATTCACCAGCTTCTGTGCGTCCTTCTGCAGGGTAGGCCAGAAATACCCGTCCAATAGTACTTTTCGGGCCAGCGTTCTTCCATCCGCGTGGTTGCCACAGCATCCCAAATGTATCTCCCGCAAGACCTGATCCACTTCTTCTATATTCAAGCACTTGAGCAACGGTCTGGAGAAAGACTTTTTGTACAATTGATCTCCGATCATAACATAAGAATGGGCCTGTCTCCTGAGCATACGCGCCTCTTCTAAGTTGGTAGGTACAATTCCTTGTTGGAGGAAGCTTATTATGGGTGCCCTCCAATCAATTACTTCTTCCAGGTTATTTTGTAGATCTATCTAAGCTACAAGGAAGGTCTGTGCTATAGATCTGTCAAACGTCCAAGTGGTCAGGGAGCTGGCCATTTTAGCTAGTTCATCCGCTCTTTCATTTTCAGCCCTGGGAATCTTAGTGACTGTGACTTCTTTAAACTCTTCCCTCATCTTTTCATAGGCTTCCTTATAAACTCCCATCTTTTCATTGTTTACCTCAAAATGCCCGGTCACCTGCTGAGTTACTAGCTGGGAATCTGAATATATTATGACTCGACTGGCCCCTACATGCCGAGCTGCTTGCAGACCTGTTAATAAGGCTTCATATTCCGCCTCATTGTTGGTAGCTCTGAAATTTAGCCGTACAGTCAGCTGCATAATGTCTCCCTTCGGAGATATTAGAAGTGCACCTACACCACTTCCATGACGGGTAGCCGACCCGTCTACATAAATTTTTCAGACCTCCTCCGAGTCTGCTTGATAAACCTCTGTCATGAAATCCGCCAGAGCCTGTGCTTTGATCGCGGTTCGGGGCTGATACTGTATATCATATTCCCCTAGCTCGGTTGCCCATTTGATAAGCCGACCTGCTACCTCCACCTTGGTGAGAGCTTGACCCATTGTACTGTTTGTCAGGACGGTGATGGGATGCACAAAAAAATACGGTCGGAGGCGTCGAGCCATGAGAACAAGTCCGTAAACCAACTTTTCCAGGGCCGAATACCGAGACTCAGCCCCCTTCAATAGATGGCTGAAAAAATACACTGGCCATTGTACATTGTCCTGCTCTTTAACCAGCACGGCCCCCACGGCCTCGGGGGTGGCTGACAAGTAGACCCAAAGGGGCTCTCCCACAACAGGCTTAAACAGCGATGGCAAAGACTCCAGGTATTGCTTTAGCTCCTTAAAGGCCTGTGTGCATTCTTCCGTCCACTGAAACTTGGCCTCTTTCCTGAGCACTTTGAAGAAGGGCGCAGCTCGATCTGCAGATCTGGAGATGAATCGGGACAGTGCTGTTATCCTGCCGACCAGCTTCTGCGTTTCCTTCAGATTCTGAGGGATCTGCATGTTTCGAAGTGCTTGAACCTTCTCAGGGTTGGCTTCTATCCCTCGTTCAGTCACCAGATACCCCAAAAACTTCCCTCCTTTGGCCCCGAACAAGCATTTTAGAGGATTCAGCTTTACCCCATATTGCCTTAGAGTCCCACAGGTTTCCTCTACATCTCTTATGAGATTGGACGCCAGGGGGGATTTGATTAGGATGTCATCAACATACACTTCGACGTTCCGCCCAATCTGACTTCGAAAGACTTTGTCCATCATCCTTTGGCAGGTAGCCCCAGCATTCTTGAGTCCAAATGGCATGACCGTATAACAGAAAGTACTGTCAGCCGTTATGAAGCTAACTTTCTCCTGATCCTCCCTAGCTAAGGGTATCTGATGATATCCTTGATAAGCGTCCAGCATGCATATCCTCTCACAGCCAGCAGTTGAATCCACCATCTGATCGATCCGCGGGAGAGGATAACAGTCTTTGAGGGTGGCTTTGTTAAGGTCGCGAAAGTCTATGCACACCCTCCATTTGTTGTTAGGCTTTTTTACCAATACGACGTTAGAAAGCCAGGACGGGAATTGCACCTCTCGAACAAGTCCTGCCCTCCTGAGCTGATCCACTTCAGCTCGGATAATTTTATTCTGGTCGGCCGAGAAGTTTCTCTTCTTCTGCTTGACGGGCTTGGCTTCGGGCATTAAATGCAGCTTGTGCTCGGCTACCCCTGGTTTGACTCCGAGTAGCTCTTCCGGTGACCAAGCAAAAACGTCCTTATTACGGCTCAGACACCGTATCAGCTCCGACCTAAGTTCCGGCGGTAAGTCGCTGGCAATGCGAGTGATGCTCTCCGCTCTGTCAGGGTGCAACTGGATCTCTTCCCAAGGGATAGGCTCCTCGGCAATAGGCAGAAGCTCCTCTTGGATAGCGTGTACACCACCATCCTAGGTCCTCCGGCTTTTGCGTGCCTCCACCCGGACCATGTCAATGTAGCAGCTGCGAGACATCTTCTGCTCTCCCTTGACTTCCCCGACCCGCTCGCCGACCGGGAACTTGATCTTCTGGTGAAAAGTGGAGACAGTAGCCTGGAACTCATGCAGAGCTGGCCTTCCCAGGATGACGTTGTATGAGGAAGGCGAATCCACCACTATAAAGGTGCTCCTCCGGGTGCGCACCAGTGGCTCGGTGCCCATGGAGATGGCCAGCTTGATCTGACCCATGGGCTTGACTTCGTTGCCTGTGAACCCGTACAGAGAAGTGGTTACGGGTTGGAGCTCAGCGGCATCAATCTGCATCTCCTCGAACGCAGCTCTAAACAAAATATTGACCAAGCTCCCGGTATCCACAAATACCCGGGCCACTCGGCTGTTAGCGATAACGACCTTGATTATGAGAGCATCGTCGTGGGGTAGTTCCAGACCCTCTAAATCTTGTGGCCCAAAGCTGATGACATGGCCAGACGCTTGCTCGTGGCTGCATCCCATGGTTCCCACATATAACCGCCGACCATGTGACTTACGGGCTCGGCCTGAGTCCCCGTCAGTGGGCCCTATCTTCCCTGGGACCGGCTTGGTTAGAAGGACCGGCTAGGTCGGGTTGGGTCTGACGAGCACGTCCAGCCGCGGCCCGTTCTTCCTCCATTCTCTGTATTTGGGGCGCTAACTCCGGGGGGGCTCGCTTGGAATCACGAGCGAATTGGAAGCAGTTGCTGAGATCATGCGTCCTGGACCGATGGTATGTGCAATATGGTGCTCCCCTTGGTCCAGGCCTGGGCGCGTGTATGACAGCAACTCGTGGGGCTGGTCTGACTCCCTGAGCGGGCTGAGGGGCAGGCCTGGGTTGAACGCGCTGAAAGGGCTGAGCTGCTTGGGGTGCTCTCCTTTCAGGTCGGTTGCCAGGAGTCACCGTCTTTTCAGCCTTCCTCCTAGCGGCCTGAGCTTCCTCCACCTTGATGTAGCAAGAAGCTTTCTCCACCATATCGTCAAAACTCCGTGCGGGATTTTTGATGAGGTCCCTAAAGAATTCTCCTTCTCGTAATCCGTGGGAGAAGGCGCTCATCAATATTTCTGAGGTGGCGGAGGGGACGTCATTGGCCACCTGACTGAACCGGTTGATGTAGTTTCACAGAGGCTCGGTCGACTCCTGTTTAAGAGCGAAAAGGCAATGGTCGATTTTTTGATACTTACGACTGCTGGCAAAACGACGTAGGAAGGCCATTTTGAAATCCATGAAGCGGTTGATGGATTCTGGGGGCAATCCATCGAACCACTTCTGCGCCGACCCAGATAGGGTATGTAGGAAGACTCGGCATTTGACAGCATCGCTGTATTGATACAACATAGCCGCATTCTTGAACTTCCGTAGATGCTCTTCCGGGTCCTTGCTTCCATCATATTCTCCGATGTTTGGGGCTCTATAACCCCTTGGCAGGCTTTCCCTCAAGATCTGAGCCGAGAAGGGTACCTTATCATCCGGATCTTCAGGCAGATCTCTGGCAGAGATTATAGCCTTCCCCTTTCCTGAATCCTGGGGTGGATGCAAAGAGCTCTCCGCCACCAACGCCGGCGGCTCTTCTTTCTTCGGACTATGCTCTCGAGGTTCAGCTCGATGATAGTTGCGGCGAGGCTCTCGGAATGAAGTACGAGGGAGTTCTTCCGGTTGCTTTCTCTTTGAGCTCCTGTCGGAAACAGGAGCTGGTTCTTTGGATGCTTCAGGTGCTAGGTGAGGTCGTGAAACCGTGCCTTGTTTTTCAGAGGCAGCTCGCTTTCTGACCTCCTTGAAGAGATCGTACTCCCCCGCGGTCATGGTAACATTAATCCTCCTGCTGGAGCTTCGACCAGAGTCCTCCATCTTCACGCTTCGGATCAGGCTGTTGTGTTTCCCACAGACGGCGCCAAATTTGATCCTGTCCGAAAGCTGAGTCGGACGGAGGCTGGTCTTGGTGGCCTGGTTGTTGACAGAAAGTCGTGGGCGATTCGGCTCCCACGGGCGGCTGACGATGCTGCAGGACCCTGCACACACTCAGACGATCTCCCCCTCACGTTAGAGACCGGAACCCAGGGAAAAAGTCCCCGGATCAGGCCCTCCGACGCTCAAGTCAGGTCCTTTTTCCCCAAAAAAAGCAGAGAGACTGAAAATGAAAAGTTGTGGAAAAAGTGACGAGAGAGCGCGTACTCGCGTACGAGGAATCCCCTCCTTTTTATGCACCCGCCTTGCTTCCAGAACCTGCAACCCTCTCAGAAAACGTTAGACGCTGGACTTTATCGTATCTCCCGGACACCTGTCGTGCTGCTATTGGTCGTGAAGGCATCTTCTTGTTTAGGAACCTCTGCCTTTACACATGGGTTTTGTCTTGTAGCGAAGGACATCTGTCAGGCTACTATTGGTTATGAGAGCATCTTCTCCTTTAGAAACCTCTGCCTTCGCACATCTCACTGGTATGTAATGATTACCCTTGATGGACAATTGTGATCCTTCAACTCCTGCACAGCTTGGCTCATCCTATTTATCGCGGTTGGCATCTACCTCACACCCCTCGACCAGACCCACCTCTAAGCGTTACTTGTTAGTCGGGTTAACCCTGAACAGCCCTGTCGATCATGGTCTGTATTCGGTACCCTGCATTTGCTGGCCCTCGACTGTAAGCCCGTAGATCGGGCTGTCTTTACACAGCTCTGCCGCTTCCGACCTGTGGGTTGTGACTTGCACTTCTGGATCTTCGAGTCGCAGACCTGCAGATCGAGCCGTCTCTACATAGCCCTGCCGCTTCCGACCTTTGATTTGTGGCTTGCACTTCCGGGCCTTCGAGTCGCAGACCTGCAGACCGAGCTGTCTCTACACAGCCCTGCCGCTTCCGACCTTTGATTTGTGGCTTGCACTTCCGGGCCTTCGAGTCGCAAACCTGCAGACCGAGCCGTCTCTGCACAGCCCTGCCGCTTCCGACCTTTGATTTGTGGCTTGCACTTCCGGGCCTTCGAGTCGCAGACCTGCAGACCGAGCCGTCTCTACACAGCCCTATCGCTTCCGACCTGTGATTGTTTCCTGTCCCTCGACCATAGGCCTGCAGCTCGAGCTGCCTCTGCCCAGCTCTGCCGATCCCGACCTGTACCCCAGGTTCCGCCTGCCGTCCTCCTTTGTTTTCCAACGGCTTCGCCTCCTTGAACAACACGTCTGCCTGATCTCTGCCTATTCCATATGCTAACCTTTTGACTGCCTAGTCAGCTTGACTATTGACCGCCACGTTCTCTTGACTTTTGACCGCTATATGGCCTTGATCCTTCTCACCCTTTCCTCTGGGGCCCCTTCATTGCCAACCGTATCACTATCCAAAAATTTTACCCTAAATTTTAGATAGGGTAGCTAAAAAACCTTTGCATCAATTACCCTATTCATTCCCTAAATTTAGATTTGATGAATAGTAATTCTCTAAATTTAGGGAATGAAATCTCTACCTTAAAAATAAAATAATATTTTTTTTAATATCTCTCATTCCACTCATTTTTTTCAATCTATTTCATTCCACTCATTTCATAAATATAATAATAAAAAAATAGATAAAAGAGAAGAATATAATAAAAAACTAAGGTTGATAGAAATTTTAGAATAATTGATATAGTATATAATAAAAAATGATTGTTTAAATTTAATAAAGTGTATTGTTTCTCTTAAATTTTAGATATATTAATAAAGAAGTGATGCGATGCTTTCAAGCGTCAAACAAAAATGAAAGTGATAATTAATGAGGTCAACTTTTCCCATATAAATAAGTTAATTAGTGATATTTCTAACATATCTAAATCTTTAGTTAAGGCTAAAAATAAATCACTTATAAAATAATTTAAAACCCTTGTAGCCTAAAATAATTTACTTATTTTATGATAATACTAATGGACATGATGTCGTGAGGACGGGGATTTCCCCTTAGAAGAAAATGAACCGTCTTTAGGTTGAAAAGTTGTTAAAATCGAACAATTAAAATCCTAAGGCCGATGAAAATCCTAAAAAAAAAAAATCACACATGGTTCTAATTATTTCAACAGGATTATAAATAGCCCAAAAGTAAATTATAGTAAAATATTTTTCAAAATTAAATCACTTCTAAATATAGCTTTTCTAAAAACGACTTTCCAAATCCTTTCGACAAAGAGATATACAAGACAAATAACAAAAAAAAACTTACATATTTACAATATATAATAATACATTTTTCCCCCTAACAATCATAGGCCGAGCTTGGCCCACCACATAGGAGACGAGCAGATCGGGTCCATGGACACCCTAATACGGATCGATTTTCTGATGTTTTTATCACAGGGACCATCAATCGGTGATGCTAACTGAATTGTCATTTTTATATTAAAAAAATAAAGAAAAATCATAATTATTTACGAGGCAAACGGCATTTTCTGAAAGACAGTGGGCTTTTATGATTATATATTATAATATTGTAAGAGGGAAATGGAATTTGTGGCAGAAGAGGTGTGCTTTGTTTTCTTCGATATCCGAGAGGCCATGGCAGAGACTGCAACTACTCCTAGTGCCGCACTGGCGCGGCCTCCGCCGCTTCTGCTCGTCTCGCTGTTCTTTTATTCTTCCCGAAATTTGTAACGAAAAACTACACAAATCCCACAAAATCTCCATTCTTCACCACCATCGCTTACCGCTCCTTCGGTCGTCGTCGTCGTCGTCGTCGTCGTCCACTCCACGCTCGGCAGCGCTGTAGCACAACTTCACGAGCAGTGCATTGCCGACTGGCACGAGTTCAGGTTAGTTTCCCTCTCGGATTCGACTTTAGATCTTCATCTGCGAGTTTTCGTTACTCGTTTTGTTGTTGTGATTGCTCCTGTGGTGCGGATCTGGCCTCCATCTTCGAATAGTAGGCGTAGAAGTTATTCCTCCGCGCAGTCTCTTTCTCTGGGTAAATGTTTATCTTCTCTTCGCCGATCGTTGACATGGCTTCTTTCTGGAATGCAAATACTATCATTTGAAGTGATTCGGTTCTCAAGTTCTCTGCTTCACTTTTTTGCTTCCGTATTTTTGAAATATTTTCGTCTCTTTTCAGGTTTTTTTTTTCTTTCTGTTTTTTAACTTTAACCTTTTGAAATGTGGTGTTGTCTTCATCTGTTCCTCCTGAAAAGTACTCGTGTCCGATTCAAGTTTCAAAATTCCTGGACTGCTACCTTTTGTTTACTTTTTAAAGCGATTGGGCGAATTGTTTTATTATTTTTATGAGCAAATCCCACAATAGGAAGGCGATAGTAGCACAAGCAAGATATTAAGATAAAAAGTAATAAATTGCTTCAGATTCAAGGTGGAGCCCTCTTCAATTGTTTTGCGATCATTGCTTACCTCTTAGGGAAGTGATATTAAGTTGCGGCACCTTGCTTGGACCTATCACTTGTTTTAGAATCTTGTTCATAATGTTTGCCCATTTTCCGCTGAAGCAGGGAATAATAAATACCATGAAGAGATTAGCTTGTTGTCGCCGTCGCACCAAAGATATCAGCCTTGATTTCGAGGAGCAAGACCGTATGTTCCTATTCTTCTTGTTTTCGTTGCTCATTTGTATGTTTCAGTACCAGCAAAACTTGATTTTTTTTTTCCTGAGGGACATTTTCTTCCTTAGGTCCGGATATGTTCATCACAGTTGTGAATCTTACCAAGAAATTAGAAATTTGTGATCTGCAATTTTCAAATAGTTATCTTTTTCTTTCCCCTTTCTTTTCTAATCTATGAGGGGGTAGGGTAACCAATTAATGGCTGTGCGAAGCAAAGTGCGTCCGGTTGTCTGGAAGGCAACTGCTATGTCCTTGGTAACTACTGCTAAGTGGAATAGAAAGGGGAAAAAGCACCGACCGAGGGGAGATGATGCGCGCATTGAATGAATGAGAGCGGACTCCTTTACTCACTCCGCCTTACGCAGTAAATGCAGGTTCATCTTACGATGGACTAAAGGCTTCTCTTAGAGTTCTATACAAGTTTTTTTATCCTAATATGTCATATCATGACTTACGCAGTAGATGCAGGTTCATCTATGGACTAAAGGCTTCTATATATAAGTTTCCCTTTTTTATCCTAATATGTCATATCATGCCACTTTAATATTTTAAAATCATATTGATATCAATTAATTTTTATAGGGTACAATTTATAACATATAATTATATGGTTATATATATATTATATCAATTTCAAAATAAAAAACAGTTTTGAAATTACTCTTTAACTATAAACTTCAAATCTTATATTCATAATGGTTAAAACTTTTTTCTTTTTTATTTCACAAATTTCTTCAAAAATCTTACCTTTCAGGGTAAGTTGGCCTTTGAAATTTAGTGCGCGAGCCAATGTTTTTTTTTTTCCCTTCTCCTTTTCCTGCACCCATCACGTGGATGAAGCAGTGTGCTGTGCAAGTGAAAAGTCAGTGTGGGAACCCTGTCTACTGTGCCCACTGCCTATCATTCCCTGTTTCACTGGAAGACGACTTCTCAGGCATCATCTATTTTGTTAATTAATTGCGGTTCGTTCATAATTGAACCAGTGCCCTGGTTGACATGACTTTTATACACAGCAATAGTCTGTTGGTCACGTGATTGGCAGTACTTGGCCACTTCTATTATGCTCCAATTGCTCTTCAGATCTGTATGATTCTTTATGACCGAAACTGCCAACACAGGCTAAGCTAATATGTCTCAGTTTTGTCCTTGATCAGCAGACTGTAGGTTTGTGTGTTTTGCCCTGTAGATCTGCAAGTTATAGCCAATGCGATCCATACAGATCTTGCATCTCAATCTATACCTTCTTGCATCTCAGTCAATGTGTGGTTTGTGTGGTTTAGGGTTTAGGGTTTGAGTAATTATTGTTTGCTGTTAAACAAAAGAACCGTATTTGATATGGATATGTGCTCTATATTGATTATTTGACTGTTTTTTTTTGTGATTTTGCTCCACTTATAAATCTTTCTATTGTTGATATCCACCTTTTGTCAGTATATTTCATACATACCTAGCACTATTCTCTAGAAATAAAAATGAATTGCAATTCCTAAGATGATTTTCTTAGGAAATTCAAAAGGTATCTTATTTTCAAAATCATTGACTTGATGTTTTTTTTAGTTGACATATCTAGTTCTTTGAACGGACTAATCCTAGGATTATCGGCCCAGCCCCATGCAAATTTTTCACTGGCCAGGATAAATCGGGAAGTGCTAATGGAGACTTATCCAGACAGCAAATATTCTTAGACCCGTTTCTCACCGAATGCTTCTATTTTGATTAGTGTCAAAGGGCACACCGTTACAATTAATATGTCCGTAATACACTGAAAAGTGACTTTTCTCACTGATCGAATTTTACTAATTTAAAGTAAAAAATCATTCTAATTTCTCCTGTAACTCTTGACTTTCTACTAGAGAATATTCATAATGGAGTGATATGATTTGTTAAACTAATAAAAATGAATAATTTCAGTGAAGTTAGCCACTTTTTGCTAATTTGAGGCAAAAGTCATCATAACTCCGCATGGAATGATTAGCCAGGATAAATCGGGAAGTGCTAATGGAGACTTATCCAGACAGCCAATATTCTTAGACCCGTTTCTCACCGAATGCTTCTATTTTGATTAGTGTCAAAGGGCACACCGTTACAATTAATATGTCCGTAATACACTGAAAAGTGACTTTTCTCACTGATCGAATTTTACTAATTTAAAGTAAAAAATCATTCTAATTTCTCCTGTAACTCTTGACTTTCTACTAGAGAATATTCATAATGGAGTGATATGATTTGTTAAACTAATAAAAATGAATAATTTCAGTGAAGTTAGCCACTTTTTGCTAATTTGAGGCAAAAGTCATCATAACTCCGCATGGAATGATTAGCAAATTTGAAACTAAAATTACATTATATTTTAATTGGAATTAGGATGAGTTTACCTCAAACTAGCAAAAGTGAATCAACCGTTCTCTTTTCAATAAATCAGGATAAATAGTACTATGATGGACATATTAGAAATAACAAGGATAAAGAAAATAGGACTTTCCCTTTTAATGGTTTTGAAAATCAAGGAGCTCTTTAGGGTTTTGGCCATTTTTTTCTATTTGAAGGCAGCTGATGGATTTACTTACTCTACAAATTGTGTTATCTATATCCACTTCAATTTTTGCTCAGAATATAGACAACAGTATGTTACAGAAACTTCATCTCTACATCACCTTAGGTTGGTTCTGTAGCGCTAGTAGAACTTTTCACAAACTCAATGTAACTATGTGAGCCTTATTTACAACATCATCATCTCTTGTTTTCATATTTCACACAGGTAAATAAGAATTGGAGGCTGATATATTGAACAATTATATGACTTTTACACATCTCCATAATCAAGGCAATTTAAAGAATTCTAACCTTGCTCTTCTATATGATTATCATTCTCTCGTCCATTTGCCATTTGTTAGTTCTTTCTTAAAAAACTTTTAAAATCATAAACTGACCAATCAAAATGATAACTCCTTGCTTTATGTCTCTTGTGTCAATTTATTTTTTACCCTAGCTTCAAGTATAGCTCTGTCAAAATTAAACTCCCAATGAAATATGAACCGTGAAGGATGAATGCATTTCTGTAGGGGTGACAACATATAATGGCCTAGAGAGCTGCATCCTCAACAGCTGCTCCTATGACAATGAGAGTGCTGGTGGTACCACAAGTGGTGCTGATGGATTTGTAACCACGGACTCCCTTGATGAAGATGCTTCCAGCTGTTCTTCCAGCAAAGATGGTTTTGGCTCTTCCTTCTCTTCGCAATGCTTGTCCTCAAGCAAACAGGAAGATCATTCGCTTGATGATTGGGATACTTTTAACAGTTTGCATCATTTGTGCATCAAAGGGAAGGCACCTATTATGTGTTCAATGGACATATCCGATGTTGAAGCTATGAAGGAAAAGTTTGCAAAGCTACTTCTTGGTGAAGATGTTTCAGGGGGAACCAAAGGGATAAGTACTGCTCTTGCATTGTCCCATGCCATTACCAATCTCGCAGGTACTGATGTTCTTCCCCTGACATTCTTTGATTTCATAAATTATGGAAATTTTAGATTGCTGCATCTCTTGTATTTTGTGAAAGTGTCATGGTGTCTTAGTTCTTTAACTTACAGGCACTCTGAAAGTATTTAAGAGTATAGTGTATGTACAAATGTCAATTCTAGGCTATGAGATTGTTGCATGAATTCAGATGGGTTGGCTGAAAGAAAAATCTAGTGTTCTGAAGCAACGTTTAGAAATATCTGCTGGTTCTGATTTATTTAGTGATGTTATATTATTAGCATCAATATACGGAGAGCTATGGAAATTGGAGCCATTATCTGAAGAAAGGAAAAACAGATGGCACAGAGAAATGGACTGGCTGCTTTCCCCCACTAGCTACATGGTTGAGTTGGTTCCTGCAAAGCAGAGTGGTGCTAATGGCCGGATATTCGAGGTGCAATGTTGATGACCAACTCCTTTTAGATTTATGCATTGAAATCAACAGATTTCATTCTCTCTGTACCTCTTTCAGATAATGATTCCAAAATCTCGATCTGATGTTGATTTGACTCTTCCCGCCCTCAAGAAATTAGATTCAATGCTGATTGTAAGCTACCTCTTGTTCATTTTATTATCAGACATTTGGAATTTGCAAGTACATATATAAGATCACTCAAGCTTTTTTTTCCCCTTCCAAACTATACTTTCTTGTTTTCTGAATGAAGCATGACATACTTGCAGGAAATGTTGGATTCAATGGTGAACACTGAGTTTTGGTATGCTGAATTAGGTAGCAGATCTAACGGAGATGGCAGTAATAATGGGACAAGAAATAGCAAGAAATGGTGGATTCCATCTCCTTGCACTCCAGAGTCTGGACTTTCCCCTTCTGAGAGGAGAAAACTTGGTTTCCTGGGTAAATTTGTCTACCAAGTCCTCAAGGCTGCCAAAGACATTAATGAACAGGTTTTGACTCAAATGCCAATTCCCCCTTCGGTAAAAGACGCTCTTCCAAAGGCAAGCAAACATTTTTAGTTATTTTCACTGCCAGTTGTATAACGATGCTCTGGTTTATCATTTTTTAATTGTTGTGTAATTTTGTGTATTTTGCTTATGGAATTTCTATTAAAGCAGTCAGGAAAAGCTAGTTTGGGTGTCGACATCTACTATGGTATAGCGGCAGAGTCTATTCCTGTTGAGGAAATATTTGTTTCTCTAAATATGGAGACTGAGCACTTTGTACTTGACACAATAAACCGTTTAGAAGGGGCAATCTTTGTCTGGAAACATCAAATGTCATATGAAACTGTGAAAAAATCACCAATGCGATTCCCATGGTCCTTTGTCAAAGAACATGGATCTGAAATTGAGAAGATTGCAGTCTATCTGGAGAGGACTGAAGCACTTTTGCGCCTTTTGAAGATCAGATTTCCAAACCTCCCTCGATCCTTTATTGATGTCACCAAGGTTCAATACAACAAGGTGATAAGATTTTGTATCACTTAATTTACTGCATGGGATTTCTTTGTGCACTTGGAAGACCCTTCAATCTTATCATCTTCTTGGGATATGATCAAACTAGACTTCTTATTTTTATTCTATTTATGCTGTGAAATACTCGTGATCAAAAATTCTTTTCGTGTTTTTAATTCTTCCTTTTCATGGCAGGATATTGGGCATGCAATTGTGGAAGCCTACTCGAGGGTTCTTGTCAGTTTATCATTCAATATTTTATCTAGGATAGGAGATATCCTACAGGAGGACGATTTGAAGAAGCCTGTGGGAATCACTGAAACACCTCCTGGTCGTATCAAACGGTCTCTAATTCAGCAGATGAATATGGCAGACAGTCGTTGCAATGACTCCTACTTAAAGAAGGCCTCAGTAGATCAGCTTGTAAATTTCAAGGCTAATGGAAGCACAATCGTCACAGTTTGTCCACCGAAATGTGTGGTTTCAGAAGTGCAGTCCCGGTGACCCATTGACATTGTATAATGTGCAAGCTTCTTAATGTAAGTTTTAAAAGTTATGAGGAAATATAATCAGGTATATCAAAAACAGCCCATGAATCCAATTTCAATGAAGTTGACATTGTAAGATGGTTTCGATGTTTCAATTTCAGTGTACGTTTATAGTGTTTTAGTACATATTTTGTCTACTTTTTCTATGGAAAATAACACAGATTTATTGCAGGTTAGTGTTAATTTGCAAAAATACATGGACTTGTAGATTTAATATTTGTATTGTTAACTCTCAAGGTTACATCTTCTCGTTTATATTAAATTTGTATTCATAATCAAATTTTCTTTTAAAAAAATGTGTTAACCAGTAGTAAAATTCATATGTTAAGCTCTCAACAACTCCAGATACAAAAACTTTAGCCATTTGTTTCTTGTAATAGACCTGACGGAACCGACGATTCGATGGTGCCGAACCGACGGTTCGACGATTCTAAACTGACGGTTCCGAATCGACGGTTCGATAGTTCTGAACTGACGATTTCAAGTAGGTCGATCTTTAACATTAACTGTTCAAGACGATTATGGTTCATAGTTCGAAACCGTCGGTTCACGATTCACTACAGTTTAAGATTATTATGTTAAAAAAATTAAAAAATAAAAATTACAAATTTAAATTTATTGTAAAAAAAGGACTTGTATTTATTTAAGTTGTCTACGTATTCCCTTATAGTATAGGGAAATCAAAGTCTACGTAATTCTTTTACATTTTTATCCTTTACATTATCACTCACTTCCATTTCCCGTTCCTATCATATTCGTTCCTTCAGTATCAACATCTTTAACTTCGTCATCTTAAAGTTGTATTTCTTGGATTATTTTCTCTGCCCTGGTCCAATCGTCCAATAATACTTGAGCTTTTAATGAGTCGGGAGACAAAGTTGATCTTCGTTCATCTAATATGTTACCTCCGACACTAAATGTCTACTCCATAATAACAATTGACACTGAACAAGCTAAAATTTCTTTGGCGATCACGAAGAGGACGAGAAAGCTTTGAGTCTTATGTGACCACCACTTTAAGATATCGAAATTTTTGCTATCTATTTCATTAAAATCAAAAGAAGTTGTAAAATAATTCTCAAGTTCATGTGTCAGTAACAGTGTCAAAAATGAACCCGACCCGACGACCCAACCCGAGTCGACCCAAAAAAAATCAGGTTCAGGTTGGGCATTTTCGGGTTTGGGTTGGAGGGTTGGAGAGTTAAAAGTTTTCGGGTTGGGTCGGATTGGGTTCGGATTGATCCGGGTTGACCCAGGTTGAGTCAAATATAGGGTTTAGTGGGTTTTTTGGGGGTTAAATAGAATTTTATTTTGAAAATTAAGATATTTTTATGTATATTAATATTATGTTTGTATGATAATGATAGAGTATTGAGATAAAAGTGAAGAATTATAGAAAAAATAACCCAAAAAAGCCATTTTGAATCGATTTTTCGTGTTATCAGGGTTGGGTTCGGGTTGGTCGGGTTAAGGTTCGGGTTTAGGTGTTTTGGGTTGAACTCGGGTTCGGGTCGGGTTCAGGTTGTGTTAAAAAAAAACTCAACTCGATCCAACCCGGCCCGACCCACCCGAATTGACACCCTTACCTGTGTGGAACTTGAGAATCCTCGTGGACGTTTTGTTCGTTCTTTTAATAAAAATTATGTTTTTGTAAGTTTTAAATTACTACTAGTAATTTGTTGTATTTCAGAAATATTAATTTGTATTTCATATTTTGTATAATATTAATTATAAATATCATATAAATAAATTCTAACATTATATATAATATTAACTAAATCTAGAGAAAAGGAATTTTTAATTGAAATTAAAACGTTATAATATAAAGTTAACATTTCTGGTAAAATTTCTAATTTAAATCAAGATCTAAAGCAAATGCAATTAAATAATTTTTTTTTCTATTTAATTTTCATAGCTAAGATGGAAGGAGATAAATATTCATTATTAATATATTCATTTAAAACTAATACTATATTAGAAAAATTTTCTAAACTAATTGAGCTGTAGGATAATAAAAAAAATTGTTGGGTTGTATCATTAAATACTTTTAAAATTTCACAAATACTACTACAAATATTTGATTAGTGTGAAAATAAATATATATTAGTATTTGTATTTTGTGAAAAAAATGAACATAATAATTCTTTATATTGAAATGAATCTTGTAATAATTAGTATTTTGAATTCCATACATTATGTGTAAATTTTTTAAGTTTCATTCCATTAGTTTTACAAAACCTACCTTATTGTTTCATTATAGATAGATGAGACCATAAATAAGAAAATACAATTCTGGTTTAATATAACTTTCTAAAAAATTTAATTCATCTTAAATACATAAATTTAAAACATGACATACACAACAAATATGAAAAAATAAACCGTCAATAATAGGTTGACAAATAAATTTTAGATCATCTATACAAGCGATATTGGAACTAACATTATCTAATGATATTGAAAATATTTTATGAGTTAAGTCATATTCTTCTAAAATTAAACATAATAATTGTGCGATGTTATAAGCATTATGTGATTCATCAAAAACTCTATAAGCTAACAATCTTTTTTTTTTGAGGTTCCAAGAGTTATCGATCCAATAGCAAGTTACACCCATATACGAATGTGTTTGCTAATGATCACTCCAAATATCGGAATATAAAGAAATTTTATTATCTAATTTACTGAATTCATAAATTAAAATTTTTTTTGTTTTACTAATTTTTTAATTGTACAAGTAAGTGTAGTAGGAGCACGTTTAGCACATGGATTAAGAGATTCTTTACAAAAATCTTCAAATGTTCATTTAGATCCAAAACTAAAAGAAAGATATTTTACGGAAACAAATTTAGCTAATGATTCTCTTAATTTATTATCCGAATATAAAAATAAACCGGAATCAGTACTACCGCTAGTTAAAGAAAATCTTGATAATTGTGTTTAAGAACAGTCGAATCCATATTCCATCGGGTACTTCGTTTCTACATATCGTTTCAACGACCTATAGCCGCCGCCGGCTTAGAATTTGTAGAAAGCATTGCAGTGCTTATATTTTGCACGCATTTCTCCTGACAGAAGAGTGACATTCTCAAAATATTTAGTAAAAATAGAAAACTTTAGAGGAGGAAATTTCTGAACCTTAGAAATAATTGCATCGATACTTCCTTGTGTTTCGAGTGTCGGATTCGAAAGGTGCTCGATCTCATCATCGGTGGATTGAATGTTGGGGGGGTCCTCCTCCCGCGGATTCATTATTTCCTTTTTCTTCCGAGCTCGAGTTGATGCACCTCCACGACCTCCTTCCATTGTAATTGAAACTTGGAAACGAAAGCGTATAAAGAATACAAAATTTAGATTAAGAGTAGAGAAGATGTGTGTGAAAATGATGAAATGAACTCTCTATTTATAGAGTTTGGATAGTAACGGACACTAAATCATAGCCATTAATAAAAAAACGATCAAATGATCCTAACCATTGAAAAAAATACCCAGCCCCCACCCTCCCTAACGGCTAGGAATTACTGATTAACTGGCGGTTCCAATGGCTAGGAATCGCCGGTTAATTGACGGTTCAAACTGTAAAAAAACAAAATGGTTGAACCGACTTGCCGAACCGGCAATTAACCGGCGGTCCGCTGGGTTTTCATCAAAGGAATGGGAATCAGCCCGACAACTTGCAGGACCGGTTCCGATTCAATCCGATGAATCAGGTCAACGAGCAACTGACTCGTTAACCTGATTACGAATCCGGGTCGGATCCATACCAGACTCAGCCCGGAATCTGATCTACTTGTATAATCTAATGGCACATACATCGGCTTAAACTTCTTGCATGCATATTCATCTAGAAGTAGGAGCACAATCCATAGTTAATAAATATGTAAAATATCATTAGTGGTTTATCTGTCTCTATCTAACTGTTAGACCGACAATCCTGATAATTCTGAGCCGTTTGACAAGTGATATTTTCTTTACTTTAATAATTTATTATTCGTTGAACTGAGAATTGACTTTATTTGTTATTTGATAATTTCAAACTTAAACACACAACTATTGAGATAAATTTTATAGTATGAGAAAAAAGTTATACGTACTCAATTTTTCTCTTATATTGCGTGCAGGCATTTGGTAAAATATGAACCTTGTATCTTTCAATTTAAATATCAATTACGCGATTTTGAAAATTTATTTGTTCCCCATTTCTTTATGTACCTATAGAACAATAATTAATTCTCTAACATTTTTTAGCTGTCTTGCATTATCATTGTTAAAAGTTACCCTTTTCAAATATATATAGAGATGACATATGTCTTATTTTCCTTTGAATCTAATTACTTCTAAGTTGCTTAACTTTAAGAGTTTAAGTATTAAATTAATTATAGCAAATAATTAATTTGACTTTGTAAAATTAATGACGGGAGAACCTAATTGAATTCATATTGTTTTAATTAAATTTCATTTATGGTGACGATGAATTTTAAAAGCCCTAAAATTGATTCTAAGAAGTTCATTTAAATATGAAAAAAATTTAAAATAATTTCTACATTTATTTTGTAATTTTAAAAGGATTGGAATTTTCTAAACAGATTTTTTTTATATAAATTATTCTAAAATTTTAATTAAAAATTTACTTAAAATTAAATTTTATTAATTTAAAAATATGCCTTTAAAATATATTCAAAATTAAATCCCAATATTGTAGAATTAAATTGATTATGATTGGTCAATGTGTATACATTCAATTTGATATTGTTGAATCTAATCAATGGGATTAGAGAGAAGTTTAATTTGATCGAATATTCAGTAAGTTTTGAATGGCGCTACCGCATTGGCGAAGATGGTTGCCACAATGCACATTGCATCCGACGTAAGAGAATCTGGACTTGTTAGTGCTCTGTATAAGGTTTTGTGCATGTTAATTATTGACCCGCCAATATTATTATTTTTAAGATGAAAGAGAAGTTTGAAATTTTGCTGTTGAACTATAACTAGAGACAATCCTATAGGAGAGTTGAGATCCTTTGTTCTAAATATAATTTGTCATATGTCTCCTTATCGATCGAATGAATTAAATCATATCTCAAAGATACAATACATATCAAGAGGATATCATGACCATCCAATTAACAAGGAGAGATGGGGACACATTATTTTTAGGACAGAAGATCTCAACTAGTCCTAGGATGATCAAGATAAGGCCATCGCACATGGTCCCACCTCCGATGGAGCCTCATTTTTTTAGTATTTTTTTTAAATAAATAAATAAGACTAAATCTCCATATTCCTCAAACATTTTTTTAACCATCTGTGTAGAAGAGGGACAACAACATTTTCTTCTTCACCAAATGACAAACTCATCAATATCACTTTCACTAGACTTCTTCACCGAACAAGAAAAGTAAGATACTTGTTCTTCGATCACACATTTATTTAGGTTTGTTACTAATTCAACTTGCAATTGAAGTTATTATTATTATTATTATCATTAATATTAATATTATTAATATTATTAATATTATTTTTTTTAGTAGGAATTGGGAAGTATGATTCTATGGTTCCACACTTCCACTTGTCCTAATATCTGAATAAACAAAGAGGTCGCATTCGTAGAAAGAAATTTTTATAATTTGAAATTGTTGAAATCTTATTTGAGATTAATCATGACATAAATAAGGTTGAATACGTTAACTATAATTTCTATTAAGAATGAGTTTTTAGAAAAATTTAATTATGAAAATTTGATGGATGACTTTACAAATAAAAACACAAGAAGATAAATATTTTATAGTTAATTGTCATATTCCCCCCCCCCCCTTTTTTTTTTTTGATGTAGTAATACTAATTATTAATAATGTGGATTATAATATTTTTTATTATTATAAATTTCATTTTACATGTTAAAATATTTTTATATTATTAATTTTATTTTTTTTTATATGAACATCTATTTATTTATTTAACATTTGATCCTTCGACATTTAGGCCGGCCACAAACCTCAAACCTTATCTTCGGAGATGCTTTGGTAGCTTCGAACGTGGACAAGCACTGCTGGCCTCGCGCCGGCGCTCTGCGCACACATGCACATGGGCAACGCACAGCCAACATGCATGCGTCGAGACATAGTCATGCGCAACGCACCATGTGTCGCTTGCTAGCCACAGAGCCACGCGCAGAGATCGGACAGTCGTGGGCAACGCACCACGTGTTGCTAGCTAGCCGCGGAGCCAAGCGTCGACGGTCGAGACAGTATTGTTGGCTGGGGCTTGCAGCCACATCGCGCAGCGCAAAACGTGTGCCACCGCTTGCATGCCACTGGTTGGACGTCGCGGTTCGTGAGTTGTCCCCCGCAAACCAACTCTGATTCTGGAAAGTGGAAACAGGCCAAGCAATGCTGTTGGGCTGAAACCGGTCGCCTGTCGCGTGCAGCCGCGTTGCCGGCTCCCCATGCGACAGGCCACATGTGCAGACAGTGAGCATTTCTGTGTGTGATTATAAACACTGCGTGATGACGTGCTTGAACATTGCGACTTGCATTCATGGTGAGGCTAGCTGCTGAGCAAATGTTCCTGCTGCAAGTGATATCCATGCCATGAGTGACGAGTTCTAAATGCTTGATAGTGTGAGTTGCGGTCCGAACATAGTGGAGTCGGTTATCGTATATAGTAAATTTAAAGAATTTAGCAAGGATCAATTTTTAATAAAGCCACTGAAATACCTCAATAATGTGAGGTTGTCGTGAGACCGTTAGAATGATGAATTCCACCTTCTGCACCATCGAAATTATGCTACCTGTTCCACGAAATTACTCTATGGAGGAATCAATAGTTTAAAAAAGTTGTAAATGCTGAATTAACAACAATATAAGCCATGATACTATTTTCACCGAGTTAAAAGAGTTGTGTAAGTAGGATCAATATTCATTCTGACAATATAAAGTAGATGAGATGACATAATTAAGTTACATGACCAATGCTACACCCTCACAAAGAAGCATCAACTAGGGATCAATTTCTTTTTATGACTTAATTTAGGTATGAGTACCGATATGGTGATAAAGGGGGTCATCAAGTATGGGTCAAATGCAAAGACAATAGTCGATGTGGAAGTAAAAGTTGAGACGGTCAATGTGATCAATGGTCCCACCGAAGTTGGCCGAGCAAAAATCGACTCTAACCGCTGATCGGGTCCGAAGTGTCCGATCTACCAAGAGGCTTGTTTGAGTGGACCACCTGTCTGACCAGGAGCACTATGGTAAGAATATCAGACACTCATTCCGGATCGGAGGAACACTAAGGAGATCGGAGCGCTGGTCTGGTTGGGTGGAAACAATTAACTGAGCTAAGGGATTAAGGAGAAGAATGACTGAGGTCGACCCGGCAGGGATCCCCGGGCGAGTGGCTCCCCCACTCGACCATAGTGGGACTCCTCTCATATCTCTTAATATCCCTTTGGGATATAATGCTGCTGACAACAAGACATGGTCAACAGGCGGATTGTACGACGGAAGTTTCTATTATCTCGTTAGAGATTTGCATGACTTGTTAAGATATGATGCCAGAGAAACTTTTTTGATATGTCCTTTCATAGGACAGTTTGGAGAATGTACTCACATCTTGAGGAACGTGCATGTCATCCATTGTAGTACTATATAAAGGGAGGTCAATGCACCAGCGGAGTTATGCGTTATTCACTATTCACGCTTGTGCTTTCACTGCTGCTCAGCTTTCTTCTACTATTCCGGTGACTGACTTAAGCGTCGGAGGGCCAACACCGGGGACTCCTTCCCTGGCCCAACACTGATGTTTCTTGTGTTGCAAAGTGAAGCGAAGTCTATACGCGGTCAACCAAGAAGTCACATCCCCAGTCAGCGTTCTTTATGATTTTCAGACAAGATTATATTGATGTCGTCTGTGGAAACGTAGTTTGCATCCGAGACATGGAGATGGAGGGCGCTGAATGACTCACGACGGTGAGGCTGACCAAGGAGGAATTAGATATGCTGATACAAGCCAAAACAACAAAAATGGTGGAACAACAACGACAGCATACGCTGGCCGAGCGCTAGGTACATGAGCCCACGACATCAGCAGCGGGGCAGCAGGCCGGATATAGAGATCGAGCGAAACATGTATCCTTTCGGGGGCAGAATAAGAAGTCGCCCGACACATACGGGGATGTGCCCAATGAGCTGATCCCCTTTCATTGTGCACTGTTCCACACTCCTTCAGAGGAACAGGGCCGAACGGATAGAGAGCTAGGGTCATCCTCGGACGACGTGCCTATCCATGACTAACGGAAGAGAAAGGTGCCCTGGGTCAATGATTCACCCGAACAGATCAACGGACAATTCTCTCAAGGGATTCTGGATGATCCATTGCCACGACACTATACCCAACTAACGATCGGAGAAAACAATGGGACGACTGATCCAAAGGATCATCTGACTAGATTTGACAACACAGCCACACTCCATCGGTACACCAATGGAGTGAAATGTCGAGTCTTCTTCACCACCATTTCAATATTAATGCAACGTTGGTTCAGGCGACTGTCGATCGGATTAATCCACAACTTCAAGGACTTCCGAGCGACATTCTTGCAGCATTTTGCTAACAGTCATTATCACCAAAAGACGAGCGTTAATTTATTCGTAGTAAATCAAGGACCAAAGGAGGCACTAAGAGTCTACATCAAGCGGTCCAACTAGGTGGCCATGGTAAGTGTCTTCTCCCAGGGACTTACCGAAGGAGAATTCTTCCGCTCACTCATTCGGAGGCCACCAAGAGACTTCGATCACCTGCTCAGGCGTGCCACCGAATACATAAACATAGAGGAAGCCCAAGCGACGCATAGGAAGGAAGTGTCTACCGAGCATACTGCTCCTCCAGAACGGAGGCTGACCACTAATCATGAACCACCAAAAGGCCCCCGATCGGGAGTAGCATAGTCACACGAGGAGCAAAGAAGACATGTCGTGCTGTATGTAGCAACAGGTCGACCCAAAGCTGCAAAAGGCAAGACTTGGATGCCATTGTTTTGCTCGTTCCATCAATTGACGATGCACAACACTCGAGACTACTACGACATGAGGTTGATTTCCATCCGACCGGCTCCTCCACGATACCGACGTTGCTCACCAACTCCCGATCGGTGACATCAACACCAGTCAGACCGACATAGAGAAGAAGAGAGAGTCGCGGATGAGCAGCGCCATCGCCAGCCTCAGTGAAGGGATAATGCAAGTCCCACCCAAGCTTCGACTGAGCGGACCAGATCCTCGTCTCGAGAGGAGGAAAACTGAAGCAACGCCGCTCGGGGCAAAATCGGAATGATTACCAGGGGGTTGACTGACGGTGATTCCAACCGAGTAAGGAAGTCGTACGCTCGGTGATTAGAGATACATGATGTGTGATGTAGCAAAGAGAAGGCCAAGGGACTAGAGATCAATTTTGGCCTTCAGGACCTAGAGGGAGTGGAGATCCCTCTATTGAACCTCGTGGTAGTTTTGATGTGATCAACCAAGTTGGTTAGGTCCTGCGTTTTGTCTGATCCCTGTGTCTGAGTGTGCAGGAACTTAGGAGCACAGGAAGTCGAGCGGAAGACGCAGCTGGCGAGAAGGACGGCACGGGAAGTGAGCCGACGGGCTCGGTGCGTTTGAAGGACGAGAGAGCTGCGGAAGAGTACACCCGATGGGCGAGAAGAACGTGCGCGGCGTTCGAGGGACGTAAAGCCGGGGAGGAAGCCTGCTCGAGGAGAAGGCCGGGAATTGGGTTCGGGTGAGCCCTATTCCGGTAGGCCGCAATCACCCAAGGAGCCGAACTGGAACAAGTCAACTGGAAGTTGACTTGTCAATGGTTCGGTCGACCGAACCCCTTGATCGGTCGACCGAACCCCTCTGTATCCGAAGCCAGCTGTTGGTGACACGTCAGAAGCCACGTCAAGCAGCCAACCGTTGGGGAGTTGATCGGTCGACCGAACTTTCTGATCGGTCGATTGAACCTTCTGATCGGTCGACCGAACCGAAGTCTATCTAGAGACCAAGTCGAGCAATCTGATCGGGCCAACTCAGCAGAAGACCGTTGGCAGATCGGTCGACCGAACAAAAGGATCGGTTGACCGAACCCAAGCTCGATGCACAGAGACTGCAGTTGGACGCGAAGCTGGGCAGGTACAGCAGGTTCGGTCTACCGAACCTGGGGATCGGTCAACCGATCCCTCTCGAGTCAAACTTGATCCCGAAGGATCAGGTGGACTGATAAGCTCGAGAACCCCTATATAAAGAGGGTCTCGGGTAGCTCTTAGTGACAACGAATACAAACGATTTCGAAATACAACTCCTGTACTCTCATTTCCTAAGCAATAGTTCTGTGCTCTTCAAGTGTAAAAGGCTACTCCGCCTTCAGAGAAGGAGACTTCTTTTAGTGCACTCTCTTACTGCCTTGGATTAACAACCTTTTTGGTTGTAACCAAGTAAATAGCTGAGTCATCTATTTCTGTTTATTTTAGTTTTGTTGAATTTCATAACTGTTGCTTTATTATTTAAGTTGAAAGCCTTGAGGAGGGTTTAGTTTTTATTCGCAGGCAATTCACCCCCCTCTTGCCGGTCTCCGCTGCACCAACAAGTGGTATCAGAGCCCAACAGCCTCAGAGGGACTAATCGCCATCTGAAGCACAAAGATCAGAACAATGGCCGGCGCGAACATCCATCCCTCGAAGTTCGACGGAGATTTCGCTACATGGAAGCGAAAAATGGAGGTATTCTTTAAAATAGACTTTGATATTTTAATTACTATGAAATATGGTTTTGCAGCGCTGAAAGATAAAGAAGAAAACACATGGAGCAAGAAGGAGCAAGCCGACTTCGTCGCCAACGGAAAGGCTGAGTTCCATCTACTTAGTGTACTGCCACCTCAGGAAGTAAATCGGGTCGGAAGTTACTCCTCTGCGAAAGATCTCTGGGAGAAATTCCTGGAGCTCCACGAAGGTACATCCGAAGCGAAGCTAGCTAGGCGCGACATCCTCCGGAACCAGTTGACGAACCTCCGGATGAACCAAGGCGAGAAGGTAGCGCAGCTCCAAGCAAGGATCAAAGAACTGATCACGCAACTAACCAACCTTGGAGAAGAAGTAACGAACCGAGATTCCATCCGATACGCGCTCAACGCCTTCCCGAGGACTCCAGAATGGGCATCCTTAGTAGATGCGTACTACATCTCTAAGGATCTTGAGGTAAGTAGTTTAGAAATTTGTTTTCAACTTTTGAACTTCATGAATCTTGAATTATAGAAAATCAAGTAGAAAAGTCGAACCTCAACATTGCCCTACGAGCTGAAAAGGATGATCCCGACTCCGAAGCGACGGTTGACGAAAACGAAGTTGCGTTAATGGTAAAATGATTTAACAAGTTTTTTAAATCTAACCAATTTAGATCGCAGTCAAGTAAACATCGTCAAAAGAAAAGGACAGTCCGTTGCTACAATTGCAACGAAGAAGGGCACATCAAGGAGGACTGCCCAAAATTGAAGTGCAAATAAAAGGAGAAGACAAAGACCAATTACAAGAAACCAAATTCCTCCAAGCACAAAAATTTGAAGGCGACATGGGACGACTCTTCATCCTCCGAGTCAGAAGTCGAAGAATTCTCGGGACTAGCATTGGTGGCCAACCACCTCTTTGAAGATAACTCAGACTCAGAGATGAGCATTGATCAAGGGGGAGAGACAGAAGAGGAAAGCTGCGATGAAGGGGGAGCTACCGACAAACAGGTAAGTAAGGTACGTGCCCTAAACCCTAAACAGTCTTTTGAGTTTATTAACGCTTTGTCTAAAGATCTATTCAAATCAGAAAAAGAAATTGCCAATTTAAAAATAAGTTTGGAAAATTTAAATTTGGAAAATGAGATTTTGCAATTAGAAAATACAAAATTAAAAAATGAAATTGAAAAATTGAAAAGTGATGCATGCTTAAAGAAATTTCCAAGTTCAAAAATTAGGATTTATGGAAAATTAAATTAGTACATTAGAAACCATCAGGGTCAACTTAGAAAAGTACCAAGAAACTATATACCCCCTAAGTATCTGACTAACCCAGTGATCCTGTCTGAACTAGGAGTCAACGGACGCTGGGGACGTGGCGCTCCCTGCTGGATCCTTGAGTGCTCCGGCGAACCTGCAACAAGACCGAGCCGGGGGGGGGGGGGTGTCCCGGCGACGGCCCTCCGACGCTCAAGTCAGGCGAGGAAATAGCAAAGAAGTGGCTTCAGAGATCCAAACGCGCGTACCTCCGGTGAAGAAATGGAGGCCTTATATAGAGCTATCGAAAGAGCCCAGGCACGTCGATCGAAGCAGTCATCTGCTTCAGACCATACCCAAGTATGGGCCTGTCAGAAGAGCATATATGAGGCCATACTGCTACTGTATCCACCTCTCCCTGATGTGACGACGGGAGCTTCCATCGTGCAATCTCGGGTACGGCCTTATCATCAGACGTGCCTTCTCTGACATCCCATATCTCGAGACAAGCGCATAGGCCGCTCGGCTACCTTTGTACCCTCGCCCTTATCTTGGCCGAGCGGACCACCTGCTCGGCCCTTAGGTCCCAGCCGAGCGGACTCCTGCTCGGCCCTTAGGTCCCAGCCGAGCGGACTCCTGCTCGGCCCTTAGATCCTCCTGCCTTGGCGTCAGAAACCCAAGCCCATGGATGGGTTATCTATAGCTCCGCTCGGACCATTATCCGCTGGGCCAGCCCTCCATCCGTCCTTAGGCTGGGACCCTTCGGAGGGTGGGCCCCCCATTCTTACCGCCGGATCACTTGCCTTCCCTTCAAGTCTAGTCGAAGGAGGCAGTGAGTCCGACTGACTGGACTATGTGTCCGAGCGGGCGATCGTCGCCTTTCCGTCGCTTATAGTGTCCGTGGGGCCGTTCGGCCCTTCCTCCAAATTCAGCCGTTCGGCTCTTCATTCCGGTTGTCTTGTCGCTCAACATGGATGTTTGCTTGTCTAGATCTTCTCGAAAATCACGCAAATCCTTTTCATTAAGTCGAAGCATGCGCGGTATGGGCGCATTAATTGTGCCTGGCGACAGAGCGCCACGTGGCTCCTCTTGCGTGGCGGTGATGATCCGTACGATGGGACGCTGGTTATTTCGAAACGGACGGCTAGATGATGACTTCGTCTTCCGTGACCTGCATCCAACGGACGAGGCCGACCAGCCTCGTTCGTATAAAGCCCTCGTCTTCGCCTTTTTACGCCGCATTCTCTGTTTCATCGCGAATTTTCAGTCGAAGGTGCCCGCTGCTGCTGCATCATTCCGGCCGTCCCAGCTTTCGCCTCTCGGTGGTCTTCGGCTCTTTGGTGATCCTTTCTGTCTACCTTCCCTCAGTAAGCTTTTCCCCTCCCCTTATAAGGCCCTCCCAACTTGTTCTACCTTCTTTGCTCCCATTCCTTCGATTTCTCGCTGTCTTTTTGCTCCTTCGAGATGGCAAGCTCCTCTGAACCCGCTGTTGGAGTTCAGGGCCCTTGGTACCTGACTATGGAGAGCCGATTTGATGAGGAGGGCGCTCGGCGCCTTGTTCGGACGTACGGGATTCCCGATGACTATGAAATAGTTGTAGCCGACCCGTCTGATCGGCCCCATGACCCGCCGATCGGCACCATTTGTTTTTTTATGGACCAATTCCAGGGCGGCCTTAGATTTCCTACCCATCCCTTTATTTTAGAGGTTTGTAACTATTTTCGCATCCCGCTCGGCCAACTTGTGCCGAATTCCTTTAGGCTGCTGGGCGGGGTGGTCGTCCTCTTTAAGCTGCACAGTATCCCTCTTGACCCCAAAATATTCCACTTCTTTTTCTACCCTAAACAATCCGAGCCGGGCACTTTTATCTTCCAAAGTAGAATAGGCTTTAGATTTTTTGATAATATGCCGACCTCCAACAAACACTGGAAGGAGTTTTTCTTCTATATCCGACTTCCCGAGCGGCCAGCATTCCGAACCAAATGGCAGACCGCTGTGCCGACTCAGCCGGAGCTCGGCAAGTTCAGAAGCAACCCAGCCTATCTTCATGCGGCGAACTGGTTATCCGGTCAGCGATACAAGATCGACCAGTTGCTTCTCAAGGGGGTGTTGTATATTTTCGGATTGTCTCCCGTTCGGGCAACCCTCCCCCTCCGCATGAGTAAGGATTCTTTACTCTTAGTCTTTTTGTCTAATTGATTTTAATTTCTTTTCTGCGGTGAAGTCATGTGGCGCTCAAGGCCACCGATCATCGAAGTTGAAGTCCGTGGAAATTGAGCGGCGACTAAAGAGAACTTCGGCGGGGTCTTATCCCAGCCCGGCGGCTACGGAGAGGGGACACGGTCGGCTCTGAAGCGAAGTCACCTCGGTAGCTTCAGCGGAGGTTGGGCGGATCTATTCTCTGCTCGGTGAGGAGTCCCAGTCGGGACCCCCACTGGAAGTTCGGCGGAAGCGTCGAAGAGACCCCACCTTCCGACTCAGGCGAACCACAAGTGCCGATCGGGTAGATTCGCCGGACCGCACACCGCCGCAGATCGGGACCCCTGTGTCTTCGCCTACCGCACGGCCCTCGGGCTCTCCTCCCCAAACTCGTCGCCGCTTACGTCGGTTGGGCGAAACTTCCACCATGGGGAGTCCTCGCATCAGGCGGCCGCGACTGAAGAAGCGCCGTCCGGCCATCCGACCATCAAAACTACCCCCCGATTCCCGTCGGAGTAATATTTACTGTCTTCTGATCGGCCTTCAAGCTCTGTCCGCGAAATAACCCGGGCGGGCCCGCTCGCCAAGCTGTTCGAGGACGCTCAGATTCAAGTGGCCCTCATGACGCCCAAGCAGCTCGGCGATAACAACATGCAGCAACTCAGGTAAATTCATTTTCTTTCTGTGCTATGCTACCGTCCGGTTCCTCATTTTATTATTTCCCTTGCTTGGTGAGCAAATCGCCACTAGCCATCGGCTGGCCGTGGAGGATCTCTTGGAGAAACTCCAAGTGTCGGGGTCCATCGGCCGGGCGGGAGAAACAAACCCTCGAGGCCGAACAAAAGAACGCCGACTTGGCGGCAAGGTGGCTCGACTTGAAGGCCTGGTCAAGACGTGAAGCGCGCCAGCGGCCGGAAGAAGCGGGCGATTGCTGATCTGGACAAAATGAAAGTTGAAGTCCGAGCCCTAGATCGACAATCTAAGAACTCGAAGCCCAACTAGGCTGCGAGCAGGAAGGCGCTCGGTGACGCACCAGCGGAGGTGGACACGAAAGTTCTTCAAGATTGATTTCCGCGGCGCTCGAGACAATATAAGGAGGAGAGTCGAGTCGCCTAGCGGCAGCTGCCAAGAATACCTCCGCTCGGAGCGGTTTGGCGCAAAATTCGGTGGCAACGTCTCCTCAACTTTCCTCGAGGCGGTCAAGGTCACCATGGCGTACTTGAAGAAGGGTGGCCACCTTCCCGAGGAAATGCACATTCCAGCCTCCGACCTAGCGGCCATGATTGATGATATCCCGGACGCCTTCTTTAATTTTGAAGACCCAGAGTAAGGCGAGTTGTTTCAAGTGCTTTCTGTATTTCATCCGCTCAGCGGATGCAAAAATTTCTGTACGTGCCGTTCGGCCTCCTTATGTTTCTTTGCTTGCATTTTTTTGTTTGCCCTTCATTGTCTCGTTTTAGCGTGTTGCTGCATATTCGTAGCATCAGTTGGACTCCCCTAGCTTCCTACTAAACGGCCGATCGGGTTAACCAATTGACTTATTTCCTCAGAATCGTTTAGCGCTCGGCTATAATAATTGCCTTCAGTGAATGCGAAGTGTTGGCAAACCGACGGCCGATCGGGTCAATCAATCTGGTACTTGCGAACAATCATGATCGGTGGGGCTCTCGATCTTTAACGACGGTGCTCGTCGGAGCGATTATTTATAGCCGATCGGCGCGGCTCCCGATGTTTAACGACGGTGCTCGTCGATCTTCCGCTCGGGGATTTATAGACGCCGGCTCGTCTCGATTTTTAACGTCGGTGCTCGACGGCGCGGATATTTATAGCCGGTCGGCGCGGCTCTCGATTTTTAACGTCGGTGCTCGACGACCTTCCGCTCGGGGATTTATAGACGCCGGCTCGTCTCTCGATTTTTAACGTCGGTGCTCGACGGCGCGGATATTTATAGCCGGTCGGCGCGGCTCTCGATTTTTAACGTCGGTGCTCGACGGCGCGGATATTTATAGCCGGTCGGCGCGGCTCTCGATGTTTAACGACGGTGCTCGTCGACCCTCCGGAGGTTTATAACGGCGGCTCGTCTCTCGATTTTAACGTCGGTGCTCGACGGCGCGGATATTATAGCCGGTCGGTGCGGCTCTCGATTTTAACGATGGTGCTCGTCGACCTCCTGCTCGGAGGGTTTATAGGCCGGCTCGTCTCGATATTTACGTCGGTGCTCGGCGGCGGATATTATAGCGGTCGGTAGCGGCTCTCGATTTTAACGCGGTGCTCGTCGGCCTTCGCTCGAGGATTTATAGGCGGCTCGTCTCTCGATTTTTAACGTCGGTGCTCGTGGAGCGGATATTATAGCGGTCGGTGCGGCTCTCGATTTTTACGGCGGTGCTCGTCGGTCTTCCGTCGAGGATTTATAGGCGCCGGCTCGTCTCGATTTTTACGTCGGTGCTCGTGGTAGCGGATATTATAGCGGTCGGTAGCGGCTCTCGATTTTAACGGCGGTGCTCGTCGGCGCGGATATTTATAGCCGGTCGGCGTGGCTCTCGATTTTTACGGCGGTGCTCGTCGGCCTTCCGCTCGAGGATTTATAGGCGGCTCGTCTCTCGATTTTAACGTCGGTGCTCGGCGGATCTTATTATAGCCGGTCGGTGCGGCTCTCGATTTTAACGGCGGTGCTCGTCGGCCTTCCGCTCGAGGATTTATAGGCGGCTCGTCTCTCGATTTTTAACGTCGGTGCTCGGCGGGCAGATATTTATAGCGGTCGGCGCGGCTTTCGATTTTAACGGCGGTGCTCGTCGGTGCGGATATTTATAGCCGGTCGTCGCGGCTCTCGATTTTTAATGACGGTGCTCGTCGGCCTTCCGCTCGAGGATTTATAGACGGCTCGTCTCGATTTTAACGTCGGTGCTCGGCGGGTAGCGCGGATATTTATAGCGGCTCTCGATTTTTAACGGCGGTGCTCGTCGGCGCGGATATTATAGCCGGTCGGGCGACTCTCGATTTTAACGTCGGTGCTCGGCGACCCTCGGAGGGTTATAGACGGCGGCTCGCTCTCGATTTTTAACGTCGGTGCTCGGCGGGCGGATATTATATAGCGGCTCTCGATTTTTAACGGCGGTGCTCGTCGGTCTTCCGCTCGGATTTTAGACGCCGGCTCGTCTCTCGATTTTTAACGTCGGTTGCTCGATGGCGCGGATATTTATAGCCGGTCGGTGCGGCTCTCGATTTTAACGGCGGTGCTCGTCGGCCTTCCGCTCGAGGATTTATAGCGCCGGCTCGTCTCTCGATTTTAACGTCGGTGCTCGACGGCGCGGATATTAGCCGATCGGCGCGGCTCTCGATTTTAACGACGGTGCTCGTCGGCCTTCCGCTCGAGGATTTATAGACGCCGGCTCGTCTCGATTTTTAACGTCGGTGCTCGGCGGCGGATATTATAGCCGGTCGGGCGGCTCTCGATTTTGCAGCGGTGCTCGTCGGCCTTCGCTCGAGGATTTATAGGCCGGCTCGTCTCGATTTTTAACGTCGGTGCTCGGCGCGGATATTTATAGCCGGTCGGTGCGGCTCTCGATTTTAAGCGGTGCTCGTCGGTAGCGGATATTATAGCGGTCGGTGCGGCTCTCGATTTTAATGGCGGTGCTCGTCGGCCTTCCGCTCGAGGATTTATAGACGGCGCTCGTCTCTCGATTTTAACGTCGGTGCTCGACGCGCGGATATTTATAGCGGTCGGCGCGGCTCGATTTTAACGGCGGTGCTCGTCGGCGCGGATATTTATAGCCGGTCGGGCGGCTCTCGATTTTTAACGTCGGTGCTCGGCGACCCTCCGCTCGGAGGATTTATAGACGCCGGCTCGTCTCGATTTTTAACGTCGGTGCTCGGCGGCGCGGATGCCGGTCGGCGCGGCTCTCGATTTTAACGGCGGTGCTCGTCGACCTCACCTTTCGGAGGGTATATGAGCCGGCTCGTCTCGATATTTACGTCGGTGCTCGGCGGTAGCGGATATTATAGCGGTCGGTAGCGGCTCGATTTTAGCGGTGCTCGTCGGCCTTCGCTCGGATTTATAGGCGGCTCGTCTCTCGATTTTTAACGTCGGTGCTCGGCGGATATTCCGCTCGGAAGCGCGGCTCTCGATTTTAACGACGGTGCTCGTCGGCCTTCCGCTCGGGGATTTATAGGCGCCGGCTCGTCTCTCGATTTTAACGTCGGTGCTCGGCGCGGATATTATAGCGGTCGGTGCGACTCTCGATTTTAACAACGGTGCTCGTCGGTAGCGGATATTTATAGCCGGTCGGTGCGCGCTCTCGATTTTTAACGACGGTGCTCGTCGGCCTTCCGCCGAGGATTTATAGACGCGGCTCGTCTCTCGATTTTTAACGTCGGTTGCTCGACGGCGCGGATATTTATAGCGGTCGGTGCGGCTCTCGATTTTTAAGCGGTGCTCGTCGGCCTTCGCTCGAGGATTTATAGGCCGGCTCTTCTCTCGATTTTTAACGTCGGTGCTCGAGGTAGCGGATATTATAGCGGTCGGTAGCGCTCTCGATTTTTAAGCGGTGCTCGTCGGTAGCGGATATTTATAGCGGTCGGTAGCGGCTCTCGATTTTAACGACGGTGCTCGTCGGCCTTCCGCTCGGGGATTTATAGACGCCGGCTCGTCTCTCGATTTTTAACGTCGGTGCTCGACGGCGCGGATATTTATAGCCGGTCGGCGCGGCTCTCGATGTTTAACGACGGTGCTCGTCGGCGCGGATATTTATAGCCGGTCGGCGCGGCTCTCGATTTTTAACGACGGTGCTCGTCGGCGCGGATATTTATAGCCGGTCGGCGCGGCTCTCGATTTTTAACGACGGTGCTCGTCGACCTTCCGCTCGGGGATTTATAGACGCCGGCTCGTCTCTCGATTTTTAACGTCGGTGCTCGACGGCGCGGATATTTATAGCCGGTCGGCGCGGCTCTCGATGTTTAACGACGGTGCTCGTCGGCCTTTAAGGCTAACTCCTTACTAGGTCAAGCGACCTTGGCCTTCATTTCAAGTCTAGCTTGGATAATTACCCCCTGGCCGAACGGCTCAGGGTCCACTTCATCAAGTATCTTGGCTCGGATAATATACCCCCTTTCGAATGGTACGGGGCCTCCGTTTTTAGAGCGCTTGTCGCCAATTTGATCCGTATACCACCGGCCGAGCGGCTCGGGGCCTTCGTTGTCGAGCGCTTGGCTCGGAAAACCATATACCCGGCTGACCGGCTCAGGCCTCCACATCGAGCGCGTGCCTCGTAAATAATCCTCTCCGAGGTAGCCTCGGCTAAAATGTACCTGGCCGAGCGGCTCAGGCCTTCGCTCCAGGTAATAACGAACGATGCTTATATTCTCGGCCGATCGGCTGGGGTCTTCGGGTCACGATGATAATGCCTTATATTCGCTCTTTTGACTTTTCATCTCTGCATTTCAAGTATTTGGTCTAAAAATGAAATACACGGTGATTTACAGTGATACACCTTTCACCCCGCCCGGTAAGGCTGGAGGTGGTTCGCGCTCCACGGCCTATCTAGCTGCCGTCCGTCCTCGTCCTCCAAATAATAGGCGGTTTTTCGATGATTTTGAAAGGGCCCGCCCATGGAGCTTCAAGCTTGCCGACCTCTCCAACCGGCTTGACTTTCTTCCGGACAAGATCGCCGACTTGGAACGATCCGGGAATTACGCCGCGGTTGTAGTTTTGCTTCATCCGTGACGGTATGCCATCAGCCGAACGGACGCCTTTGCCCTCTCTTCTTCTACCAAGTCCGACTCCATGTTTCTTCGTTCGTTGTCATCATCATAGCCGGACGGACTCAACGCCGACTTCGACCGGTATGACAACCTCACCGCCATATACCAAATGGAACGTGTGACTCCATCCCTTCTTTTGGCGTCGTTCGGATGGCCCACAAGGCCTCGGCACTTCATCCGGCCAACTCCCTCCCAAATGGTCGAGTCGAGCGCGCAGAATTCGGAGAATTTACAACCGTTGCTCTGAGGATAGGCCACGGACGTGAAATGTTGCTCAATCGTAGCTTTTGCACCAATCCTCTAACATTTTCCTGTGAACCGCCGCCGTTGTCGGACACTAGTCGGCGAGGATACCGAACCGACAAATGATGTGTTGCCGGATGAATTTTTTAACCATTTGTTCGGTGATCTTTGCCGGCTCGGCCTCCACCCACTTGGAAAGTCATCCACCGAAAAATTTCCTTTGCCGGTCGCCATCGGAAATGGACCCACAATATCCATTCCCCATTGATCGAGCGGGCATGAAATGGTTGATGCCTTCATCTCCTCTGCGGTCGGTGGGAGAAGTTGTGATACTCTGGCATGAAATGTAGATACTGTCCAAGCGGCATCTGTTTGTAAAGTTGGCCAAAGTATCCGGCCAAGAGGATCTTCTTGGAGCGTCCGCCCGGATGACCCCGCATGATCCTTGATGTACTTCGGAGGATGTAAGCTGCGTCCTCCGAGCTTACATATTTCAGCAAGCGAGAAAGCTTTCTTGTAAAGTCGATCTCCGATGAGTGTAAACCGACCGGCTCTTCTTCCGAGGAGCCGGCTGCATATTCATCGGACGGTGTGGTGCCCACGGAGGAATTCTATAATAGGTGTCCTCAATCACTTGGAAAGCGAGGCCTTGCATCCGGTCGACATGCGCCACCAGCAGTATGCTGGATGGCGACCGGCGTTATTGAGCTCGCGAGTTTGGCTAACTCGTCGGCGCACGGTTCTCCGTTCGTGGGATCTTGAATAAGCACCTCTCGGAAAGTAGCTTGGAGTTTTCAAAGGCCTCAGCGGAGAGTTTGAGCCGAACACAGTTGATTTCAAAGGTGTCGGAAAGTTGCTGACCAACTGTGAATTAGAATAGAGTGTCACCCGCCCGGCTCCCACATGCCGTGCTGCAATCCGGCTATGAGGGCCTCATACTCTGCTTCATTGTTAGTAGCTTTGTAATCTAGCCGGACGGATAGGTGCATCTTTTCTTCCTGAGGTGAGAGTAGTAATATTCCGATCCCACTTCCGAGCCGAGTGGAGGATCCATCCACATATATTCTCCACATAGCTTCCGGCTCTGGCCTTTGCACTTCGGTCACAAAATTAGCCAAGGATTGGGCTTTAATCGCCGAGCGGGGCTGATATTGGATGTCAAATTCACTTAATTCTGTCGTCCACTTGATGAGCCGTCCGGACGCTTCTGGATTCAACAGCACTCTTCCGAGTGGACTGTTCGTCCGGACAATAATGGTGTGAGCCAAGAAATACGGTCGAAGGCGCCGAGCGGCTAGAACCAAAGCAAAGGCCAACTTCTCGAGCCCGGTGTAGCGAGATTCAGCATCTTTCAAAATATGGCTCAGAAAATACACCGGTTGCTCTTCACCGTTCGCCCTCACAAGTGCTGAGCCTACAACATGCTCAGTTGACGATAGATACATATAAAGTGACTCACCCCCGACCGGCTTGGCTAACACTGGCAGAGAATTCAGATATGTCTTCAACTCCTCAAATGCTCGGTCACATTCTTCATCCCACTGGAACTTAGTGGCCTTGCGCAAGATCTTGAAGAATGGCAGGCTCCGGTCGGCGGTTCTGGAGATGAATCTGGATAAAGCAGTTATCCGACCGGTCAACCTTTGCACTTCTCTTGTATTTCTTGGGGGCGGCATGTCTTGCAGTGCTTTAACCTTGCCGGGATTTGCTTCGATTCCCCGCTCGGTCACTATGTACCCCAAGAAACGCCCTCCTTTGGCTCCGAACAGGCACTTTTGGGGATTTAGCTTGACTCCATATTTACGCAGCGTTCGGAAGGTTTCTTCCATATCCTTGAAAAGATCGGCCGCTCGGACGGATTTGATAAGAATGTCGTCCACATAAACTTCCAGATTCCGCCCGATCTGCTCCTTGAACACCTTGTTCATCAAGCGTTGATAGGTGGCACCGGCATTCTTCAATCCGAACGGCATCACATTGTAACAATATGTGCCGTCGGCCGTTACGAAGCTTACTTTTTCTTGATCTTCCCGGGCGAGCGGCACTTGATGATATCCTTGGTAGGCGTCAAGCATGCAAATTAATTCGCAGCCGGCCGTAGAGTCCACCAGCTGATCTATCCAGGGCAGAGGATAAAAATCCTTGGGGCATGCCTTGTTTAAATCTCGAAAGTCGATGCACACCCACCGCCCGGCTTGGAGACCAAGACTACGTTGGCCAGCCCGGGAACTGCACCTCGCGTATGTGGCGGCCTTGAAGTTTTCCACCTCCGCGGATAATGGCATTCTGCTCGGCGCTGAAGTCCCTTTTTCTCTGCTTCACTGGCCGAGCGTCCGGTCGGACATGCAATTCATGCTGCGCTAGGCTTGGCGAAATTCCAGGTAACTCATGTGTCGACCAGACGAAGACATCATGATTTCGTTGGAGGCATTGAATCAGCTTCTCCTTCTGTTCTTCCCCCAGATCAGAGGCGATAAAAGTCGTGGCCTCCGATCGGGTCGGATGGATCTGGACTTCCTCCTTTTCATCATAAATTAAGCGGAGGTTTCTCGGTTATGGCGTGTACCTCAATTCGGGGCGCCTTCGAACAAGCTTCTGCCGGATCATCTCTATATAGCACCGCCGCGCTGATCCCCGCACTTCTCCTACTTTGTCCTCCACGGGAACTTTATCTTCCGGTGGAAGGTTGAGACCACCGCTCGGAATTCGCCGAGCGCCGGTCGTCAAAATGACGTTGTAGGATGAGGAGAGTCGACCACCACGAAGTTTATTGTCCGGTCCTCTGGCGGCTCTTCTCCCGAGGTAGCCACCGGATTTGTCCGACCGGTGAACTTTGTTGCCGTAAACCCGTGAGCGGGGTCGCCATGGCGGCTCGGCTCGATCAATTTGCAGTTGATCGAACGCCTTCTTGAATATGATGTTGACCGAGCTACCTGTGTCAACAAATATGCGGTGAATGGTGTAATTTGCTATTACCGCTTTAACGAGCAGTGCGTCGTCATGGGGCACTTCTACTCCTTCTAAGTCCCCGGGTCCGAAAGTTATTTCCGGTCCACTTGCCCGCTCTTGGCTGCAGCCGACCGCGTGGATCTGCAGCTGCCGGACACCCGCCTTTCTGGCTCGGTTGGAGTCTCCTCCGGTCGGCCCGCCAGCGATGACATTGATCTCGCCTCGGGAAGTGTTGCTTTTATTTTCTTCTTCGCGAGCGGATGGTCGGGATCGTTCTCTGGATGCTCGGCGATTCTCTTGCCTGGGTGAGCGATGCCGATCGGGAGTCTGTTGCCGTGGCCTATCAACTCGAGTCCGATCGGCTCCCCGAATTCTTTGTCGCCGATCGGCTGAGGGAGATCGCCGTCCGACATTCCGCGGCACAGGATGAGCCACGAAGGGAAGACTTCGACAATCACTGGTGTTGTGCGTATCCGTCTGGTGGAAGGGGCAGAACATCGGGGTCCATTTCTTCTTTGGCTTGCTTCGAGCGGCAGCTACTTCTTGTACCTGGGACCTTACACGAGGGGATCGGATTGCTTCTGCCCTCGGTCCTCTGAGCGGCGTGCTGTTTCCGCTCGGCATGAACAGGTGTCCGCTCTGTCGGAGTTTCCTTTTTCCGGGCGGCTTGCGCTTCTTCCACGTTAATGTACTCGTTGGCCTGATTTAGCATGTGATCATAATCTCGGGGCGGCTTGCGGATGAGCGATCGGAAGAAGTCGCCATCCACTAGGCCTTGTGTGAAGGCATTCATCATGGTCTCTGATGTGGCCGTTGGAATATCCATCGCCACTTGGTTGAATCGTTGGATGTAAGCACGAAGCGATTCTCTCGGCTCTTGCTTGATGGCGAACAAGCTGACACTTGTCTTCTGATAACGCCGACTGCTAGCGAAGTGGTGGAGGAAGGCCGTTCGGAAGTCCTTGAAGCTAGTGATAGATCCGTCCGGCAGCCTCCGAAACCACCGTTGAGCCGATCCCGAGAGAGTTGTAAGGAAGACGCGGCACTTTACTCCATCTGTATACTGATGGAGTGTAGCTGTGTTATCAAACTTACCCAGATGATCATCTGGGTCCGTTGTTCCGTTGTACTCTCCGATCGTCGGAGGCACGTAATGCTTGGGCAAAGGGTCTCGTAGAATGGCCTCCGAGAATTGGCGATTGATCCGCTCGGGAGATGAATCTGCTCGGGGAGCTTTCCCCTTTCTGGCGTCTCGCCTGGGCATTTCGTCAGAAGAAGATCCCCTGTCTTTCCGAGCTGGTACGGTTTCAGGGGTGCGGAATAAGGCCCGATGGAACGCCACGGTGGCTTGAGGTGCTTCCGCTCGGCCACCCGACGCAGATGTTGCTTGTTGCTCCTGCCGCTCGGCTGCCTCTTTCTGTTTCTGCTCCACAAGTTTGGCGGCCCTCATCTCGACCAGAGCGTCCAACTCTTCTTGTGAGAGTGCCACATTGTGTACCCTTCCAGCCTCGTCCATTGTCTCTGCTCAGATGCAGGTGCGTTCCCACAGACGGCGCCAATTTGATCCTGTCTGAACTAGGAGTCAACGGACGCTGGGGACGTGGCGCTCCCTGCTGGATCCTTGAGTGCTCCGGCGAACCTGCAACAAGACCGAGGGGTGTCCCGGCGACGGCCCTCCGACGCTCAAGTCAGGCGAGGAAATAGCAAAGAAGTGGCTTCAGAGATCCAGACGCGCGTACCTCCGGTGAAGAAATGGAGGCCTTATATAGAGCTATCGAAAGAGCCCAGGCACGTCGATCGAAGCAGTCATCTGCTTCAGACCATACCCAAGTATGGGCCTGTCAGAAGAGCATATATGAGGCCATACTGCTACTGTATCCACCTCTCCCTGATGTGACGGCGGGAGCTTCCATCGTGCAATCTCGGGTACGGCCTTATCATCAGACGTGCCTTCTCTGACATCCCATATCTCGAGACAAGCGCATAGGCCGCTCGGCTACCTTTGTACCCTCGCCCTTATCTTGGCCGAGCGGACCACCTGCTCGGCCCTTAGGTCCCAGCCGAGCGGACTCCTGCTCGGCCCTTAGGTCCCAGCCGATCGGACTCCTGCTCGGCCCTTAGATCCTCCTGCCTTGGCGTCAGAAACCCAAGCCCATGGATGGGTTATCTATAGCTCCGCTCGGACCATTATCCGCTGGGCCAGCCCTCCCTCCGTCCTTAGGCTGGGACCCTTCAGAGGGCGGGCCCCCCATTCTTACCGCTGGATCACCCAGTAAGAAGGAACCTCTATTGGGTTCCAAAATCCGTACTTAATTAATCCTTTAAAATTAAAGGCTTCAAAAGAGAAAATTAAACATTGATTTTCCTAATGCGGCTTTGACTAGAAAGTGGTTGTTGCTCCAATAACCAAGAAGGCCTAGTGCCTCGCCACTACCTGGAAGCCAAATTTAGAAAAGAACTGTTTAATTAACGTTTTGATAAAAGCATTGAAATAAAATTGAATAGTGCTAAAAAAAAATGTTTGGGACTTAGAAATTTGTTTAGAATTTTTTTAACTTAGAAAATTTTTAGTTGCATTTTGAAAAATATTTTGACACTTAGAAAATGTTTAACGTTGAAAATTTTTTTTCTTGGATGTTGAACGCTTAGGAAATTTTCATTGAAAATCTTTTTGTCCCCGTTTTTGCTGTGATCAAAGGGGGAGAATGAAAGATAAGTTCAGTTGAGGGCACTTTAAATTTTTTTTTTATATATTTTAATGTTGCAATTTAGTTCAAAATTACAAATTTATGCCTGAATTGTCAGTTTAGTAATTTTCTTTAAATTACTATTTGTTTGGTTTACCCCTAACTTGAACTTGGTTGATGCACATCAAAAAGGGGGAGATTGTTGAACCCCGTGATAGTTTTGATGTGATCAACCAAGTTGGTTAGGTCCTGCGTTTTGTCTGATCCCTGTGTCTGAGTGTGCAGGAACTTAGGAGCACAGGAAGTCGAGCGGAAGACGCAGCTGGCGAGAAGAACGGCACGGGAAGTGAGCCGACGAGCTCGGTGCGTCCGAAGGATGGGAGAGCTGCGGAAGAGTACACCCGGTGGGCGAGAAGGACGTGCGCGGCGTTCGAGGGACGTAAAGCCGGGGAGGAAGCCTGCTCGAGGAGAAGGCCGGGAATTGGGTTCGGGTGAGCCCTATTCCGGTAGGCCGCAATCACCCAAGGAGCCGAACCGGAACAAGTCAACTGGAAGTTGACTTGTCAATGGTTCGGTCGACCGAACACCTTGATCGGTCGACCGAACCCCTCTGTATCCGAAGCCAGATGTTGGTGACACGTCAGAAGCCACGTCAAGCAGCCAACCGTTGGGGAGCTGATCGGTCGACCGAACCTTCTGATCGGTCGACCGAACCGAAGTCTATCCAGAGACCAAGTCGAGCAATCTGATCGGGCCAACTCAGCAGAAGACCGTTGGCAGATCGGTCGACCGAACAAAAGGATCGGTCGACCGAACCCAAGCTCGATCCACAGAGACTGCACCGAATCCAATCGATTGAGATTCGACCGTTGGCGGAAATAAAGCCGTTGGCGAGCGTGTCTTCGGGTAATTCTTCATCTCCTCTCTACGGGCAATCACAGCAAAGCTCCACAGCAATCTTTTCTTCCTCACCTCCAGTTCTTGAAGGTTCTTGGAGGCTCATCCAAGTCAAGAGGAGAGTTGCAACAAGAAGAAGAAGAAGCTAGGGTTTTCATTGTAATCTTGTAAGATTCATTTGTATTTTGCTTCTTTCTTTCTCATTGTTGTATTGTGAGATTGTAAGGCTTCTCCACCTTCGGTAGTTACCGAGAAGGAGTGTTTTTATAGTGGAGGGTGTGTGAGTGTGTGGATCCTTGGACTAGTCACCTCTTCTTGAGGTGGATACCAAGTAAATCCCTAGAGTTAGCATTGTTGTTTGTGTTTCTTGTATTTTTGCTGCACATCATCCCAAGAAGCGAGCAACGACGAGCACGACGAGCACGACGATCGTGATGAGCTATTCACCCCCTCTCTAGCTACATTTCGGTCCCAACAAGTGGTATCAGAGCAAGGTTGTTCTTCACCAGAATCATCGCCGGAAGGGGCAAAAAGCTAGAGGGTGAAGAAGTTGGAGCAATTCTACAAGTCGAAGACTTCATTCAAGAAGCTCAACTTCAAATGGAATTCCAAGATGGACTTGGATTCGATAAGGGTGCCTCCACCGTTCACAATGATGAGCTTCGATCTTTGGAAATCAAGGATCGAAAATTTTTTGATGGTGGAGATAGAGCAATGGTTTTCTCTCATGGAAGGCTTCGAAGCTCCAACAAGTTCAAAGGGCAAAGTTCTCAAGAGAAGCAAGTGGAGCCAAGAACAAATTCAAAAGAGCGAGGCAAATGATAAAGTGACCAAGCTTTTGGTCAATCTATTACCTAGCCACATTTTGGAGCAAATTGGAGAATTCAAGGATGCCAAGGAGCTTTGGAGCAAATTGGCAACGATTCATGAGATCCCCTCCACTGTACCAATCCAAGAAGAATCAAATGAGGGTGATTCTTTAAATCAAGATCAAAAAGAAGAAGAAGAGGACTCCGAGGTTGAGAGGTGCTCAATATTGGAAGAAGAAGTCCTAGAAGCTTCATCCTCAAAGGAGTGCAACCAAAAGAGCAAGGAAGGAGCATATTCCTTGTTTCATGTACAAAAGGATGAAGAGGAAGATGAAGTCTCCACCTTTAGGATTGAGGGGGAGAGACCTTTGTTGACATCGGATCAAGAAGAAGGAGAAACTTCTACATCCGGGTCAAATGGAGAAGAATATGTTGCATCCTCCAAAAATCAAGAAACATCAAATTGAGGAACAAGTGTCATCCCTACACATGAAGGTAAAAATGGTTCAAATAAGAAAAGAAATCATATTATATGTTTTGAGTGTAGGGAACATGGGCACTACAAAAGCAAATGCCCAAAATTGGCCAAGAAGAAGAGCCAAGTGACACTAAAGGGCAAGGAGAAGCCCAAAGAGACCGCTCCCGGAACAAAGAAGAGCAAGGAGCACATTGTGTGTTTCTCTTGCAATCAAAAGGGACATTATTGTAGTCAATGTCCCAAGGGGAAGAAAGCAGTCAAGGCTCAAGGAGGAAGCACAACTCAAGGGGGAGCCTCCAAGGTAAAACACAAGGTATCATTTATTGAGTATACCCCTTTAAATAATGATAAAAAGCATGCTAGTTCTAATTTATATCATTTTAATGTTATTTACCATAAAAATAGGAAGCATGATAGCATTAAGGAAAAACATGTAGCTCTTCATGCTAAAACTACCACACCTAGGTCTAGGAAGGTAAATAAAAATTTAGGTAAGAATTCTAAGGATTTTAGTTACAAGCCTAAAAATAAAAATGCTCAAGGATTAAATGAAAAACCAAAAACTAAGGACTTAATGAGAGAAAATCAAGTCTTGAGGTCAAGACTTGATAAATTAGAAAAGATCCTAAAAAAGATGGAAAATATCCTAAAAGGGCAAAATGAGCAAAATCTAGGTTTAGGACAACAAGGGTCATCCAAGGGTTATAGAGGTTTGGGATACAAACCTAAACCAAAAAGGATGTGCCTTCTTATCATAGAGTTCCATATAGTTATGGAACTAACTCTAGGCCTAGTGGTCAAGTCAAAAATACAAGGGAAGTTATCCCTAGAAGTATTTTTGCAACAACAAATGTGACTAAGACTTCTAAGAAGTCTAATAAAGTCACAAAGAATATCACAAGGGAAGAAATCCCTAGAGTTGACCTAGAAAAGATGACCAAGGACTCTAAGAAGCCTAACAAGGTCACTAGGAAGGTATCTAGGGAAGTTATCCCTAGTGAATACCTAGAGCATCCAAGGAGAGCCAATAGGTTTTGGGTTCCTAGGTGCATTTTCTCAACCTCTTAAATGGGTTAGAGAGTGTCAACTCCGATTAGAATGGTAGTTAACCCAACTTTGATGAAGTTGACACTCGGAGAGCATTTTCAAGGTTATTGTTAACCTTTGAAAATGAAAAAGGATTATGATTTACTCTTGAAATGAGTAAAATGTGCCATAATTTGAGAAAATTGATTTTAAATTAAATTGGCATAAGTGGGAGAATCGTAAAGAAATGTTAAGTTGGGGTTTTGGCATTTTATTGGGAAGTTAAAGGCAAATCTAAGCCTTATTTTAATTTATTACTCTTTAAAAGAGTAATTTGTGCCAAAATTTGAGGAATATGCTTAATTTAAATTGTCACAATGTAGGAAAAGTAAAGGAAATGTCAAAATTGGGTTTTGGCATTTTTTTTTGGAAATATTGGGTGATCTAGGTTTAAACTTTAAGTTAGCTAAGGTTTAAGGATACTTAGATAGTCATTTTAGGTATTTTATTTATGCTAAGTTGCCATACTTTGTTTGCCCATCATATGTCATGACATCATATTTATTCTTGCACTCATGCTTTATTATGAAAAACATAAAAATACCATGTCATGTCATACATACATCATGTAGTCATAGGAAATTTTCTTTTGAAAATTATTTATCTTTGATGTATGTCATAACGCATCATGCATTATTTTAATTTCTTGCAAACTAAGGACAAATGACATTCATTAACAAGTAACATCCTTGGTGGATGTTCCTAACCTCAAAATGCCTAGAGAGATATGCATGATCCCTAGATTAGGGCAAAACCAAAGTTTACATCTCACTAAAGAACTATAAGGTGACTTGTATGTGGTTTCGTACACATTAGATACAAGTGAGATGTTAGGGTGATGAACAAAACTCAAGGTGTTGATTAAGTGCATTTTTTTGAATTTTAAGTTCATCAAAACAACACTAGTTATGTGTTTTCCAATCATTGGGAAAGCTAATGTACAAGTCATGTGCATTGAGTCCAAAGAACATGGTTGGATATTGGTTTTGAAAAAGATTTTAAAATGCTTTTAGAAAACCTTGATGAAGACTATCTTTTGATAGTAATCATCATTGAAAAGTTAGACACAAACTAGAAGAAAACACTAAAGTTTTTATAAGTTTTCAAGTTTGTGTCAATCTTTGAAAATAGAAAGTATTTTCATAGAAAACTATTTTTTCTTGATAGTATATGTCCTAAGGAATGTCTGCATGAATTTTCATGATTTTTCAAATTTTGTAGAATTTTTGGGGAGTTTCTGAAATTGACTGAAAGTGAATTTCAGCATTTTCAGAGCTTCAATCGATCACCCGATTGATTGGAGTGCCTCAAATCGATCAGGCGATCGATTGAGAAGGCATTTCTTGCGAGAAGAATCTTGCTGGATCGATCCACCAATCGATCCACGCAGTCTGAATCGATCAGTGGATCGATTCAGCTGGATTCAATCGATTTGGACCCAACTCCAATCGATTGAAATGCTGATTTTGGCTGGGTAAGCTAGAGTTCAGCATTTTTTAGTCTATATAACCCCTCCTTATCCCTCAAAACATATTTGTATACATTTAGGGGGAGTTTTCATGATGAAAACAAGGATGGATTGGTTAAGGAAGACTAAGTAGAGGTTTAGGTTGAGGTTTGATTTCAATATTGAATTTTTGAACCTCAAAACTTCTAAATTTGGGTTTCCTATATGTTTAGGGATTCTAAGTCATTGTTGGTGCAATGACAGAAGTTACGTGCATGTCTTTAAGGAGAGTTACTCTTTAAGGACATGAAAATATATTTTTTTATATACCTTGGAAGGTGGTCAACCTTCTTTAACGTAAATGCTCAAAGTTGAGCTTTTCAAATATGATGAGGAGTGGATATCTTCATTGTTTGGTTGTTCATGCTCAAGGGTGAGCGTTGGAGATAATGAAGGGTATGAGACCTTCATTATCATGTTGAACACAACGAGTGAAGTTGTGAACAACGGCGAGTGACTCTTCAAGGGAAGAGTTTTTGATGTGTGCCAATAGGGGGAGAATGTGTGGTTTAAGTTAGGCTTTCATTACCTATAGAGGGAGTTTACCCTCTAGGAAAGGAGGAGAATGAAGGAAACCCTCATTCATACATTGGCATGAAGGAAGTTGAGGCTATGGGGGAGATTGTTGGTGCAATATCCCTAGGTCAAGGATGACCTGGTCGACTAATCTTGAGTTGGCTCAAGCTTGAGTCTTTATATTTGGGTTTTGATGTTTGACAATACAGATAATACGTGGAGATTACAGGTGTAATCATCCGATTGGGGAGATTGCTGGAGCAATTCCCCCTCTGGTTAGGGTTTGACCAGTCTGAGTTTGAAGAAGAGTCAAGTAGGTTAAGTGTAACGCCCTGCCCCTCCTGCTAAAGCCACGGGGGTTACTTTACCCTACTTAACAACTTATTAACTTATTACAGCGGAAGTCTTACTTGTAAATTTTTGAAACATAGAATCCATATGTCATACCTTACATTATTTCAAGACATATAGGAACTAACATGATAAATGTCATGGAGTTATAATCATAAAAATATCAAACAAGCATAACTTATATTTAATGAAAGCAGGTCTTTTCTTCTTTAGCCAGTCACTACCACACACATCCTGCTAGCCCCTCCTGCTGCTCCCCTAGTCCATCCAAACTTTGCCCTTATCTGTGGTACAAGAAAGTAAGCTGTGAGCACTCATGGCTCAGTAAGTTCCTTTCCTACTCACAAAATCCGTATATCATGTCAACAATCACAAAACATATATCAAAGCATAAAGTATCATAGCATATCATACATGATCATCATATATATCATGAGCACAATCATAGATATCATGGCATAATCATGGTATAAACACAAGGTAGCATGACATATCATAACATGATCATCATATATATCATGAGCACAATCATAGATATCATGGCATAATCATGGCATAAACACAAGGTAGCATGGCATATCATAACATGATCATCATATATATATCATGACATATTCATAAAGCATATGCAAGGTGAACTTTTAAAACATGCATCATGACTTTTTAAAACGTATAGCATAGATACTTAAACATAATCTCAACATAAGGGGATCCCGGCTTGTACCACGTACATAAATGCGCGCGTCCTAGTAGGTCCAAGGTAGCAAGTCTTGAACCCTACAGGGCATATACTAGGCCCGTTTCTTAGTCCATCGACCTAGGGGCACTTAGGAGCTCATCCCTAACGAGGCCCGTTTCTTAGTCTATCGACCCCGGGGCGCTTATGGAGCCCACCCTTGGTACAAGCCTTAAAAGTAAAATAGCATGTCATATTTACATAGTCCATATCACTCATGTCATATTCATGTCATGAAGAGTGCTCTTGATCCCACTTATAGGGAAGTAACTCTTTTAGGCATAGCTTAAAGCATGTATAATTGAGCACACAGCATATCATGATTTTGAGCACACAGCATATCATGAACACATGCATAATTAAGCATACAACCTATCATGATCTTAAGCACACAGCATATCATGAACTTGAGCACATAGCATATCATGAGTTTAAGCACATATCATATCATGAGTTTGAGTACTTAGCATATCATGAGTTTAAGCACACAGCATATCATGAACTTGAGCACATAGCATATCATGAAATTTAGCATACAACATATCATAGACTTGAGCACATAGCATTTCATGAAATTTAGCACACAGCATATCATAAAAATAAGCACATAACATATCATGAAACTTAGCACACAACATATCATGAATAGGACCTAACATATATAAATGAACCTCACAGCATGTCATACTCTCCACATGTCATAAAGCATTGCATGTGAAGTTCATGGAAGAACACAAAATTAGGTCTCTATCTCTAGTGACAAGTGGTGGCCGAAACATATAGAGGTGGTTTAGGTTATCAAGCAACAAAAGAACATGTGAACCCTAAACATCTATCATTTCTTATGACATAAGAGGCATCTTAAGCATGTTAGGTATAGGTTCCAAGCTTTCTAGGTCCCTTTTCATAACCTGGCCGAAACTTATTAAGCCTCCTTTCGGGTTATTAACAACATATAAGCATGAACAACCTTAACAAATTTTCATATCATATTCCATAAGAAACCACTTGAACATATTTGATTTAGGTTCCAAGTTCTCTAAGCCTTTAACCCTAACATGGCCGAAACCCTAGCAACATGTTTCTAGGTTACAAGCAACATGAAAAGGTTAAACTTCATACTAACATATCAATACATATCATGAGAATCACCATAAGTACATTTAGTCTAAGTTCCAAGCTTCTCAAGCCTTTTAATCTAATGTGGCCGAATCTTGTAAGCATGGGTATTAAGTTCCTAGTGGCATATTAGCATGAAGACCATAAGAACTTTCCTAGCATTCATTTCAAAGATTAACATGGACCACTTAGTTTAGAAATTTAAGCATCCTAAGTCAAAAAAACAATTGTGGGCGAATACTAAAGAACAAGAATTCAAGTTTCAAGCAACATGTGAACATTAATTTATTTCATATCTCTTCATCAAGTAGAGCATAAGTATCTTAGACTTGATTTAAACCTTCCTAGGATTCAAGTCTTGAAATGGCCGAACCATCATATATAAGAAATATTGTTCAACTTAACCTAAGATCATGGCATGTCACATTAGCTTCATATCTTGTCTTATAAGAATCATAGCATGCTTAAATTTTTAGGTTTAAAGCCCTTCTAGGCTCTCAACTCTATCTTGGCCGAATATACATGAATATGGAATCAAGTTTAAATTGACTTACAAGTGGGGAAAAAACATCAACAACACCACTTATCATTAGGTACATATCATAAAAACAAGGTAGCATGCTTGGTTTAGATTTAGAGCTCTTCTAGCTCTTTTGTTCCTTCTATGCCGAAAATCCAAGTTCATAAATTTATGTTCTAGCCAAACATTCTAGCATGAAAATATTAGTTTATCTCTCCTACCATAAGGTACATAACATAAGCAAAAATCATGAACATATCTTAGTTGGTTTTCAAGGTTCTTTAAACTCTCTTTTTTTTTTCTTTGTTTGGCCGAAACCCTTATGAAATAACCATAGGTTTTTAAGCAATATTTTTTTCATAACAAACATATAGCTATTGTACCATAGGTGAGGGGAACTTACATCCTTTCGCTTGTGGTTTTTCTTAAGGAGGAAAGTGTTCTAGTTGTTAAGGAAGGGAGAAGTTTCTTCCTCTTGTGCCTCCTTTGATTTCCTTTGCTTGGGGAGGCTAGAACTTGAAGGTTTCTTCTTGAAAATTGGCTTCCTTGGAGAAGAACTTGACTTAGTGCTCGGATCAAGGAGTGGGTGGATCTCCTAGTCTCGGTGAAGAAAGAAAAGAAGGAAGGAGGAGGAAGAATGAGGAAAATGAGAGGTTTACTTCTCATTTTTTTTTCTATTTATTCATCATGAGAGAAATTTATGTCCTCATTAATTTTCCCTTTAATTCATCCATTATTCTTCTCTTGATTCCCACGAAAAGAATGAGGAGAAGGAAGGGTGAGGAAAACAACTTGCTTCTTCTTATTCCTTCTCTTAATCAAGAGGGAGAAGAGGTGAGCAATTTGGTTTTCTCTTGCTCCTTGTTTTATTTTTCTTCTCTCCTTTAACTAATATTTTTATTCCTTCCTATGCATATGTTACTTTCTATCCTAGTGGTGATCATGCCATTAATCTTTCTCCATTATTGGTGGGAGGTTCAAGGTTTAATCCTTGGCCTCCACCTCTTACCTCTTACCTCTTACCTCTTATTTTTTTTTTTTATTTTGTTTCTTACTCTTTTTTTTCTCTTATCCTTTTTATTTATTTCATGCTCTTAATGAGAATAATACCTATGTATTTATATAACAAAAATTCATGGGTGTTACAGTACCTCATACCTCATAGAAAGTTCGTCCTCGAACTTAGAATAGCGATATCAAGTGGTGCCGGACTTTCTACTGAGTGCATCGGCTACCTTGTTTGCTTTTCCCGGATGATACAAGATTTCACAATCGTAGTCCTTGACTAACTCGAGCCATCTACGTTGCCTCATATTTAGGTCTTTCTGCGTGAAGAAATACTTCAGGCTCTGATGGTCTGTATAAATTTTGCACTGGGCTCCATATAAATAATGTCTCCATGTTTTCAGTGCGAAAACCACCGCTGCTAGTTCTAAATCATGAATGGGATAATTCCTTTCATGTTCTTTGAGTTGTCTAGAGGCATAGGCGATGACTCTGCCATCTTGCATGAGTACCGCTCCAAGCCCTAGTAAGGAAGCATCGTTATACATATCAAAGCCTTTGTTACTTTCCGGAAGAGTAAGGATCGGAGCACTGGTCAGTCTCCGTTTTAGTTCCGTAAAACTCCTCTCGCAGTCATCTGTCCATTCGTACTTTTTGTTTTTCTTGGTAAGACTTGTCATAGGGACTGCAATTTTAGAAAAACCTTCTACGAACTTCCTGTAGTAGCCTGCTAATTCCAGAAAACTTCTGATTTCGCTGGCATTCTTTGGTCTGTCCCAGTTACTTACGGCTTCGATCTTGCTTGGGTCTACCATGACTCCATTTTTGGAGATGACATGACCCAGGAATACTACTTGATCTAACCAGAACTCGCACTTGGAAAATTTTGCATACAGTTGTTTCTCTCAGAGAATCTGTAGTACAATATTCAGATGTTCAGCATGTTCCTCCTGGGTTCTTGAGTAGATGAGGATATCGTCAATGAAGACTATCACACATTTATCAAGATATGCTGCAAATACCCGATTCATCAAATCCATGAATACCGCATGGCCATTTGTTACTTCGAAGGGCATAACTACGAACTCATAGTGTCCGTATCTTGTTCGGAAGGCTGTCTTGGGTATATCATCTTGTTTCACTTTCACTTGATGATAGCCGGACCTTAGGTCAATCTTCGAGAAAACAGTTGCTCCCTTCAATTGGTCGAACAAATCGTCGATTCGTGGAAGAGGGTATCTGTTCTTAATTGTTGCGTTGTTCAGCGCTCGATAGTCTATACACATTCGCATAGATCCATCCTTCTTTTTCACAAACAGTACCGGAGCTCCCCATGGAGAGTGACTAGGCCGGATAAGTCCCTTGTCGAGTAACTCCTGTAGTTGTTCTTGAAGTTCCTTCAATTCAGTTGGTGTCATCTGGTAGGGTGCTTTGGAGATTGGTTTAGTACCCGGAACTAGCTCAATCGTAAACTCTACTTCTCTATCGGGTGCTAGTCCTGGTAGTTCATCAGGAAATACTTCCGGATAGTTGCATACTACTCTGACCTCTTCTAGCTTTTAGCTCCCGGTTTGTCTTGCATCAACCACGTGTGCTAGAAATCCAGCACACCCTTCGTCTAACATTCTCTGTGCTTTATAGCTGATAAGAATCCTTCAATTTCCTTCCCAGATTCCCCAATAAATTCAAACATTGGTTCAGCTTCAGGTCGGAAAACTACTTTCTTCTTACGGCACTCGATTGAGGCACCGTACTTGCTCAGGAAATCCATGCCTAATATAATGTCATAGTCCCGCATATCGAGTATTATCAGATTACTGTAAAGCTCCCTGTCTACGATCCGGATAGGTACGGCCCGCAGCATATGATCTGATGGCATAACTTCCCCGGAAGGTAAGGTTGTTAAGAATGTGATATCCAGTGTCTGGGGTGGTATGTCTAGTCTCTTGGTAAATGATGCCGAGACGAACGAGTGTGTCGCCCCTGTATCAAACAATACTAAAGCATACTGACTGAAATAGGCAGCTGACCTGTAACGACAGTAGAGGCGTTTGCCACATCCTCCTTAGTGAGCGAGAAAACCCTGGCATTTGTCGTCGCTGGCGGGGCTTCCAATCTTCCTTGGCTGATTGAAGTCCCTTCTATCGCAGTTTGCATCTGGTGTAGTTGTGGAGGGGCACTCCTGTTCTGGTTATTCTGCTGGGGTGGCGCTTGAACTCGGTTGGTGCAATCTCTAGCCAGATGTCCTTCCCCTCCGCAATTATAACACTTCCTTGAACCCTTGTGACATATTCCGGGATGCAGCTTTCCGCAAATAGTGCACTGGGGGTATCTCGGTTGCTTATTCGTTGGGCCACCTTTAGCATTGTCCCATTGTTTCCTTTTTCCGGTAGAGGTCCCCTTCCAGTTTGTCTTGCTGCCTGAGGTTCTCTGTCTGTCTGTTCGGGACTGACTCTTATTCTCGTTCATTGCTTTCTGATAGTGCTCCGTGATTAGGGCACTACTGACTAGTTCCTCTGTAGTCTGCGGTCTATTAACTCCGCCAGCTACGTTCAGTGCTATCTCAGGTCGGAGCATTTTCAGCATCAGTCTGACCCTTTCCCTTTCTGTGCGAACCAACTCCGGACATAGCCGTGCCAATCGGTTGAAGCGTTTAACTGCCTCGTTCACTGATAGGTCACCTTGCCGAAACTCGGTGAACTCGTCATAGTGTCGGTTCGTCACTTGCATATGGAAGAACTCCTCAAGGAACTCTGTCTTGAAGTCTGTCCAGGTCATCAGATTAATCTGTCTCTTTGCCTTTACTCTTTCCCACCACATCCTTGCGTCTCCGGAAAAACAGAACGATACACATTTGATCTTCTCCGGTATAGGCCAGTCCAATAGCTCTACTATGCTTTCTACTGTCTTGAACCATGCCTGGGCGTTCCATGGCTCGCAAGCACCTGAGAAATTCTCCGGTTTTAACCTTAGCCACTGGATCAGGTAGGTCTCCTGTCGGACTACCGGAATAGGGGCTATCGGTGGTACTGGTGCAACTACTGGAATAATGGGCACTGCGTTCTGATTCACTGGCGGTGTGACGGGATTTTCTTGCTGTCCCATTAAAGTCGTGATCAGCTGTTGTTGCTCCGTGATCTGGCGCTGGAGGTCAGTAACTACCTGGGTCAGATCCGGTGGAGTCGCTGTCTCGTCAGCTCGAGCAGTGCGTCTCCTAGCCATGCTTATCTTCATTTAATGACAATAAATTATCATTATTTCTATCCAATTTAACATAAGGTCGTTAACATTCTTATTCTACCAGCATGCATTCCTATCCTAAACTTGTGACTATCATAATTAAATAGAATAAGTAAACATGCATAATCTTAAAGCATCATAATAAAAGAATTTAACTTAAACATATGAATTCTTACTTGGAACGGCAGGAGGAAGGCTTGACATGTGTGTAGTGAGAGGCTAACCTGGCTCTGATACCATACTGTAACGCCCCGCCCCTCCTGCTAAGGCCATGGGGGTTACTTTACCCTACTTAACAACTTATTAACTTATTACAACAGAAGTCTTACTTGTAAATTTTTGAAACATAGAATCCATATGTTATACCTTACATTATTTCAAGACATATAGGAACTAACATGATAAATGTCATGGAGTTATAATCATAAAAATATCAAACAAGCATAACTTATATTTAATGAAAGTAGGTCTTTTCTTCTTTAGCCAGTCACTACCACACACATCCTGCTAGCCCCTCCTGCTGCTCCCCTAGTCCATCCAAACTTTGCCCTTATCTGTGGTACAAGAAAGTAAGCTGTGAGCACTCATGGCTCAGTAAGTTCCTTTCCTACTCACAAAATCCGTATATCATGTCAACAATCACAAAGCATATATCAAAGCATAAAGTATCATAGCATATCATACATGATCATCATATATATCATGAGCACAATCATAGATATCATGGCATAATCATGGTATAAACACAAGGTAGCATGGCATATCATAACATGATCATCATATATATCATGAGCACAATCATAGATATCATGGCATAATCATGGCATAAACACAAGGTAGCATGGCATATCATAACATGATCATCATATATATATCATGACATATTCATAAAGCATATGCAAGGTGAACTTTTAAAACATGCATCATGACTTTTTAAAACGTATAGCATAGATACTTAAACATAATCTCAACATAAGGGGATCCCGGCTTGTACCACGTACATAAATGCGCGCGTCCTAGTAGGTCCAAGGTAGCAAGTCTTGAACCCTACAAGGCATATATTAGGCCCGTTTCTTAGTCCATCGACCTAGGGGCACTTAGGAGCCCATCCCTAACGAGGCTCGTTTCTTAGTCTATCGACCCCGGGGCGCTTATGGAGCCCACCCTTGGTACAAGCCTTAAAAGTAAAATAGCATGTCATATTTACATAGTCCATATCACTCATGTCATATTCATGTCATGAAGAGTGCTCTTGATCCCACTTATAGGGAAGCAACTCTTTTAGGCATAGCTTAAAGCATGTATAATTGAGCACACAGCATATCATGATTTTGAGCACACAGCATATCATGAGCACATGCATAATTAAGCATACAACCTATCATGATCTTAAGCACACAGCATATCATGAACTTGAGCACATAGCATATCATGAGTTTAAGCACATATCATATCATGAGTTTGAGTACTTAGCATATCATGAGTTTAAGCACACAGCATATCATGAACTTGAGCACATAGCATATCATGAAATTTAGCACACAGCATATCATAGACTTGAGCACATAGCATTTCATGAAATTTAGCACACAGCATATCATAAAAATAAGCACATAACATATCATGAAACTTAGCACACAACATATCATGAATAGGACCTAACATATATAAATGAACCTCACAGCATGTCATACTCTCCACATATCATAAAGCATTGCATGTGAAGTTCATGGAAGAACACAAAATTAGGTCTCTATCTCTAGTGACAAGTGGTGGCCGAAACATATAGAGGTGGTTTAGGTTATCAAGCAACAAAAGAACATGTGAACCCTAAACATCTATCATTTCTTATGACATAAGAGGCATCTTAAGCATGTTAGGTATAGGTTCCAAGCTTTCTAGGTCCCTTTTCATAACCTGGCCGAAACTTATTAAGCCTCCTTTCGGGTTATTAACAACATATAAGCATGAACAACCTTAATAAATTTTCATATCATATTCCATAAGAAACCACTTGAACATATTTGATTTAGGTTCCAAGTTCTCTAAGCCTTTAACCCTAACATGGCCGAAACCCTAGCAACATGTTTATAGGTTACAAGCAACATGAAAAGGTTAAACTTCATACTAACATATCAATACATATCATGAGAATCACCATAAGTACATTTAGTCTAAGTTCCAAGCTTCTCAAGCCTTTTAATCTAATGTGGCCGAATCTTGTAAGCATGGGTATTAAGTTCCTAGTGGCATATTAGCATGAAGACCATAAGAACTTTCCTAGCATTCATTTCAAAGATTAACATGGACCACTTAGTTTAGAAATTTAAGCATCCTAAGTCAAAAAAACAATTGTGGGTGAATACTAAAGAACAAGAATTCAAGTTTCAAGCAACATGTGAACATTAATTTATTTCATATCTCTTCATCAAGTAGAGCATAAGTATCTTAGACTTGATTTAAACCTTCCTAGGGTTCAAGTCTTGAAATGGCCGAACCATCATATATAAGAAATATTGTTCAACTTAACCTAAGATCATGGCATGTCACATTAGCTTCATATCTTGTCTTATAAGAATCATAGCATGCTTAAATTTTTAGGTTTAAAGCCCTTCTAGGCTCTCAACTCTATCTTGGCCGAATATACATGAATATGGAATCAAGTTTAAATTGACTTACAAGTGGGGAAAAAAACATCAACAACACCACTTATCATTAGGTACATATCATAAAAACAAGGTAGCATGCTTGGTTTAGATTTAGAGCTCTTCTAGCACTTTTGTTCCTTCTATGCCGAAAATCCAAGTTCATAAATTTATGTTCTAGCCAAACATTCTAGCATGAAAATATTAGTTTATCTCTCCTACCATAAGGTACATAACATAAGCAAAAATCATGAACATATCTTAGTTGGTTTTCAAGGTTCTTTAAACTCTCTCTTTTTTTTCTTTGTTTGGCCGAAACCCTTATGAAATAACCATAGGTTTTTAAGCAATATTTTTTTCATAACAAACATATAGCTATTGTACCACAGGTGAGGGGAACTTACATCCTTTCGCTTGCGGTTTTTCTTAAGGAGGAAAGTGTTCTAGTTGTTAAGGAAGGGAGAAGTTTCTTCCTCTTGTGCCTCCTTTGATTTCCTTTGCTTGGGGAGGCTAGAACTTGAAGGTTTCTTCTTGAAAATTGGCTTCCTTGGAGAAGAACTTGACTTAGTGCTCGGATCAAGGAGTGGGTGGATCTCCTAGTCTCGGTGAAGAAAGAAAAGAAGGAAGGAGGAGGAAGAATGAGGAAAATGAGAGGTTTACTTCTCATTTTTTTCTATTTATTCATCATGAGAGAAATTTATGTCCTCATTAATTTTCTCTTTAATTCATCCATTATTATTCTCTTGATTCCCACGAAAAGAATGAGGAGAGGGAAGGGTGAGGAAAACAACTTGCTTCTTCTTATTCCTTCTCTTAATCAAGAGGGAGAAGAGGTGAGCAATTTGATTTTCTCTTGCTCCTTGTTTTATTTTTCTTATCTCCTTTAACTATTATTTTTATTCCTTCCTATGCATATGTTACTTTCTACCCTAGTGGTGATCATGCCATTAATCTTTCTCCATTATTGGTGGGAGGTTCAAGGTTCAATCCTTGGCCTCCACCTCTTACCTCTTATTTTTTTTTTATTTTGTTTCTTACTCTTCTTTTTCTCTTATCCTTTTTATTTATTTCATGCTCTTAATGAGAATAATACCTATGTATTTATATAACAAAAATTCATGGGTGTTACATTAAGATTGACCGGATACTTGACTGGAAAGTCCTAGTGAGTGAAGATAGGCAATTGGAAAATCCTAGTGAGTGAAACTAGGTGAAAATCCTAGTGAGTAAAGCTAGGTGAAAGTCCTGGTGAGTGAAGACAGGCAGGTGGAAAGCCCCGGTGAGTGAAGCCAGGCATGTGGAAATCTAGGTGGGTCAAGGTTGACCGGACACCTGGTATTTGGAAGTCCAAGTGGGTCATGGAGGACCGGACACTTAGCATGAGATGTTAAGTCCAAGTGGGTCAAGGTTGACCGGACACTTGGTGCAAAGAGAAAGTCCAGATGGGTTAAAAGTTGACCGAATTCTTAGCGATCGTAAGTCCAATAGGGAGTTGGCATGGAACTAGGAAGTTCGGACGTAGTAAACTTCCGAAGGCCATAACTTTGGACTCGGATATCGGAATGAGGTGATCTCGGATGCGAAAGGAAGATAATTTCAAGCTCTATCCAATTTTCTACTTTCCAATCGATTGGGGGGTTCAATCGATTGGTTGACGTGAATTTATGCAGAAATGGGTTGAATCGATTAGGTAATCGATTGGTCAATCGATTGGGAGAGTTTCTGAGCAAACAGTAAGCTTTTGAATCGATCAGTTGATCGATTAAAATCTCTAATCGATCGGCCGATCGATTGGAGCGCTGAAAATCGCTCGAGAAGCCTTGAATCGATCGGGTAATCGATTGAGTACGATTCCAGAGAGCACAGAGGTGTTCTGGATCGATCGACCGATCGATCCAAAGCCTCCCCAATCGATTGGGAGCAATCCAATCGATTGAGATTCGACCGTTGGCGGAAATAAAGCCATTGGCGAGCGTGTCTTCGGGTAATTCTTCATCTCCTCTCTACGGGCAATCACAACAAAGCTCCACAACGATCTTTTCTTCCTCACCGCCAATTCTTGAAGGTTCTTGGAGGCTCATCCAAGTCAAGAGGCGAGTTGCAACAAGAAGAAGAAGAAGCTAAGGTTTTCATTGTAATCTTGTAAGATTCATTTGTATTTTGCTTCTTTCTTTCTCATTGTTGTATTGTGAGATTGTAAAACTTCTCCGCCTTCGGTAGTTACCGAGAAGGAGTGTTTTTATAGTGGAGGGTGCATGAGTGTGTGGATCCTTGGACTAGTCACCTCTTCTTGAGGTGGATACCAAGTAAATCCCTAGAATTAGCGTTGTTGTTTGTGTTTCTTGTATTTCCACTGCACATCATCCCAAGAAGCGAACAACGATGAGCACGACGATCGCGACGAGCTATTCACCCCCCCCTATAGCTACATTTCGGTCCCAACATTTGGAGCAAGGAGTGGTCTCTTCCTGGGCTATATCATTACCAATAAAGGGATCGAGGCGAATCTGAGTAAATTGAAGGCCCTGCAGGATATGCCCCCGCTTCGTAACTTGAAGGAGGCCAAACGGTTAACCGAACGGATTACCACACTATCAAGATTCATCTCTAAATCATTCGACTAGAGTCACCCATTCTTCAAGGTACTACACCGCGTGACGAAGTTCCAGTGGGATGTGGAGTACGATAAGGTGCTGGAGGAGCTTAAGGAGTACCTTACCTCTTTATCTATATTGACAAAACCCAACGCCGGCGAGTCACTCTAGATTTATTTGTCATCTATGGAGCATGCAGTTAGCTCGGCATTAGTGCGGTAAAACGGCTCTAAGCAACTGCCAATGTATTTTCTAAGTCATATATTAAAAGATATAGAATCTCGCTACACTAACCTCAAAATAATAGCGTACACACTAGTACTCACTGCTTATTGGTTTGTAGTTGTTCAATTAATTTATATTGTAGATAACATAGCATGTGGTGTCATATGCAGAAGATAATGTTATCAGTACCTTATAAATTATAAACAGTAGCTCACGACCAAAATGGAAAGGAACAAACCATTAGAAGGTCGTAGTGTAATTAGGTATCAGTTTATCTTGACTGTATAATTACACTAGTACACTTAGAGTGTATTGAGTAGGACCATTTGAGGTCGTTTCTTTTATACTGATTTTATAAAGAAACAAAGACCTCGGTTATTATGGAAGTGTGTGCTCTTAATCCTAATATAATAACAAGCACATATATTTGATATTTATTTCTTTAATGTATCAATGGGTGAGATTTAGTTCGATGAATCAATAAGCCCGATAAGTTGGGAAATGGTATCACTTATAGTGTGTGTTGTTGATTATAGAAGGAAACTGTGTCCTAGAGATACTAGGTTGAGAATGTCCCCAAGAGGAGCTCATAAGGATTGTCATGTTAAACCCTGCAGGTGGACTTAGTCCGACATGACGATAAGGTTGAGTGGTACTACTCTTGGACTAAGATATTAATTAAATGAGTTGTCAGTAACTCACTTAATTAGTGGACATTCGATATCTTAAACACAGGGAGACTAACACACTCATAATAAGAAGGAGCCCAAAAATGTAATTTGGGATTGGTGCGGTAGTTCAATGATAGTTCTCTAGTGGAATGAATTATCATTAATAAAATTAAGTTGTGTGTTCGGGGCGAACACGGGATGCTTAATTTTATCGGGAGACCAAAACCAATTCCTCCTCTCGGTCCCTATCGTAGCCTCTTATTTGTAGAGTTCTATACCCACCTATACCCACCTTCTATTCCCACCCAATAGGGGCCGGCCAAGCTAGCTTGGAAACAAGCTAGGGCCGGCCTAGGTATGAATTTGGGTGGCCGGCCCTAGCTTGAACCCAAGCTAGTGGGGCCGGCCAAATTAAATTAAAAAAGAAATTTAATTTTAATTTTTATTATTATGTGGAAGATATAATTTAAAGAGAATTAAAATTAAAATATCTCTCTTGTAAAAGATCTACAAAAGATTAAAGAAAGAGATTAGATCTCTTTCCTTATTTGTAGATTGGAGAGATGTTTTATTTTCTCTTTAAAAATTATTCACATGTTGATAAAATTAAAATTATAGAAATTTCCTTTTATTAACCATGAAGAGATTTTTAAAGAGAAATTTTATTTTTTAAAATTTCCGGAAACAAATTAGGAAGTTTTAATTTGTTGATTGAAACTCTCCTAATTTGCTCTTTTGATTGTGGTCGGCCATCACAAGTTGATTGGGAAATTTTATTTTATTTTTCTCAATTAATTCATGTCAAGGAAAATTGAGGAAATTTTATTGTAATTAAATTTCTTAATTTGCCTAGGCCAAGGAATATAAAAGAAGGGGTGAGGGTGCCTTCATGAGACACAACCTCTATTATTTTCTCTCCCTTTTTTGTTCCTTGGTGTGGCCGGCCATCCTCTCCCTCTCTTCCTCTTGCGGTGGCCGAACCTCTCTCCCTTCCTTGGAGCTCTTGTGGTGGCCGGATACTACTTGGAGAAGAAGAAGAAGAAGGAGAGAAAGCTAGCATCTCTTGGAGCTTGGTTAGTATTTTGGTTTTCTTCTTTGGTGAAGTTCTTCCTTTGTGGCCGAACCTTGCTTGGAGGAGAAGAAGGTGGTTGGTGGTTTCTCATCTCGGTAGATCGTTGCCCACACAACGTCCGAGGTTAGAAGAGGAATACGGTAGAAGATCAAGAGGTTTTCTACAAGGTATAACTAGTAATTTTATTTCCGCATCATGCTAGTTATTTATGGAAATAATACCAAATACAAGAGGCTTACGTTCTAGAATTTCGAATATGTTTTCGATATTGTGTTCTTTTATTTTTCTTTTCCTTGTGATTTGATTGTTCTCTTTGGTTAACCTAAAGTTATTTTAGGAAATTAAATATTAGCTTTCTATAAAGGTTTTGTCTAGTCGGTGGTGGTTGCTCCCATATCCAAGAAGGTCATGTGCCTCGCCACGTCGATATTGGGAACCAATTATGGAAATTAATATTTAATGGAATTAATAACTTAAGGAGACTTGGGTCGAACGTGTAAAGTTCCGCAGGAGATCCAAGTCAAAACCTAAAAGAACAAATAGATTAAGTTTTGGATCAAACGTGTTAAGTTCCGCAGGCGATCCAAAATTTAATTTAAAAGAACACATGGTAGCTAGGAAAAGGTTCAGACTTTTGTACAAAATTTTTGTACAGTGGAACCTATAGGTTTTCCGAGTAGCAACCAACAATTGGTATCAGAGCTAGGGTTTTGCCTCTATGTATTTGGTATTTAGTTTAATTATGCACATGTCATACATAATTTAGGCAGGTTAATAGTAGGATGTGCTAACTTTGTGGATGCAGGATCCAACTATTATGACTTTTAGTTATTATGTGTGTGATTGGACCCTTGGACATGTCGAGGGCATTTTTATGTGTGTGCATGATTGTATTCAAATACAGCAGGAGCTGTATTTAGTTTTATTAGGATTTTATTTTTGATCTAGATACATGTACATTCCTTTTATGGAATATAGGATCAAAATGTAAAATTCTATTTATGTCGCGGATCGAATCTTGCAAAGCGTGGAACCTTCTAAGGACCAGAGGCGCAGCGGAACAAGGAGCAAGATGGATGCGACAACTAGACCCGGTGGCGGTGGCCAAATATGGCAGCAGCTTGGGATGACAACACACGAAGGACAACTAGAGATAAAAGCCATAATAGTTGAAAATTAGTTTCTCTATTGCTTTTATATTTTGCTATGTGTGCATGTTAGTTTACAAGTAAAGTAGGCTAGCATAGTTAAAATTCCTCATTTATAAATAACTAAGTGGGAGAGGGATTTTTTAAAAAAATCCCATGGTCTCCATTACTGGTTTGTAAGTGATGCAAACAAGCTTGCGCGTTGGCTCTGAGTGCCTTCCTCCATAACGGATGAGCTTGTTTGCGGATCACTAGAACAGACTTCCATTTTTGGATGACTATAGGAAGTTAATTAAGAGCGTGTGATCTTCCCCAACGGAAGGGGCATAATCTTATTAATGGACTTAGTGTCAAGTAATGGTATACACTTAGACACATCTAATAGTATACTCCCCAACGGAGTCACTGCTATTATTTGTGTGACCAAATGATACCAACTATTAATTTTATTTGTCAAAAAGTTAGGTTGACAAGATAATAAAATTAATGGGTTAAAAACCCTCCTTTTACAAATGTTGATTTTGTATACGTCCACACTAACGTGGCATACAAAATTCACGGTGTTATAAGGTGTTGGTTAATTTAAAATAGTATTGTTTGAGGAATCAATATTATTCTAAATTTAGAGTTCTGACCAAAAGTTATTTGTGATTCTTAGGATGTCTTTCAACCCACTGTCCATCATACTTCAACAGAATAGACTTACTGGACCAAACTACATAGATTGGAAAAGAAACCTGGACATTGTTCTTACTGCTGAAAGCTATAAATATGTATTGATTAGCCATGATGCACCCACTGGTGAATCTACCCAAGAGGAGATTGAATATCATAGGAAATGGGTAAAAGCGGATGAGATGGCGCGGTGTTACATTTTGGCTTCAATGTCAAATGTATTGCAACATCGACATCAAGATTTACCAACAGCCTATGATATTATGAACAATCTCAAGGAACTCTTTGGTCATCGGGATAGGGCTTCTAGGCAAGAAGCCATGAGAAAGATAATGACACCACCATGCAAGAGGGTACTCTGTAAGGATCATATCCTAAAGATGATGGCTTATCCGAGCGAGATGGCATCCTTGGAGGAGAAATTGATGGGAAACCCGGATCGATATGATCCTCCAACGCTACCTAGAAGTTTTGAGCAGTTTCGAACTATAATATGAATAAGAGGTTTATTCTGACAGAACTTCAAGCAGCAGAAGGATTATTTCGTCACAATGCTCAAATTCACTATCTTGAAAATGGTTCTACTTCTAAATCGAAAGGAAAGAAGAAGAGAAACAAGTGGTTCAGCAAAGAAAGTGAATAAATCTCAGTACTGGATTTAAAATGGAATGAAGAAGCCGAAGGGCAAGTGCTTCATCTGTAAGCAGGCAGGACATTGGAATGCGGACTGTCCTCGTAGGAACCAAAACAAAGGTATATCTCATACTCTAGTTGTTGAAACATGTTTAGCGGTGTTATCTACCAGCACCTGGTGTGTAGATACGGGAGCCACTGATCATGTCTGCAATTCCTTGCAGGGGTTCCAGGAAACCCGACGACTATCTGAAGGGGAGATTACTGTCTACATGGGCAATGCTACTAAGGTGGCAGCTGTTGCAGTGGGAGACGTCTACTTATCTTTTAGTAGAAATAGAAATTTGATTTTAAGAAATTGTCTTTATGTACCCAGTTTTAGAAAGAATTTAATTTCAATTTCAAAACTGTTTTTAGATGGATATTCAGTTTCTTTCAGTAACGATGTAGTTATTAAAAGAAATAAAGTGATTATCTGTTCTGGTGCATTAGTTTGCAATTTGTATACTTTAAATCCAATTTCTTCCACAAAGCAAAACATGGAAATTTATAACTCATCTTCTAACTCTAATAAGAGAAAAGAACCTTCGGAAATGAACCAAGCATATCTTTGGCATCTAAGGCTTGGTCATATTAACTTAAGTAGGATTCAGAGGCTTATAGCCGATGGACTTTTGAGTTCATTTGAGTTGGAAAATTTTCCAACTTGTGAATCTTGCTTGGAAGGTAAAATGACCAAGAGGCCATTCAAGGCCAAGGGGTATAGAGCCAAAGAAGTGTTAGAATTGGTTCACTCTGATTTGTGTGGTCCTATGTCTGTCCAGGCAAGAGGAGGTTTTGAATATTTTGTCTCTTTCATAGACGATTATTCAAGATATGGATACATTTACCTAATGCGCCGCAAGTCCGAGTGCTTTGATAAGTTCAAAGAATACAAGGCTGATGTGGAGAAACGACTAGGTAAAAGTATCAAGACACTACGGTCAGATCGTGGTGGCGAATACCTCTTAGGAGAGTTTAGGAATTACTTATCAGAGGCCGGGATTCAATCCCAATTGTCTGCACCTGGAACACCCCAACAGAATGGTGTAGCAGAACGAAGGAATATGACTCTTATGGAGATGGTTAGATCAATGATGAGTTATTCAGAATTACCAAATTCGTTTTGGGGATATGCCCTGGAAACAGCAGTATACGTTCTGAACTTAGTACCTTCTAAATCAGTTTCTTCTACTCCCATAGAATTGTGGAATGGGCGAAAGCCCAGTCTAAGACATATTCGGATTTGGGGTAGTCCAGCACATGTGCTGAAACCAGATGCTGATAAGTTAGAATCCCGTACAGAAGTTCGCGTGTTTGTAGGATATCCCAAAGGAACGAAAGGTGGTTTATTTTATAGTCCTAAAGACCAGAAGGTCATTGTTAGCACCAATGCCCAGTTTTTAGAAGAAGACTATATAATGGATCACAAGCCCAGTAGCAAAGTTGTTTTAGAAGAACTTAGAGAGGACACGTCTACTTCAGTACCAACAGTACAAGATGAAGTACCACAAGAGACTGCAACACGTGTCACACATGATACACAACCACAGACAGTGCCTCGTCGTAGTGGGAGGGTTGTAAGGCAACCTGAAAGATTCATGTTTTTGGGAGAGTCTTCGGATTTGATCCCAGGTAAACATGAACCTGATCCCCGGACATATGACGAAGCACTCCAAGATATAGATGCAGCATCTTGGCAAAAGGCGATGAATTCTGAAATAGAGTCAATGTACTTTAATAAGGTCTGGGAGCTTGTAGAACCACCTGATGGTGTAAAAGCCGTTGGATGTAAGTGGATCTACAAAAGGAAAAGAGGGACAGACGGGAAGGTAGAAACCTTCAAAGCTAGGCTTGTTGCGAAAGGGTACACTCAGAAAGAGGGAATCGATTATGAGGAAACCTTTTCACCGGTAGCCATGCTTAAGTCTATCCGGATACTCTTATCCATTGCTGCTCATATGGATTATGAGATTTGGCAAATGGATGTCAAGACAGCTTTCCTTAATGGAAGTCTTGAAGAGAACATCCATATGAAGCAACCAGAAGGGTTCATTGAAAAAGGCAAAGAGCATCTAGTGTGCAAGCTCAATCGGTCCATTTATGGACTGAAGCAAGCTTCAAGGTCTTGGAACATCCGGTTTAATGAAGTAATCCAGTCATATGGATTTATTCAAAGTCCGGATGAGTCTTGTGTATATAAGAAGTGTAACGGAAACGTGGTGGTATTTCTTGTACTATACGTAGATGATATTTTGTTAATTGGCAACAATGTCAAGGTATTATCAGACGTAAGGGTATGGTTGTCCAAACAATTTGATATGAAGGACTTAGGAGATTGTGCACACATTCTTGGGATCAAAGTTATAAGGGATCGTAAGAAAAGAATGTTGTGTCTGTCCCAAGCTTCATATATAGATACAATCCTTGCTCGTTTTAGCATGCAGGATTCCAAGAAAGGTTTCTTACCTTTTAGACATGGGGTAGCTCTATCTAAAGAGATGTCTCCAAAGACGTCGAAAGAGATAGAGGACATGAAAGCAGTTCCTTATGCTTGGTTGGAAGCCTAATGTATGCAATGCTATGTACGAGACCGATATTTGTTTTGCGTGGGCATGGTCGAGATATCGAGTAACCTGGACAAGGACATTGGATGCGGTAAAGCATATATTGAAGTACCGAGAAGGACTAGAGATTATATGCTAGTTTACCAAGCGAACGATCTGCTCCTGTGAGTTACACTGATTTCAATCAGGGGTAATAGTAAGTCTACATCGGCTATGTGTTTACTTTAGGAGGTGGAGCCATTTCATGGAGGAGTGTTAAGCAATGCGTTTCGGACTCAACCATGGAAGTTGAGTATGTAGCACCTGAGGCGGCTAAAGAAGCAGTATGGCTCAGGAACTTTCTAATGGACTTAGATGTGATTCCTGGTTTGCCCAAAATCATCACAATTTATTGTGATAATAGCGGTGCAGTTGCAAACTCGAAGGAACCACGAGCTCATAAGGCAAGTAAACATATAGAGCGCAAGTACCACCTGATACGAGATATCGTGAAGCGAGGAGAAGTTGTCATCGCCAAGATTGCATCAGCGAATAGCCTGGCAGATCCTTTCACTAAGGTCCTTCCGGCGAAAGCTTTCGATCGACATGTGGAGGGAATGGGAATCAGATGTATGGTAGAAAATATGGCAGCTTAGTCATTAGTATAAGTGGGAGATTGTTGGAGTGTATACTGAAAGCCTAAGCTTTGTAAATATTCATTATGAATAAAGAATCACATTTGGTCAAATTGTCTACATTTGTTTGTAGTTGTTCAATTAATTTATATTGTAGATAACATAGCATGTGGTGTCATATGCAGAAGATAATGTTATCAGTACCTTATAAATTATAAACAGTAGCTCACGACCAAAATGGAAAGGAACAAACCATTAGAAGGTCGTAGTGTAATTAGGTATCAGTTTATCTTGACTGTATAATTACACTAGTACACTTAGAGTGTATTGAGTAGGACCATTTGAGGTCGTTTCTTTTATACTGATTTTATAAAGAAACAAAGACCTCGGTTATTATGGAAGTGTGTGCTCTTAATCCTAATATAATAACAAGCACATATATTTGATATTTATTTCTTTAATTTATCAATGGGTGAGATTTAGTTCGATGAATCAATAAGCCCGATAAGTTGGGAAATGGTATCACTTATAGTGTGTGTTGTTGATTATAGAAGGAAACTGTGTCCTAGAGATACTAGGTTGAGAATGTCCCCAAGAGGAGCTCATAAGGATTGTCATGTTAAACCCTGCAGGTGGACTTAGTCCGACATGACGATAAGGTTGAGTGGTACTACTCTTGGACTAAGATATTAATTAAATGAGTTGTCAGTAACTCACTTAATTAGTGGACATTCGATATCTTAAACACAGGGAGACTAACACACTCATAATAAGAAGGAGCCCAAAAATGTAATTTGGGATTGGTGCGGTAGTTCAATGATAGTTCTCTAGTGGAATGAATTATCATTAATAAAATTAAGTTGTGTGTTAGGGGCAACACGGATGCTTAATTTTATCGGGAGACCAAAACCAATTCCTCCTCTCGGTCCCTATCGTAGCCTCTTATTTGTAGAGTTCTATACCCACCTATACCCACCTTCTATTCCCACCCAATTGGGGCCGGCCAAGCTAGCTTGGGAACAAGCTAGGGTCGGCCTAGGTATGAATTTGGGTGGCCGGCCCTAGCTTGAACCCAAGCTAGTAGGGCCGGCCAAATTAAATTAAAAAAGAAATTTAATTTTAATTTTTATTATTATGTGGAAGATATAATTTAAAGAGAATTAAAATTAAAATATCTCTCTTGTAAAAGATCTACAAAAGATTAAAGAAAGATATTAGATCTCTTTCCTTATTTGTAGATTGGAGAGATGTTTTATTTTCTCTTTAAAAATTATTCACATGTTGATAAAATTAAAATTATAGAAATTTCCTTTTATTAACCATGAAGAGATTTTTAAAGAGAAATTTTATTTTTTAAAATTTCCGGAAACAAATTAGGAAGTTTTAATTTGTTGATTGAAACTCTCCTAATTTGCTCTTTTGATTGTGGTCGGCCATCACAAGTTGATTGGGAAATTTTATTTTATTTTTCTCAATTAATTCATGTCAAGGAAAATTGAGGAAATTTTATTGTAATTAAATTTCTTAATTTGCCTAGGCCAAGGAATATAAAAGAAGGGGTGAGGGTGCCTTCATGAGACACAACCTCTATTATTTTCTCTCCCTTTTTTGTTCCTTGGTGTGGCCGGCCATCCTCTCCCTCTCTTCCTCTTGCGGTGGCCGAACCTCTCTCCCTTCCTTGGAGCTCTTGTGGTGGCCGGATACTACTTGGAGAAGAAGAAGAAGAAGGAGAGAAAGCTAGCATCTCTTGGAGCTTGGTTAGTATTTTGGTTTTCTTCTTTGGTGAAGTTCTTCCTTTGTGGCCGAACCTTGCTTGGAAGAGAAGAAGGTGGTTGGTGGTTTCTCATCTCGGTAGATCGTTGCCCACACAACGTCCGAGGTTAGAAGAGGAATACGGTAGAAGATCAAGAGGTTTTTCTACAAGGTATAACTAGTAATTTTTATTTCCGCATCATGCTAGTTATTTATGGAAATAATACCAAATACAAGAGGCTTACGTTCTAGAATTTCGAATATGTTTTTCGATATTGTGTTCTTTTATTTTTTCTTTTCCTTGTGATTTGATTGTTCTCTTTGGTTAACCTAAAGTTATTTTAGGAAATTAAATATTAGCTTTCTATAAAAGGTTTTGTCTAGTCGGTGGTGGTTGCTCCCATATCCAAGAAGGCCATGTGCCTCGCCACGTCAGTACTGGGAACTAATTATGGAAATTAATATTTAATGGAATTAATAACTTAAGGAGACTTGGGTCGAACGTGTAAAGTTCCGCAGGAGATCCAAGTCAAAACCTAAAAGAACAAATAGATTAAGTTTTGGATCAAACGTGTTAAGTTCCGCAGGCGATCCAAAATTTAATTTAAAAGAACACATGGTAGCTAGGAAAAGGTTCAGACCTTTATACAAAATTTTTGTACAGTGGAACCTATAGGTTTTCCGAGTTGCAACCAACAACTAGAGCAACCTCCACCTCCTTGAGATTTTGGGTCAAGACCCGAGCTTCCTTATTCTCAATATCCAAATCTTCGATGGCTCAAAGCTTCTTGGCATTGGCAGAGCTGATCTTCGCCTCAAAGGAATTGGCCTGCTTGATGTGCCACTCAAGTTGTGAGGCCTGCTCAACATTTTTTGTTTCTCTCCATTTTGAGCTGCTTGGAGCTCCTTTCCAGGTGGGCCTTCAGTTGAGCCACTTCAGCAATCAGCTATTCAAAAGGAGCCTAGGAGGCATCGAAGGGGCAGGCTACTTGGGGCGCGCAGCTGTTAGAGTTCAAGTTCTAAAAAGGCCAGCCCCTGGCACATGAGCAGGCTCTCAACCCAAAACTGCAGTAAAAATAAGTTAGTAAGTGATGATCGGGAAATAAGCAAACATAAGGGTAATATATGTACCCCAGTGACCTTCTGGGTATGGCCGTCCACGAGCTTTCACTGTGAAATGGTCACCGCACGTGCACTAGTGTCGGCCCAAACTTATGCTAACGGTCCTTGAATCCTGATTTGGTATTCGGGGGAGCGGGGTTCGGCGTCATTCGGGTGGCGCCACTCATCAGTTGGCAAGTGGTTGATAGTCATTATGTGTCTCTAGCCACTTGCACTAGAAGGCTCGGAGGTCGCTTAGCCAGTGTACTTGGGCATGGGGGAAGATCGGATAGTGGATACTTGGGCGGTCGACAGGGAGTAGTGCGGAGGCATATAGCGACAGGCGGCGTGCATATGGTCCTCAATAGCAACTCGGACAACGAAGGTGTCCGGTTGGATGACAGGGAAGTAGGAATCATGACGGTCCCTTGCTTAGGAATGGCAAGTGATGAAGTCTCATCCCACTCGGAAGAAGGACATGAGCTGGTATGGGCGGGGGTCTGCAAGGCAGAGGTGGCCGAACAAGACAAAGCTTCCCCTCAGTGCCTCTTGTGTCATATTAGAGGCTCACCTGAGGTGGCCGACTCCGAGGGCACCATGATCGACAACATTAAAGGTCGATCAGGAGGAAGTTCAACCGTGGTGGCCACAACATCGCTAGCCGCTGTCTGACTTACTTCGGCATCACAGGCCACCACGTGGCTCCCTTCCACTTCACTGGTCGGATCATCAGATTGGTGGATCGGCTGTGGGCCACGACTTTGCAGCTTAGCAATGCCAATGGCGTTAATCTCCGTGTCCGCGAGCTTGCTCTTGTCTCTCAGATGTGTCCTCAACATGATTTGAGCTGCAAAAAATGCGGAAAAATCAATTAGATTCAAAGATTGAGAAAAGAAAGAGCATACCTAGGGTGAGAGACAACCACATTCAGATTAGGCTCAGCCCGATCACGTATAAGACACTCTTCAACAATAGCCAATGGATATGATACTTCTGACTGGCCAAGCTGAAAGTTACTTGGAGATAGTCCGATCAACTTCGTATCTGCTGAGCGATAGAGACTTCATCACTTCCATCTGCCAGCTGGTCGGGAAGTTGGGCCGATCAATGAACGAAAAAATAATACTTCCTCCAGTGCTTATTGGAGGACGACATTTTATCAAAAAAAACAGAGTCCGCTCGGGCTTGGAACAGAAAGGTCTCTGACTCGAACAACTTGGGATAATAAAAATAATGGAATACCCGAGGCACTAAAGGGATGTCATGAAGGCGAAACAGTACGACTACCCCACACAGCAACCTAAAGGAGTTAGACACTAATTGGTACAGGGAGATACAAAAGTATTTACATACGACTAAGAAGAAAAGGTGAATGGGAAAACGAAGACCAGCATAGAATTGGTCCTTAAAGAAAGGCAAAAAGTCGGCGGGAAGTAAATGGGGCCGGTCGTAGGTGTTGGTCCCTTTGGAGGCCGGCAAGAGGGGAGGGGTGAATTGCCCTACAAATTAAAACTAAAAACCCTTCTCGGATATTCAACTAACTTAAAAGAACTTGTAATTAAAAAGGCAGAGACTAAGTAAAGAAAAACATACACCAGAGTTTTACTTGGTTTGCAATCAGGGGATTGCTAATCCAAGGAATGTAAGCGCACTATCTGATTCTCCTCTGGGCGGAGTAGCCTCTTACAGCGTTGAACGTACAAGAAGAAAGGTAAAGCACACATAAGTTGATTACAAGTTCGTCGTTCTAATTAATTGATTTACTTCTGGACCAAGGCTATATTTATAGCCTTGGTCGGGGCGCCTGGAAGGGTTCCGGGCGCCCTGGGGGGATAAAACTTTATCCCCCAACGTTCAGATCGAGTTTGACTCGATCTGGTCAAAAACCTCATTCCGGGCGCCCCGGATGGTTCCGGGCGCCCCGGAGGGGTCCGGGCGCCCCGGAGGGGTCCGGGCGCCCCGGATGGTTCCGGGCGCCCCGGACCCCAAAAGTCAATTCTGGTTGACTTTTTCCGTCTGGTCGCTCCGCTTCGGTTCAGCTCGTCTCGGTCCGGGTCTTCTGTTCCGGCTCCACTAGCTTGGGTGATCTCGGCCATCCGGAATAGGGCTCACCCGAACCCATGTTCCGGCCTTCTCCTCGAGCAGCCTTCCTTCCCGGTTTCTCGTCCCTCGAACGCCGCGCACGTTCTTCTCGTCCACCGGTGTACTCTTCCGCGGACACCTCGTCCCTCGGACGCACCGAGCCCGTCGGCTCTCTCCCGTGCCGTCCTTCTCGCTAGCCGCGTCTTCCGCTCGACTTCCTGTGTTCCTAAGTTCCTGCACACTTAGACACAAGGGTTAAACAACGCAGGACCTAACTTAACTTGTTTGATCACATCAAAACACCTCGGGGTTCCAACAATCTCCCCCTTTTTGATGTGAGCAACCCAAGTTAAGCTAGGGAAAAACAGATGCAATAAAAACAATTTATTTGTAATTAAGTCCAAAGATATTTCATAAAAAAAGTTTATATACCTCCCCCTAGACTTAACATTCTTCTCCCCCTTTGATCACATTAAAAATAGGGGTTCTTTAAACAAGTCTAAGGTAAAAAAAATTTAAGTGAATTTTCATAAAACTTTCTAAGGCAATTAATATTAATTTCTAAGGCAATGTTTCAAAAGAGAATATTTAGTAAAAAAAATTCTAAGTCAATATTCAGAAAATTTTAACGTGAATTTTTATAAAAGATTTCTAAGGCAATTTTCAAAGGAAAATGTCTAAGACAGTATTCATAGAAAAATTCCTAAGTTAAAAAAAAATATCTAAGTTAATTTAAAAATATTTAAGTCAATTTCCAAAAAGAATTTCTAAGTTAAATTAAACAGGTTTTTGGAACCCAGTAGAGGTTCCTACCTACAGGGTTAACCAAGTATTTCCTAGGTACATAGATTTTTGATATATTTCTAATTTGACTTTGATGAAATCTATAATACCAATTTAAACCTCTATAATTTCTAAAAGTAGAAATATTTGAACTTTTATATTTTTTCAATCTTTCTATTTCTTCTTTTAGTTTTTCATTGTGAATTTTCAATTTATCAAAATCCTCTATTAGACATGATTTTGCTAAAATTCCTTTTGTTTCCAAAATTTTATTTTTTAATTTAGCATTTTCTTTTTCTAATTTATACATGGATTTAGTCATTGCCTTAATGCCAGAGTAAAGTTGATCAGGGGGTAAGAGGCATACCTCACTTACCATGTCAGACTTAAAGCCTGAATCTCCCCCTGCTTCGCTGCCTTCATCCGAGGTCGCTCCCTCTTCATCGTTGCTCGATTCTGATATACTTTGTCCATCGTAGCTTGCCATCAGTGCTATCCCGGCGTATTCTTGAGCTTCTGATTCAGATGAAGAAGTGTCATCCCAAGTTGCTTTTAGGTTGTGTTTCTTGGGAGACTTCCTTTTGTCCTTTTTGAGTTCTGGGCAGTCTTCTCTTATGTGTCCCTCCTTCTGACACTGGTAGCATCGCACCTTTCTTCCTCCTTTTTGATTCTTTTTATTCTGCATTTTAAATTTATTAAACCTAAAGAATTTTTTAAAATTTCTTACCATGTGCGCTTCTTGATCGTCTTCGGAGTCTGACTCGAGTTCATCCTTCTGAGTTGTGTTCAGCGCTATAGTCTGAGTTGTATCCTTTGTCGTTCCTGCACATCTAGTTTTGTGTAATTCAAGAGTAGAAAAACATTCCTCTAATGTACTTACCTCCAGGTCCTTTGAGATATAGTAGGCGTCGATGATTGACGTCCACTCTGGAGTTCTGGGAAAGGCGTTGAGTGCGTAGCGTAAGGCGTCCCGATTTGTTACCGTTTCACCGAGGTTCTCGAGACCAGTAACTAGTTCTTTTACCTTTGCATGTAGACCGGCTACTTTCTCACCTTTCTCCAAGCGGATGTTCATTAGTTTGTTTCGGAGGATGTCCCTTCTAGCGAGCTTCGCTTCGGATGTGCCTTCGTGGAGTTCTAGAAACTTCTTCCAAAGTTCTTTAGCTGATGAGTAGCTTCCGATGCGGTTTACTTCCTGAGGCGGTAATACGCTTAGCAGGTGATGTTCCGCACGGCTGTTTGCTACGAACTCATTCTGCTCTTTTTTTGTCCAATTGCTTTCTTCTTTTTCTTCACCGTTCTGATTTGTTGGAGCTACAAAACCGTATTTCATAATAAAATAAATTTCAATCTCGGTTTTTAGAAATACCTCCATACGACGCTTCCAGTCTGTGAAGTTCCCCTCGAATTTTGGTGGAACGATGCTTGGTCCGGCCATCTTTGTTGCTTCGATCGGCGGTTAGTCCTCCTGAAGCGTTCTTGCTCTGATACCACTTGTTGGTCCCTTTGGAGGCCGGCAAGAGGGGAGGGGTGAATTGCCCTACAAATTAAAACCAAAAACCCTTCTCGGATATTCAACTAACTTAAAATAACTTGTAATTAAAAAGGCAGAGACTAAGTAAAGAAAAACAGACACCAGAGTTTTACTTGGTTTGCAATCAGGGGATTGCTAATCCAAGGAATGTAAGCGCACTATCTGATTCTCCTCTGGGCGGAGTAGCCTCTTACAGCGTTGAACGTACAAGAAGAAAGGTAAAGCACACAGAAGTTGATTACAAGTTCGTCGTTCTAATTAATTGATTTGCTTCTGGACCAAGGCTATATTTATAGCCTTGGTCGGGGCGCCTGGAAGGGTTCCGGGCGCCTTGGGGGGATAAAACTTTATCCCCCAACGTTCAGATCGAGTTTGACTCGATCTGGTCAAAAACCTCATTCCGGGCGCCCCGGATGGTTCCGAGCGCCCCGGACCCCAAAAGTCAACTCTGGTTGACTTTTTCCGTCTGGTCGCTCCGCTTCGGTTCAGCTCGTCTCGGTCCGGGTTTTCTGTTCCGGCTCCACTAGCTTGGGTGATCTCAGCCATCCGGAATAGGGCTCACCCGAACCCATGTTCCGGCCTTCTCCTCGAGTAGCCTTCCTTCCCGGTTTCTCGTCCCTCGAACGCCGCGCACGTTCTTCTCGTCCACCGGTGTACTCTTCCGCGGACACCTCGTCCCTCGGACGCACCGAGCCCGTCGACTCTCTCCCGTGCCGTCATTCTCGCTAGCCGCGTCTTCCGCTCGACTTCCTGTGTTCCTAAGTTCCTGCACACTTAGACACAAGGGTTAAACAACGCAGGACCTAACTTAACTTGTTTGATCACATCAAAACACCTCGGGGTTCCAACAGTAGGTAGAGGGTATGAAGATTTGATAGTCGGAGGGGAAACAGTAGGTGAGTTTCATCTAATCAATTTGATCCCGTTGAACTTGGACCCAGTAGAAGTGTACCAAATCCTGAGGACGGACGCAAGAGTTTGAGGGGAGACAGCCATAGAAAATCGAGAAAGAAACAAATCGCGGACTCAACGAAAGAAAGAAAGGAAAGACTTATGGAGAAAGGTCACCGGCGAAGACGAGGAGAAGGAGAAGCGTCAAAGAACATGCTCGGGAACGAAAACATAATGAAGTTTGAAGATGACGACGAGTAAATAAGGGCTTATAAATCCTGCAGGTGACCGTTTTAAGTCGTTCGATCGAGAGTTGCAGAAAATAAGGTCGAAATCTGATCGTGGAATTTGAAAAGGCATCTGTCACATCAACCACGGATATCCACCTATCACATCAAGCGTGCAGCAACAGAGATCAGGACACGTGGTGGTCGGCGACAGTGAAGCATTAATGGGACTTAATTAAAAGGCATGAGCGGTGTACTCATCCATAATGACCAGAGATTTACATAGTCTTCCAGAAATTGAGTTGACGTTAGCAACCATTACAAGGCACTCGTCTGAGAAAGCGACAAGATGTGAAAAATTGCTAAGTGTTGCTGCCAACCACCCCTATCGGCACAGAGCTCTGACTAAGAAATAGCCGAGTGGCGGCTCTAACCCCAAGTCAGCAAGAAATAGCCGAGCGACAGCTCTAAACCTATGGTGATGAGTGATAGCCGAGCAGTGCATCTAAGCCCAGAATGTCTAATTGGCCGTGAAAGCCACCAAAGACACTACTTGCCTAGTCAGTCGGACTTACAACTTCCTTTAACTAGACTTGAGGGGAAGGCTTGTGATGCGGCGATAAAGAGGACCCACCAAGTACGGGTTAAATGCAGAGGCAGTAGTCGATGTGGAAGTCAAAGTCTAGGTGGTCAACGTGGTCAACGGTCCCACCCAAGTTCGTCGAGTAGAAATCGACTCCAACAGTCGATCAGGCCCGAAGTGTCCGATCTACCAAGCGGCTTGTCTGAGCGGATCGCCTGTCTGGCCAGGAGCACTATGGCAAGAACATCATACGCTCATTACGGATCAGAGGAATGCTAAGGCGACAGGAGCGTTGGTCCGGTCGGGCGAAAACAATCAACTGAGCTAAGGGATTATGGAGAAGAAAGACTGAGGTCGACTGGGCGAGGATCCCCAACCGAACGGCTCCCTAGCTTGGCCAAACAGTGGGACTCGTCTTATATCTCTTAATATCCCTTTGGGAGATAATGCCGCTGACAACAGGACATGGTCAACAGGCGGATTGTACGATGAAAGTTTCTACTGTTTCATCAGGAATTTACATGCCCTGTTAAGGTATAGTGTAGAGACACTTTTTTGACATGTCCTTTCATAGGACAGTTTGGAGAAAGTGCCCATGCCTTGAGGAGCATGCACGTCGTCCACTGTAGCACTATATAAAAATGGGTCCATGTACCGGCGGAGGTATACTTTATTCACTATTCATGCTTGTGCTTTTGCTATTGCTCCGCTTTCTTCTACTATTCCAATGATTGACTTGAGCGTCGGAGGACCAATGCAGGGGACTCCTTCCCTCACTCAGCACTGACATTTCTTATATTACAGAGCAAAGCGGAGTCTACACATGGTCAACTAAAAAGCCACATCGTTAGCCAATATTTTTCATGATTTTCATATAGAATCAAATACTTTTTAATTTATCTTAATTATTAGTAAAAAAAAATTTATGGGACCAAATCGATCATTTTAAAATTAATCGTTGTGAGAGTACTAACTTTTTTTTTAAAAAAAAAAAATACATGCATGCATCTAAGAATGCATGGATGATAGATTATGACATAAAAATAAGAATCAAATTTCTAAGGAAATAATCCTATATGAAATAAAATTTTTCTCATCTAAAAACAACGCTTAGTCACCATAATTTACTCTCTTATTTTCATCGTGTAACGGTCAATAAAGAACACTTGGAATGAATGAGTTATCTTTTTATCACATACATGCAACCAAGGACAGAACCGTATATAGACATACTTGGGATTTAGCTGGGCCACGAAGAAGCCATTTTAATTCACCATATCGGTTTTAAATTTTCAAATCAAATTCTACTTTTAATTCGGGAGCTTATTTTTGTTATTTTTCATTAATTTTTTTAGTCTAAATTAATTATAATTCCGAGTTCTGCCACTCCATGCAACTAGGATGATACTTTTTACTTGACTATATGATAAGAGTTGAACTTTTCACATAAATGCAACTAGGAATCCTTGCTTGATAGCTATGCACCATTATAGATGAATTTTAATATGGCGAGATGTCAAAAAATTTTCTTTTCATTCCTTTTGTTGGAGTTAAGAAGTTCGAATTAAAGACATCAAATACTCATGTGATTCGTACAAATTATCATGAGTATTAATACTGAATGAGAATCCTGGACTTGTATCAATATACAAGGGCTAAAATAATTAATACCATGTGATACTAATACAAATTCTCCATGAGTTAAAGTATTTCTTCTTTTAGTGATCATAGGTGGCATTTGGTTCTTTTTTAGGAATCGGAATAAGAATGAGAATCATAGTATTATAAAATGAGAATTGGTATGAGTATAGATATCACTTTTAAAAATAATGTTTGATTAGTTAAATATTTTCTATCAGAATAAATTAAAATTTTCTTTTTTACTCTTAGAGAAAAATAAGAGAAAAAATAGATATGAGAGAAAGTTGAATGCGAGAGAAAAATATGATGACAGAGAAAATGTAATAAGAAAGAATGAAGAGAGAGAAAGTGTGATGAGAGAAAATGAGAAAAGAGAGTATAATGAGAGAGAGCATGATGAAAGATGATGAGGTGAGAAAAAATATGATAAGAGAGAAAGTATGATGGGAAAAAATAAAGAAAGAGAAAGTGTGATGAGAGAAAATGAGGAGGGAGAGAGTGTGTGATTAGAGAGATTGTGGAGAGAGAAAGTATGATAATCGAAAAAAAGTGATGACAAAAAATGATGAAAGACAATATGATGGGAGAGAAAGTATGATAAGAGAGGATGAGGAGAGAGAAAGTGTCATGAGAGAGAAAGTATGATGGGAGAGAATGAAGAGAGAGAAAATATGATGAGAGAAAATAAGCAGAGAGCGAGTATCTGATGGAAGAGATTGAGAAGAGAAAAAAAAATATGATAGAGAGAAAGTGTGATAATAGAATGAGGAGAGGAAATGTATGGTGAGAGAGAACAAAGAGAGAGAAAGTGATATGAAAGAAAAGTTAAATAAATATTTTAAAAGTATTTTCATCCAAAACTTAATTTTCATTCTTATTTCCATCAAAACTCAAGGGAGGAGATGAATTTTATCAATACCCAAGTTTTTGATTTCATTCCTATCAACCAAATATAATGTTTGGGAATAAATTCATTCCCTCATTCCCAAATCCCTAAACCAAACGCCACCTTAGTTTCAAGGTAGAAGGTTTTTCATATGTGAAGTGTATAAACTTCAAGAGTAGGGATGTAAATCAACCAAATGGTCCGCGAGCTATTCAGAGCTCGATTCGATAAAGAGCTCATTCGAGTTTGTTTGTTTGTCTTATTGAGCCGAGCTTGAGCTCGATTTCGAGCACGACAGTTTTATCGAGCCGAACTCGAGCTTAAGGACATTCGGCTTGTGAGCTCGCGAACATGTTCATTTATAGGCTCGTGAGCTCGGGCATGAGCTCGGCCCGTTTAAAGGGCTCGAGTTCGGCTCGTTTAAAGGGCTTGATAACATGTTCATTTATAGGCTCGTTAACTCGGGCTCGAGCTCTGCTCGATTAAAGGGCTCACAAACACGTTCAATGATGTGTTAAGTTTGGAAGTTTAATGTAATAGTTTGAGATATTCAATGATGTATTGAGTTTATATTATTTTAATTGTTAGATTTATTGAATATTTATTCAAATGAGTTTTTGAGCTCGCTTAACAAGCCTACAAAACGAGCTCTAAAATGAGCCTTAAAACAAGCTAAAAAATGAGCTCTAAACAAGCCTGAGCTCACATAACTAGTTAGGCTTGTTAACTTTGATAATCCAGCTAATAACGAGTGAGCTCGAACTATTCATGAGCTTAGTAATTCCAAAATGAACTGATCTCGAGCCTTGTGATAAAAGTTCGATTCGAGCTCGAGCCGAGCTCGAGCCCGAATATAACTTAAATGAGCCAATTTCGAGCCTAATACTGTTCAACTTGGTTCAGCTCGTTTACATCCCTATTCAAGAGGAGTAAAGCGCTTCAAGAGAAGAAAAACTCTATTGGCAATACCTTTTAGCAACATATTAAAATCTCCATTTAATGTTGATTGAAATATACAAGATGTTGTGACTCAATGCTTAACTAGCTAGTGCAAATATAGAGATTGATCTTATCTGAGAATGTTGACAAAAGATCCATTAGTGAGTAGGCGTCGGTGTTGACTTGGTCGTCAATTACCTAGCAACAGTAAGGACTTGTGAAGAGACTTGTAGGAGCTTGAACGGAAAAAAATGAGAAGGAGATGGTTAGAATAATGATCAAGGGTTCTAAATGCAGTCACTCTGACGCTCAAGTAAGTTTTCGATAGAGGAGGAAGAAAGAAGAATAGTAGCTAGGGTTTATGGATACATATGTGTACGTACCTGTGTTCGTAGAATCGGGCTACCTTTTATAGGGTTACAATCATGCTCCACGTGCTCTGAGATCCATGCTGGAGTTATCTATATTTCCTAAAATAAATGACTACATTGCCCACCTCTTTCGGACTTAATGGCGGTGTTTTCCACATTCTTCGGGGAATAATGAATACTTTACTCGTATCTTCAGCGAGTAATAGCTTATCGTCTTGGTTGTCGGCCATCAATGGTGTCACTCTAGTTAATCAGGGTGATCCAGAATAGAGATCGGCGTAGAGTTAGACTTGACGAGAGTTAAACTTGGCCTTGAGTCAGACTTGGTGCGGAGTCAAGGTTATACGAAGTCCAGATAACCTCCTATTGACTTTAACCGCCACCTTCGCGAGACTATTAACCTTTTCCTAACCACGTAGTACCCCTTGATTACTCCCTAAATCACCAGTCTCCCCTTTAAGTTTAGTCGAAGGAGGCGAGAGTCCGACTGATTAGATTATTGTGTAGTTGGACAAGATAGATTCGGCTGTCTCAACTGTAATAGCCACATGGAAAATCTCAAATGTGATTCAATTAATATTGCACCTTAAATGCGGTCAGACCTTATTAAATGCATTTCATGCACAATTTATCTTGATCCACGAGTCTAGAGAGCGCCAATATGTCTCTGAGGTTGTCACATTAAGGTAATGTGACCACCTGTGAAAAAATTGAAACATCCTCTGTATTGCAATAATTACGGAGATGTCATTGAGATGCGGTTTGATCCATGTGCTTAATTGAACAACCGAAAATGCATCCTACTCTCATGATTGCAAAGATCCGTCGGTTAGAATTGAACGAGCGAGAATATATTAGATCAAAGAAGGATGTTGTTGTCCTTATCGTTTAACCATTGTTTCTATGTCCGCCGCTTGCATCTCCTTCGTCTCTGAGCACTCTGGTTCCCATTTTGCAGTAACTTGCCTTGTTCTTCATTATCACCTTCTGCTCCTATCAACTATTGTTCACCTGTCTTGGTATAGCTTCTGTAGTCTTGTATTGTGCCTCTTAATATATAGTTGCAGAGTCCTTTTCTACTCTATAGTATAAGTTTATCAAGTCAAGTTTCACTAGTAGTGCCTTGGATCTAATAAGAACAACCTACGAGATTCCGACTGACTATCGGACAATGCTTTCGAATGGTAACTACTGCCCCTAGTTTTGTGACCTTTTTTAAGGAGTCATTTGTTGAGTGGGTTACATTTTTCCATTTTGACCTTCTTTTCCGAAGTGTTGTGATATTTCCGCATTCCCTTATCCTAGCTTGGTCCCAACTCCTTCCGAATTGTCACCGATGTGGTCAACCTCTTCTAACAATACCGAATCCTCCTATCGCCTCAAATTTTTTATTTTTTCTTTCTCCCAAAAAAATAAAAGATGGAATATTTTTCTTCTCCTCTCTTGCCGGGTTGAATCTCCTAAAGAACTTTCTGTCATCACACAAGAGGTGGAAACCTTATTTTTCTTTGTGAAGCTTCCGAACCTTATGTCTTGGCCGACTTGATGGCAACAAGAGTCACCCTTGGCTCCTACCTTGAAAAATTATCATTTGGAGCGGGACTATTTACTGCATCCCAGAAGCTACAAGATCTGAAGTTCAACATCAACCTTCTACTCGAGATGGAGTTGCTTTACAAATTCGGATCGAGTCCCATCCTGACCCCTCTAACATCTTCATTCGGTAAGACTTTTTGCTCGTAACAGCTTTGATATCAAACTAAATGTTTGTTAATTTGTGTAGCTGCCACCATGCTGAAAGCCTCGATGAACAAAGTGGTGAAACTGATTGAGGCTGAATTGGAGGCATGTGGTACATCAATTGTTGACTTGACTCTTGATGAGGCAGTGCCCGAGGGGAGGGGGAGACACCGTCGGCTTCGCCCATGGCTCCTACTGAGGTTACCTGTAGTGACTAGAAAATTAGCTCTCCCAAGGGAGTCAAGAACGCCTCCAGCTCACCAACTGGAGGCTGCGAAATCAGCTTCACTCGGGGAGTCAGGAATGCTCTTGAGGCTAACGAGGAAGAGACAACGCTTGCTAAGGACTCTTGCTAGCCCATGAAGCTTGTCTTCACGAACATAAGTTTAGATCGTGACTTCACTGGCTGAGTCGAGAAACCATTAGGATGTGGCTAGTTCCTAAAGCTACGAGGCCCAATCGCGCCCTTGGGAGCCAGGACCCTAACATCTCCTGCTAAGTTTGGGGGCTCCCACATTGGGGTCATCCCATCCCATCCCATCCCTATTTGAGCCTTGGATTCTCGGGTTGTCAAGATTGTTAGAGCAATCTAGGTGCCCTAGGTTTTAATGTTTGGGTAAATATTTAAGTTAAGTTTATTGTTGTATTTGATATGTATTATGAGTGTGCAGGATACAGGTACAACAAGGAGAATCCAAGTGTGATCTTGGCAAAGAAGGAAAGTTTAAGGGTGAGTCTTGCCGGTGTAAGTCCAAGCATGTAGTCTTGGAAATGTAAGTCCAAGTGTGACTTAGTAATGGATGAAGTCCCGGAGGCGTGATCTCTTAGCAAAGGAAGACCCGACAACAAGGACAAGGCCGAAGGAAGCTCCAGAAGGTAAGCCATAAAAGATGGGGAGGCATCCGAGGGACGCGATGTTGATCGAGGAGGCTAGAAGGCTAGGTCTAGGTTGTGCGGGCAAGGACGAGTGAATGAGAGATTGTACTCAGAGCAAAATTCTAGGTTTAGGGTTTTACTGCAACAATTACTATAGCAGTTACTTTAGCAGTCAACTGGTGTTTTCATCAGTCGACTGATAGTGAACAGAATGTCTCTGTTCGCTCAACCCCTGTAAAGCAGTCGACTAGTACTTTTATCATTCGACTGGTATCGAGCCGTTGGTCTGTAACGATCGAATTCCACTTAGTACCAGTCGACTGGTGGTTTTACCAATCGACTGGTGGCAAGAAATACAGTTAGGTGTTTCCTCCCAAGCTCTATTTAATAGAGCTAGGGGTGCTTGGCCAAGGTTGACAAAAATAGAGGTGGTTAACCTCTATTAGAGTCTCCAAGGTCTTCTTGAGTGATCAAGAGCTTGTGCGAGTTTATAGCGAGATTTCTCCACCCACAAAGAGCTACTCGAGCTAGTTAGAGATTTTCCAAGGAGTCATCCACCGACGAATCAGGATCATCCACCTTACGGACAACCGTGGAGTAGGAGCTTCATTGTCGAACCACGTTAAACAATGTGTTAGGTTTGCCTTCTTTTGTTAGTGTTTGTCTTGTATTTTTGCTGTGCACACTAACCATTGTAGGAAGTGATGTTTTGGGTGAGACATTATTCACCCCCCTCTAGCGGTGTCAAGGTCCCAACAATTGGTATCAGAGCGAGGTCGCTCTTCTACGGACTAATCGCCGAGAGAGCAAAGCGCCAGAGGAAGATGGAGTCCGAAGGACCTCTAGGATGTGATATCTGAATCTCACCTCCATACGATTGAGATGATTTCGAGTATTGGAGGAAGCGATTGAAGACTTGGTTCCAAATAGATTGGAACCAATGAATTGTGTTGGAGGAACCATTTGAAGCTCCAACGGACAAGAAGGGAAAGTGCCTCTGGTCTCGGTATTGGACCGAGGAGCAAATGGAGCAATCAGAGGCGGACAAGGAGGTAACTAGAATTTTGATTAATTTATTACCTCTTAATTTGGTATTGAATGTAGGCGAATACAAGAATGTAAGTGACATTTGGAAAAATGTAATTACGCTTCATGAGGATCCTACAAAACTCCAAGCAGTGGAGGAGCCCAAGGAAGAGGACTCATTGGTTCAAAAGGAGAAGGATCAATCGGTTGTTGACACGTGCTCAGCATTCAAGGAGCGGAAGGAAGATGAGGAAGTGTCATCTACATCTTTATGGGAAGAGGAAGTGGAACCGTCCACATCTTCGAGTGAAGAGGAGCCATCCAAGGAAGAAGAGATCTTGGAAGCTCCAGCAAGAAGAGCGGGAAGAGCCACATCAAATGCTTTGAGTGTGGTAAGATGGGGCACTACAAGAGTAGGTGTCCATCACTCTAAAAGGTAAGGGAGGTAAACCCTAAACTCACTAAGGTTGATTTAACTATGTGAGTTGTAGGAAGAAGAAGGAGAAGATGCATATTAGATGCTTCACGTGTGGTAAGTATGGTCACTACCACACTAAGTGCCAAAGGAGAGGAGTGCTCAAAAAATTGACGCAATTGAAGAAATGGAAAAAGAAGAGGAGCACAAGCAAGGTGGAGCTTCAAAGGTAAAAGGGAAGGTAATCCCTATTTTGAAGTTTAATCCAAGCTCTAATTCTTATATGTTTGTTAGAAATAATGTAGATTATTTACCAAGTATAATCATAGATTTAGGTATAATGATAGGAATAGGGTTAAAATGATAGATAACCCTAGGAAATCATACACTAAGGTTAGACCTAATAAGACCCAAACCACTTTGCCTAAGGAAAGGAAAGTGAGTGAAAATCTAAGAATTAATCCTAAGAAAGGGAGACATATATGCCTAGGAAGGTGGGTAGGTCTAGGGATGTCCAAGGTGGATATGTTGACTCTAGGGTTAGAACCCTAGAGTTGGAAAATCAAGACTTGAAGGCAAAGCTTGAGGAAATGGAGAAAGTGTTAGAGAGGTTCATTATTGGACTTAAAGGACTTGATATGTATTTAGATGGTTAAAGATCCAAAAATATCAAATTGGGTCCCTCCAAGACCAAAAGGAGGTCAAGTGCTAAAGTGACACATGACATTGGTAAAGGAAGTGTGATAAAGGAAAAGGGAGAGTCATCCAAAGCGAATAAGAAGGAGTATGCTAGGGTGACATATAATTATGGCAAGGATGAGGCGTCCAAGGTGAAGGATAAAAAAAAATTAACTAAAGACAAGGTGTCTAAGGTTAAGAAAGTCAAGTTTGTAGGCTAAGTGTCACCTATGGTACACCATGTGGGTGTAGCCATAGTGGATGAGTCACCAATGAAAGTGACTAAGGATAAGATTTCTAAGGTTAGGAAGAGCCTCTGGGACCCATGGTAGATGAGTTATCAAATGTGCCAAGTGGTTAGAAGACAGACTTAAGTCGTTAACCTAGTGGGTTGGCACAATTGGGATGTGTTTCATGTATGGAAATGTGAATTGAGTTCATATTGCATGAAAATTAGTTTTTAATATATAGATGTCATATAAACTAATGCTAGAGATGCATTATGGTTTAATATGGACTGATATATCAAGAGAAAGCCAAAACTAGGACTTTAAGTCAAGGTTCAATTGAACCATTTAGATAGTTTCGAGTTTTGTGTCAATCTTAGGATCCGTGATAAATATATTTTTGTATATATTTTTTCCAAGTAGATATTAGTAAAACAAACATCTCCACAAAATTTGAGAATTTTTAGAGGTCTGTGAAATTTCTTATGTATTTCTGAAGTTGGGTCGAAAAGGCTAATTTTTGCTGAAATAAAGTACCAGTCGACTGGTGTAGTTACCAGTCGACTGGTAACAGTTCCTTTGAGTACATAATATTTTTGTGAGCTCATTTTTGATGAGGGCAATCGACTGGAGCCTATGTCAGTTGACTGATACAGTCTGAAACTATTTTTCAGAATTAGAAGTTGACCAAAAGGATGGTATATATGTATGTAATTTTATGGGGGATCTTGTGCAAAGAAGGAGCAACACCTCTCAACCTCTAATGTGTAGAAGAAGAGGAAGAGAGAAAAGAGATCGTGTGGAGCAACAAAATAAACACGCACAAACGGAGAGCAAACACGAGGAAGGAGAAGAAGAGTTACCATGGTTCGGCGGCATGCCTACTTCAGAAAAACGGCCGAAACTTTATTAGAATTCTCTCTACACAAAAAAAATCACATTACATTATTCTTATGATTGTTGTTGTAGAATAGGTTTACAATGATCCCTATAAATAATGCATAAACCCCAGACACAGTAAAATCATAACAGAATTTTGTTATGAAAAATTACAACAGAATTCTGTTATGAAAAACCGTAACAGAATTCTGTTATATAAAATTGTAATAGAATTTTATTAAGAAAAATCTTAACAGATTTTTCTTCCATAATATTCATCGTATTGACCTCATCTAAATATGAACCACCCGTCAACAATCTCCACCTTGGCGAATATTCACTCCTTCGAAGAACACGAGTATCTGAATAAAGCTCCACCTGGATCTCTCTGGGTCTAGGCTTTCTTCTTCTAGCATTTAGAGATATG